>NW_015169173.1:499242-579420 GCF_001447785.1 Gekko japonicus
GACGGAATGAATGGGCAGTGGCAAGGAAGGTGGCACACTCATGGCAGGTTGGCCTCCGCCAGCCCTCATCTGGCACTGACAATGCAGCTTCCGTCATAAACGTTCCACGCTTTTCTCAAAATATTAAAGAAAGATGGCTTACCCTCTCCCCTGGGAGGCACACAGCCAGACCTGTGCTGGAAGCAGCAGGGAAAAGTTAGCCCTGACTGCTTACCATAGTGGAGCAAAAAAAACACTTGAGCGTCTTGCCTGAGCTAATTTTCTCAGCCTTGGGGATATAAAAATCAAGTATAAAAAGGCGTGGGAAAGGTAGAGAGAGCCAGTTTGGTGTGGTGGTTAAGTGCGCGGACTCTAATCTGGGAGAACCGGGTTTGATTCCCCACTCCTCCACTTGCACCTGGCTGGATGACCTTGGGCAAGCCGTAGTTCAGATAAGAGCTGCCCTTGAAAAAGAGCAGTTTCTGTCAAGAGCTCTCTCAGCCCCCACCTACCTCACAGGGTGTCTGTTGTGGGGAGGGGAAGGGAAAGGAGTTTGAAAGCCGCTCTGAGACACCTTTGGGTAGTGAAGGGCAGGGTATAAATCCAATCTCTTCTTCTTCTTCTTCTAGATAGGAAAGGAGAGTGGCGTGTGCTGGTCTAGCACAGGGTGGTTCAAATTATGAGCCAGTTCAGGTCTCCCCTCAGTCAGCAACTCACCAGGCGGCCTTTGGCAAGTCACTCAACCCTGGCAGGTGTGCAGGAAAACGAGGAGAGACCTGAGGTGGATAAATGGACTGAACCATTTCAGGTGGGAGGGATCGGTTTTTGGAATACTCCCCTCCGCTTAAAATTCCCTGCAAACAGAAAAGTTATCACAGCAAGAGGGGGGAAAGGGAGAGAGTTTTCTAGTTGCCGGGAGTGAAGTTATTTTTTTAATGTACGGAATATTTAATGATGGACACCCACTTCCTTCTCCTGCATGAAGTGAACTGGGCCTTGGTCTTGGCTTACCCTTCTACAATATGGGGAATAATAATACTGTTCTCCATTAGAAAGGTACTGTAAGGCGCTTATGTAGAATTAAGACAAAAAACAACAACAGCAAAAGCCGTATGCAGTAAAGCTGGCCCTGCAGAGTCAGAGCTGGAAATCATTCCATGTTTACAATTTATAAATTACTGATAAGGTGGCCCCCAAACGGGCAAAATTCACAGCATGGCTTTGTCTTTTGTTCTTTCTTTAATTTGTAACTGAATTATCCAAGTAGGGGAGAAGGCAGAGAGAGAGGAAGAATTGATCTGCTGGCCGCTGATGTCACAATGGCCCTTAGCCCTCGCCGTTTCTGGCTCTTGCCGTGAAAACGGTAATTAAAGAATGGCCCTTAACCCAAACGAGCCTCTTCCTTACTGCCTGTCTTGGGAAAATGTTGCTTTTTAAAATCTGCTCCGTCTTAACAAATTCCGTCAGCCATTTCCTCGCGTTTCCTGTTTTTCGACAGCGCCTCTCCTTTCTGTGCTAACAAAAGTGGTGCAGGAGGAGGCGGTGGTGGATGAGAGAGAGTCTTGTTCTAGAAGATCTGTGTTTTCTGTCCTGTCTTCCTTGGAAAGCTCAGAGCTGCTGATGTGGGGCTCTGGTGGGGCTCTGGGGTGACCTCCCTTCCATTCGGTCCACAGCCACAGATCTTCAGTGATGACTCGGCTGTACCCAGTCCCAGACCATTCACTGTTAAAAAAACCAAAACCCGGCAAAGCAGCCCTTGAACAAAAGAAAGTCCTTTGGCCAGAACATGTGGCAAAGTTTTCCTCTTGCACGCAGGCTCCTAAAGCACTTGGGGTCCCTGCCTCCTTTGTAGCACTACACCACACATATACACAGACACACACAAGCTCTCTTTGCATGTCTGTCCTGTTTGTGCCATTTGATACCCGATGACCAAGAACGTCCACATTTCCTGCGACATCACTGTGTGGCCGGAGTGAGGAGGATTTTTTTCTCTCTCTCTTCTTTCCTTTTCCTTTTTCCTTTTCTTTTTTAAAAAGTGACTGTTTTCTGCAGGTTTGACTTCCAAATATTTATTAACTATTTTCTCTTGCCAGATGGAAGGCGCTCCGATTCTAATGTTTGTACAAAACAGTTTGTCGTCGACCCTGGTTGCTTGTTTTCCTTCAAAGACTTTGGTCAGAATCCGGCACAAGTTGGGTAGGACTGGCAGCCTGATCTTTGAGTGGTTTTCTCAGAAGCAACAGTACCTCCATGTCCGTGAAATTTGCTTCTGAGTAAAGCTGCAGTCCTAAACTTGCTTGGGACTTAACTACTGAGTAAACTTACACGGGGCAGGCTGTAAGCGAGTTTAAGAATGTAGTGACAGGGCCACGGTCAGATATCCTGACTTGATTTAAAAAATAAAAAAATCTAAAGCAGCAGAGGGAGTTCTGGTTTTGACTGGTGCAACAGCCTGAAGGGAGAATTTATCGCCCTGCCCGTCCCTTCCTAATGCTGTTTCCCAGATCTAAATTCCCCCATGCCCATATACACCAAAATCTGCTATAAGCTCTGCAGCAAATTATATAGGCAGGCATGATGCAGCTATCTGTATTCTGTACACAGAGAGAGAGATTGTGTGTTTGTCTATGTACAGATACGCATACTATACTTATCCCACCAGGAATAATAGCAGCTTTGGAGGGATAAGAACATAAAAAGAGCCCTGCTGGATCAGACCAGTGGTCCGTCTGATCCAGCATCCTGACTCCTGTCTCATGCAGTGGCCAACCAGCTCTTCTGGAGGGCCAACAACGGCACAGAGGCCGAGGCCTTCCCTTGATGCTGCCTCCTGGCACTGGGATTCAGAGGTTCACTGCCTCTGAATGTGGAGTTCCCCTTTAATCACCATGGCTAGTTGCTGCTCATAGACCTGTCTTCTGTGCATCTGTCTAATCCCCTTTTAAAGCTGTCTATGCCTGTGGCCATCACTACATCCTCTGGCAGCAAATTCCACATTTTTATCACTCGTTGAGTGGAAAGTATTTATTTTTATCTGTCTTGAATCTACCGCCCATTAACTTCATTGGATGACCTCAAGTTCTAGAATTTTGGAGGAGAGAAAACATTGTCCACTCTCTCCATCCCATACCTAAATTTATAAACCTCTGCCACGTCTCCCCCTTTGTCGTCTCTTTTATAAAACTGAAAAGTCCCAGACTGTGCAGCCGTTTCTCATAGGGAAGGTGCTCCAACCCCCTCACCATCTTGGTTGCCCTCTTCTGTACATTTTCCAACTCTGTGATGTCCTTTTTGAAATACAGTGACCAAAACTGTGCACAGTATTCCAAATGAGGCCGTACCATAGATCTATACAAATCAGGGAAACAAAATCCTACACATAAGTGTGATACAGGCTGTTGTTGTTGTTGTTCAGTCACACAGTCGAGTCCGTCTCTTCGCGACCCCATGGACCACATCACGGCAGGCCCTCCTGTCTTCCGTCGTGCTCCAGAGTTTGCTTAATTTCATGTTTGTTGCATCGATGACACTGTCTAACCATCTCATCCTTTGCTGTCCCCTTTTTCTTTGACCTTCAATCTTTCCCATCATCAGGGTCTTCTCCAGTGAGTGCTCCCTTCTCATTTGGTGGCCAAAGTATTTGAGCTTCAGCTTCAGTATACAGGTACTTACATTCTTTTGTGAAAGAAAACTGGGTTAGTTTGCTGCAGCCAAAACAACAAAGCATCTCATGGCATTGACAAGTCAATTTATTGTGGCGCAAGCCTTTCATGTGCCAGAGCCCACTTTGTCAGGTGCATGAAGTACTGTATGCAGTTGGCAGTGAGAGCCAACGTATGCTGGGAAACTGGCCTTTTGGGATCCCTGTAATAGCTCCCACACACACACACACACACACACACACACACACCATTAAGCTGTTTGTAGCTCTAGATGTGTGTATATGCATTGTGTCACCCAGCTGTAACAGTCTGTGCATCTGACCAAGCAGACTCTGACTCATGAAAGCTGCTGCTGCAATAATTTGGTTAGCCTTTAAGGTACCGTAAGATTCTCCTTTGTTTAACTTGTTTAGTAAGTTTTTATCCCGCTGCTTATAGCTTTCAGAGGTGTCTCCTGATATAAACAGTTTAAAACGAACCTATTGCAACACATAAAAAGCCTGATAACAAAACAGCCACAAGAGCATATGGATGGTAACACAGCAGCCTGGAAACATCAGTGCAGAGACCTAGAAGAGAATCAAAGTGATGGTAATTTATCTACAAACAAGGCCCAACAGTATTTTTTTTTTTAATGAACTTAAGGAGAAAAGGGAATGTGTTCATCTGGATCCGAACCAGGTTAATCTCCACCGCTCTTGTTCCTTCCTTAGCTGCTTTAAGGTTTTTTAAAAAGTCATGAATTCTGATTCTGGCTCGTCCAGCTTGCATCTGTCTCAGCCTTTGTTTGCAACAGAAGAGTTTCCCTCTTGATTTCCGTGGGAGGATGAGCTGCTTGTGCGTTTGCTCAGCTCACCATTCCCACTCAAGTTCAATGGGACTTGCTCCCCAGTAAGTATGCTTAGCAGCTCGCCCGAGCCCATGCCTAACTTTTGCCGGATTGTGCCCCTTGACTGTTACTCTAGTGGGGTTTTGTACTTTCAATGATTCCGTACTGTTGGGCTGTGGGTTTATCCTCTTGTGAGTCTCAAAGTTTAAATTACCACCAAGTGTCTTAAACTCGATTGTATTGCCATTGTTTTTAAATGCTATAAAGTAATAACGTATTGATTTTCCCCCCGTTTGTGTGTGTGTTTTCAAATGTAGCCTGTAAAGAAAAGAATCAAGGTTATGAATATAATGGCAAAAAAAAAGTTCTAAAAAATTCTGTAGACCACAGCTGTAAAATGGACTGTAGGTTCTTTGGGTTTTTTTTCCCTTCCTTGATATGTAATAAATATTTATGACATTTAAATATTCACTCCTTTTTTCCCCCCCTTGGGGCAGATGTGCAAGGTTTAAGTGGATGGGAGCGGCAAATGAACACAGGAGGAAACACAGGATTCAGCCAGACAAGATGCTGGAAGAGCCATAATGGGATCTGCAGTTGGGGTTGCCAATCTCCAGGTGGTGTGAATTAAACAAAGAATGAAACCCATGCAAAAATAACAAAAATCATTCAACAGACAATTTAATGATATGAACTTATATAAGTGGCGTCGGTTACCAAACATATAATGTATACTGTGCAAATCAGTAATTCAAAAATACAAAATAACAGAACACGTGGTCCAAATGCGTAAATAACGCTCAGAAACAGTCCAAGCATCTTTTACATTCTTAATGTTCAGCAGACCAGAGGTCATTTCGGGGGGGATCGCGGGGGATCGCAGTTCTCCCGGGTGAGGTACGGGGGGGGGCACATGACGAAGCCCCGCCCCCTGCTTCTGGCCGTCCCACTTCCGACCCTCATTCAGCCAGGAGGAGGCAGAAGAGGGAGGGTAAGTTGCTTCCTCCCTGCCTCTCCCCACCCCTGCCTGCCTGGGGCCAGGGAGGGCCTTCGCAGGGCTTCCTTGCACTCCCGCCGGCCTTGCAGGTCCACTGCCGGGCCCCTCATGGGGCTCGACAGTGGAGCTGCAAGGCCGGCGTTGGCGGCCGGGACCGTTGGGGGCGGGGTGTGTGGCCTTATGACACACTTCTGGTGATGCCAGGGGGTGTGGTTTTATGACACACTTCCGGTGATGTCAGGGTGTGTGGCATATGCTAATAAGTTATGCTAATGAGTTCCCCTAGCTCTTTTTCTACGAAACGACCCCTGCAGCAGACCAACTCCTACTTTGTATGATTCTACAATATTGTAATTAAATAAATAAATAAATATTGTAATTGGGCGGTTTTGGTTTCCCACTTTTGAGGAAGCAATGTGATACGGCAACTGAAAGCTAGCAGGGCCATCAAGTGGAGACACAAGCGGCGAGACGGAGTTTTGCGAAGTGGAATTATAAATATTGCTGTTTGGACTTTTCACTGTTTGAGAAATTTGACTTGGACTGTTTCTGAGCGTTATTTACGCATTTGGACCACGTGTTCTGTTATTTTGTATTTTTGAGTTACTGATTTGCACAGTATACGTTTTATTTTTGCTAAACCACGCCACTTATATAAGTTCATAGCATTATATTGTCTGTTGAATGTTTTTCATTATTTTTGCACGGGTTTCATTTTTTTTGTTTAATTTACTCCCGTCTGTGCTTCTCTGATGTTTGGGACTCTCCAGGTGGTGGCTGGAGGTCTCCTCTGAGATTACAACTGATCTCCAGGCAACAGAGATCAGTTCCCCTGGAGAAAATGGCTGCTCTGGAAGGTGGACTCTATGGTGTTCTACCTCACTGATGTCCCTCCCCTCCCCAAACCCCACCCTCCTCAGGCTCCACCCCCAAATCTCCAAGTATTTCCCAACCCAGGTCTGGCAAACCCTCTCTGCAGTACAGATTTTATTTTTAAATAGTAGCTGGGGGGGATGGGTGGGGAGAACCAGTTGCAGCCCCCCCCCGAACACCTTAAAGGCTTCAAGTCTGGATGTAATAAAGGCACGAAAGGATGGCTCAGTTTTGTCCCCCCCCCCCATCACCTTTTATTGTATCATATCTACCAGTCAAAGACCATTTAGGTCTATTTTGCAAAAGACAAATTTAAAGATTTTGCAGATATTAAGCAGTCACTTGCAATAAGTCCTAGGTTTAAATTGGGCGTGGGTGGTGGTGGTCTTCAGCCTTTTACCATTAGACCTGAACGACATCAAAATCCAGAACAAGAGAACAACAAACAGCCAGGATAAGAAAGCCCGTCTGCAGAACTGAAAACGCACAACTTGAACATTAACGACAATTGGCATGTTGATTAATAATCCATACCGTTTCTGCCGCCCTGTTGTGAGTCATTCATTAGGAAGGAGCACCCACCAGCTCTCATAATAACTCATAAATACATCCAAGGAGTACCTTGTTCAGTTGTTTTCATGCAGTGGCTTAAATCCTGGCATGATTTGCTCTTGGATTACTGGCAACGGTACACCTCTATTGTCTCCCTTTCTGTGCAGCATCGCCAGGAAGCCCTTTGGATCCCATAAAAATGGCTGGCTGCCATTCCCTTCCCATACCAGTTATTCTAGCACCCCACCTACCTCCTCTAATACACCTTAGCTCCACAATTTGAAGATTTCTTTTAGAGAGAGGCATATTTGCCTCCAGAGCCAGGAGAAAAATGTGTCAAAGCAAAGAGCAGGAAGGGATGAAGCGGAACGAGGCTCGAGGCTGGCTTCCAGCGGCAACCCTGCCAAGCAACTGTTGTGAAAGCCTTTGTGAGCACCAACTAGGGGGGAGGATCTGCAGCCCACAGCCGTCTCTCTGTGCCCTCAACTCACCGGGCAACGGCAGAGAACACAAGCCCAGAAAGACAAGCTGGAAATAACTGTGATGATGGATGGTGAGCTGAATTCTAATGAAGTCTCCGTGTGCTGGGGAGAACACCCGAAGACACCAGTCACTCCCAGCTAGCCGCTTTGCCTTGCGGGAGATGCTGGACCTGGCTGGCCTTCAGAATGCACCCCCGTTTAGGGGCAGGGGCACAGCATCTAAACCCCCATCTCAGCAGCTCAGGTACCACTGTCTATAAAGAGCCACAGGTATAAAGCTTTGGGCGAGCCTTTCCCAAATAAGACTTTGGTTGTAGCCACTTCTTTGACGTTTACTTGCTTTTCCTGAGATTCCTTATTAACAGATACTGGGAGGAAGGTCCGTTTTGCACACAGCACTACAGAGGACACACCTGCAGTGCTCCCTCTAAGCCGTGGAGTCCTGTGAGCAAAAATTCTACTTTGTGAACTACCAACATTAAAGTTGTGAGCAAGCAATTTGCATAAAATAGTTTGCTCTGGAGCCCTCCTTCCTGAGCTAAGACAAAGTGTGAGCTGGAGGCTAAAAAACCGTGTGCTAGCTCACACTAACTCAGAGGGAACACTGCATACCTGTATGTCAAAGTTATCCCCTCCCTCCATTCTGTTGGGAAGGGCACAATGCCCAATGGTAGAGCAAGCAGAAGCCAGGCTCTACCATCTCATCTGACTGAGGAACATCAGAACATAAGAGAAGCCATATTGAATCAGGCCAATGGCCCATCCAGTCCAACACTCTTTGTCACACAGTGGCCAAAACCCCAGGTGCCATCAGGGGGTTCATCTATGGGGCCAGAACTCCAGAAGCCCTCCCACTGTTGCCCCCCAAGCACCAAGAATAGAGAACATCACGGCTCCAGACATAGTGTTCCATCTATACCTTGTGGACCTCTGTTCCATATGTTTATCCAATCCCCTCTTGAAGTTGTCTATGCTTGTAGCTGCCACCACTTTCTGTGGCAGTGAATTCCATTTTTTAATTACTCTTTGGGTAAAGAAGTACTTCCTTTTATCTGTTCTAAGCCTACTGCTCATTAATTTCATTGCGTGCCCACGAGTTCTTTTATTGTGAGAAAGTTCTTCTTTCTCTAGCTTCTCTGTCCCATGCATAATTTAGTAAACCTCTATCATGTCATCCCTCAGTCGTCATTTCTCCAAGCTAAAGAGCCCTAACCTCTTTAACCTTTCTTTAAGGGGAAGGTGTTCCATCCCCTCTTAATCATTTTAGTTGCCCTTTTCTGCACCTTTCCCATGCTATAATATCTTTTTTCATGTGTGGTGACCAGAACTGTACACAGTATTCCAAATGAGGCTGCCCCATAGATTTATACAGGGACATTAATGATATTGGCTGATTTGTTTTCAGTCCCCTTCCTAATAACTCCCAGTATAGCATTCACCTTTTTTATTGCAGTTGCACACTGAGTCGACATCTTCAGTGAGTTATCTTCAAAATCTCTCTCCTGGTCAGTCTCTGCCAGTTTGGACTCCATCAACATATATCTATACTTAGGATTTTTGTCTCTAATGTGCATTACTTTGCACTTGCCCGCGTTGAACCCCATGTGCCATGTTGTCACCCACTCGCCCAGCCTCGACAGATCCCTCTGGAGCGCCTCATAGTCCTCCCGGTTCTCACCGCCCTGAACAACTTAGCGTCATCCTCAAACTTAGCCACTTCGTTGCTTACTCCCAACTCCAAATCATTAATGAACAAGTTAGGAAGACACAGTTCTGGGAACTCCTTGTTGATTTTCATTTACACCCTGACTTTATCCCCAGTGGGGGATGCTTCCACGGTCTCCCCTCCTCCATTTTATCCTCACAACAGCTCCCTACGTCAGAACAAGAAGTTTGGAAGCGAGATCAGTACTCAAAGCATCAGATGGGAATCAATCATTTTATTTCACATGGCAACACACACACACATACATTAAATACTTCTTTGTTCAAAAGAACACAAAAGTCAGGCACCAACACTGTTAATTGCAGGGTGAGAGGAGGAAGCATTTGGGAACGCACTGCCTTTCCTCCAGAGTACATAGTGTCTTTCTCCCTCCTCTTTTGTCCTCACAACAATGGAGTGAGGCAGGTTTGGCTGAAGGAGAAGAGACTGGATCAAGGTCACCCACTGAGCTGCATGGATGAGTCAGCATTCGAACTCGGGTCTCCCCAGTTTAACTCCAGTATCTCTTCCCCTACACCCCATGACGTCTGGGACTCAGCTTACAATAAACGCACAGGGTATAAAGTGGCAGTGGTGAGCCTGTCCATTCACAGACATTCCAGGCAAAGTTCTGCACTACATCATGACTGTGTGGCCCACAATGGCACAGACAGACACTGAACGCCTAAACCAGTTCTTTGGCTTTGAGTAGCACCAGCTCTCCAGCCCAGTGTTAAAGAACCCATTCACATGTGCAAGTTGGTAGAATGAATGCCTGTGGAAGTGCTAGTGATGGGGGATGAGTTATGTGCAAAGACTATGGAGGAATGTTGAACACATGAGGTGGCCTTGTACCGAATCAGAAACTTTGGTCCATCAAAGCAGCTCTCCAAGGTCTCAGGTTGAGGCCTTTCACATCGCCTCCTGCCTGGTCCTTTTAACTGGAGATGCCAGGGATTGAACCTGGGACCCTCTGCGTTCAAAGCAGAGGCTCTTCCACTGAGCCACAGCCCCTTCCCTGGGCACAAGGCACATTCAAAAGTGTAATCCACCAGCTGCAGACAGAATCAGTATAGTTCATTCTATTGCCCCAGGAACTCTACCCACTTCATTCTGCCCAATTCAGGAGGCAGTCCAAAGCAAGAGGATTCCCTACTGGAGTGCTTCAGCCTTCAGCTGGGAGGGCTGCATTTCTGAATGCTCTCCCATCATCCCACCTTGTAAAGAAACCTTCCCCACATGTAGTAAGCTAGTGTATCAGAGGGCTTTTTATCATCGGGGGCAGGGGTCGTTTCGTAGAAAAAGAGCTAGGGGAACTCATTAGCATAACTCATTAGCATAAGCCACACCCCCTGACATCACCAGAAGTGTGACATAAATACTTGCAGAGTCAACCCTGCTTAGCATCCAAGATCTGCAGTTCTTGAGCTGATGGGAACCTCTGGACAACCTGGACAGGTGGCACGCTAGTCTTAGTGGACTATACCTCCCCTCAAAAAAACCAGTGCTTTTTAAAAAGTATGATGGCCAATGAGGGCCCGGCGGTGGACCTGCAAGGCCGGCGGGAGTGCGAGGAAGCCCCACAAAGGCCCTCCCTGGCCCCAGGCAGGCAGGGGTGGGGAGAAGCCGGGAGGAAGCAACTTACCTCACCTCTTCTCCTGCCTCCTCCTGGCTGAATGAGGTCCGGAAGCAGGGGGCGGGACTTCATCATGTGCCCCGCCCCTCAACCGGGGGAACTGCAATCCCCCCCGAATCTACCTCTAATCAGGGGAAGTGTTCAAGATAGGACAGACAAAATTTTACCAAGTCCTTTTGTATAATGTAGAGATGAGCATTCGGATACATGGGCAGCATCAGTGACAAAGAGTCCCCCGAATATTTTCATACTGCAGTCCATTTACATGAGAACATTCTCCGGTTCCAGTTCCCTCCCAATAGAAGGCGGGGGCAGAGGAGGAACACATTTATGGTGACCAACTTTGACAGTGGCCTCTTTGCCTAACATTTTCAAGTATTACTCTCTATAATATACCCAAACCCAGGCTAGTCCAAGCCCATCAGATCTCAGGAGCTAAGCAGGGTCGGCCTTGGCTAGGTAGTTGGAACGGCAACCTCCAAGGATTACCAGGGTTGTGTGACGCAGAGGCAGGCAATGGCAAACCACCTCTGAGATCTCCCCTGAAAAACAAGTCTAGCTTGCCACCTAGTGGTGCATAATGCTAACTTCTGGCTGCCAGACAATCTTAGGATCTCCTGGCTATTCTACACACAATGCCATACAGTAATGAATTAATCAATACCCAAACCAGCCCGTCCTCTGGTCAAACAGTCACACAGTCATATACCATTGAGACAATTTAGGCTGTGATCCTGTGCACGTTTACTTAGGAGTAAGTGCTGCTGTGCAAAGTCTTCATTATCCTGGTGTTAATACTGAGATTTCTTTTTTAAGAGAGTTCAGTCGGTTAGTCTCGAGGCAAGAAAGGTTCACATGCAATGCTCAGCTTTGTTCTTCATCTCAATGGGAAAAGTTCAGGCAGATCATTACTGATCCCAGCAACAATGGGGGGAGGATTTGCCCCTACCCAAAACACACAAAAGTAGTGCACAGACATCCTTCATTTCAAGTACCTGTGGAGGTGGAATTATAATCAAACCATTGGCCAGTTTGAATAAATACTGTTGTTAGCAACTAAATTATATACACACACAAATAAAAAAGTAATATTTAAAGCTCTGATGGCTTCATTTCCCAGTACCTGTGATGGACATTTACCCCTGCCTTTTGTATGTGCACTTAACTTTTGTTCTCTTTCCCAAACCCTCGGAAGTTAAAAAGCTTTCAGCCCAGTGCACAGAATAGTAGGGAATCCTGCACTTTCCCAGGCTCACTGAGTACTTAGCAAGGGCAGAAAGATAGACATTAACAAGCATAGCATCAAGATGCCAGAGCAAAAGCTTTTTAGAATGTCAGTCTGTTGCACTCTGCCAGGCTCCCTGAGTACCTAAGCAAGCATAGAAGCCTGTAGTATCAAGCCCTAGAAGATCCATTTTATTTGACATTCCTGGTGTCAACAGGAAGACAGAACAGAAGCAAGGGACTTCAGTCGAGATGCAAGAGTATACACAAAGCTAGCAACAATCAGCTGAATCCGAAACACACACATCAGGGAAAAAACCCCAAATTAGAATGCTTAGCAGCAAAGGGCTCGATCAAATAATGCTCATAGATGTGATTTAATCTTTTTGCTTTCATGCCAATATCCATATCTGAAAACAACAACAACAAATATATGCAATATTTCAATAGATACGATGCAAATCAAATGAATGTTGGAATATGTTGGATGTTCTTTAATGGAATGTTCTTTAATGGAATGAAGGTTATTTAATTTCCCAACAGATCAAGTAAGTTTTCATAACTCGCTTTGACCCATTCGACTTCGGAACAAACTAGAAGAGACACTGTATGATCCATGAACAGCTAAATGTCAGCTCTGGCAGATCCCAATTTGGATTGAGTCTATAAGAGGGGTGTTTGCCCCCACAGTCGGAATAACGAGACGGACAACAGTTTGGATTGAAACAAGGGCCACTTTATTAACTATATATACTCTATATAGCACGAGGCAGCAACTGCTCTAGGGTAGGAACGGAGCCAAGCCTAAAGGGCTGGCTCCGCCCCTCCCCCCGCCCCAGCGCGCTGCGCTGGGACGCTGTCGCCGCCTCCATCCCTCCGCGGCGGCAAACCAGCCCCCGGCCGCCATTGCCTTTGGCGGCGGCCGGGAGCTCCCTTAACTCCTCCCCCCCATGCTAATTTTCCAATGGACCCCATCAAGGTGGTATTTGCCCCCACTGGGGAAAACATACAAGCAACATCTATGTGCTCCCCAGCAGAATAAGTTAAAGTGGTGTGTGTGTGAAGATGAGAACACAGCACAAGAAGGTAGAGTTGAACAGTAAACATATCTCCTTAATGCTGCAGCTCTAATCCTATTTGGGAATCCCCCCCCCCCTTTTAGCAACCAAACACACCACAGAATTTCCAGCATCCTGTCTGGTTTGACCCTTAGCAAAGTCAAGTACTAAATAACCCTTAACTGAATGAAACTGAATTTCCAAACATTCGAAATGGTTTGATTCACATAGATAATACTTTGATTGCTTATATTTTGTTGGGGTTTTTTTTGGAATACTTCTATTTTGCTTGATTGATTGGTGTTTATTGATTTTTCTCAGAGTGAACAATTTAAGAAAGCAAAAGGATTTAAATTAATCTGTGGGCATTCTTGCATCAGTCCTTTGTGTATTTAGTAGAGTTAATGTTATCACTGCTTCTGGAGCTTAATAGTGCAAACAAGAATGTGATACATGACACATCTTTCACAGCTTCTGGCATCATCAAAATGCACACATCACCCCATGATAAAGGGCCTCTTTCCTAATAGAGTTCTATACAATGCTACAGCTGGAGCACCAGTGCAAGTTGGTTCATTTAAATATTGTTAATGCACTGCAAAATGGCAAAATCATCAGGTGACATTTCAGCTGGAATTGAATTGCACGTGGTCATAACTGTACTTACTTAAGATACAGAAATTTCCAGTAGGGGGAGTGCTCAGTGCATTAGCAGTCACAGAAATTTCAGTACACAAGTATTTTCTTTCCAGACTGCTGAAATTTCAGGTAATGGCACTGCCAACTGGGAGGCAGTTTATTATCTAGACCTCCCTTGATTTTTTAAACTTTTGGAATTATTTGGGTTTTGATGATGTTGGTCTCGCTGCAGAACAGACTGAATTTTAGATATTTTAGTAATCATTATTTTTCCAGATCAAATTTCCATTTTATCGATACTGTAAAAAGCCTTGCACATGTATGCTCTGTAGCCAGAATACAATAATACATTTGGGATCTGGACTTCTAGGTAAACACATCTTCTGTATTCAGTTCAGTGGCTACAAAAGTGGGGGTGGGAGAGACAGATGGATGACATTTAAACTAGACCGGCCTCTACTGGTATAAGAATATGCCAGACAGGAAAGCTGCAGAGAACTATTAAGCAAGTGGAAGGACTGGAGGAAGCCAACATGGTGTGAAAACGTGTGCATTTCTCAAGTAACACCCAGAAATTTTGCAGTGGAAGAGCCTCAGGTTACACGGGGTATATGGGAATGAACTGGTACAAAATAGTAAAAACCTAACACATTTTTATCTTCCCCTTCCAACAAGGAGATCAATGTGCACGGTCCATGCATGGACAATTTGCATGGTCCATGTGGTACAGAGGTTAAGAGTGCTGGACTAGGATCTGGGATAACAAGGTTTGAATCCCAGCTCGCGCCATGGAAGCTCGCTGGGTGGCCTTGGGCCAGTCACACTCTCTCAGCCTAGCCCTACCTCACAGGGTTGCTGTGAGGATAAAATGAAGGTGAAGGGAATGATGTAAGCTGCTTTGGGTCCCCACTGGGGAGAAAGGCGGGCTACAAATGAAATAAATACATAAATAAATAAATTTACTTCCATAAGAACCCGCCATGTTAAGTTAGGCCAAAAGAGAGAATAACGGGGCAAAGGTCAACCAGTGAACGTCACAGCTGGGTCAGCATTTGAAACCTAGATGTCCCTGCTCCTAGTCCAACGTTCTAACCGCACTGGGTCTCAGTGTAACCTAAAATACTGGCAACCTAGTGTGCCTAGAGTTAAATATTAATAAAATAACATTCACATTTTACAAACTCTAAAAATAAAAAGGCCAGCTGCTCGACAGCTCCTCTAGTGTCTTTGCACAAGTTGGTTAGAACACTAGAAGGCAGGAACACGTCGCGTCCATTCTGCTGAGCAAACTGGCTAGAACACTGTCTACAAGGTTTGGCTTTGTGTCTTGGTATGTCAAAGGCCCGCAGACTTTTCAAAAAACGAAAACTGAAAATTCGGGGGAAAGTTCTGGACTGACTAAACGGACCAGCAGTGCCTCACTCTACCACTGCCCACTTCTTCTAGATATGGTGGCAGCGGCAATGAGATAAGGCAGTGTTGCCGAGCCCACCGTATCTCCCTGCCCTGTGGTGACGGCACTGTAACCAAACAACGGGGCCACCCTGTGTCTGCTTTCGTAACACTTACCTTTTCAAGCAGCAATCAACAGGCACAACGGAAAATACATGTCATGACGTAGCCAAAGTTTAGAGAAAAACATACTTTGGAAAGTTTAGCACCGTTCGTTCTCTCGTAATGATGTGATCAGTCCTCACACAAAGTCCACCTTTGTCTCCCCAAAGACTCTGCAGTTATATTCATTAAAAGCTGAACTGGACCTGTCGGCACCTCATGAAATACATGAGAATCTCCTTGAAACAGGGAGATTTTGGCCCCATCAGTCGACGCCCTTGATAAAATCCTACAGGAAAGACTGCAGATTCCCTCCCTCAGAATGCAGATGGTTGACGTGATCCCTGGAAGTAAGTCTCTATCTCTTCTAGGGTCTTTCCTTTGGTTTCAGGTATGCAAAGTATAGTGAAGAGCACGTTGAGAAGGCAGGTAGCAGAGAACAGCCAGAACGTACCATAAGGGGTCAGGAGAACCTGGAACGGAAAGAGAAGCGGGGATCTTGAGCTAGTCGCCACTGAGGTGGTAAACCTGACTGGACTATGCCACTTGACAATGCAGCTATGCAGCTCAAATGTGCAAAAAGCCCTGCCATTAAAAAAGAAAGAAAAACCCCAGTTCCCTGCACTTAGAAAGCTAGCCCCTCAGGGAGAAGGCTGGGCTCTCTGACTTACTAGCTTTCTGTGAGCAAAGAATTTGTTTCGTATGGAGGAGCATTTAATCATGTAATCCACTTTCTCCCTTCATGACCACATTTCCTGTGTTTATAATCATTATAAATATGTCCATCACCGATTAGCCAATCTGTATTTAAGTCTATTAAATCTACATACATTAGCATATAACAACAAAAATGATAGTTCTAAAGAAAAAGTATACATTGTTTTGCTACTCTGCACATACATATCATGCCATGCTGGAAGAGGCATTCCGTCTTCTTTCTCACACAAAAGGGAATGCTTCTTCAGAGATGATGCTTGCCAACTTCAGAAATAACAACAACAACAACAACAACAATAATAATAATAATAATAATTATTATTATTATTAAAGTTTCTACCCCACCGTCCCAGCCAGAGCCAGCTCAGGGCGGCTTACATAAAATAGCCTAAGAATTACAATTAAAATTAGGCAACATCAGTTAATACAAGTAAACAGTGCTAAAACCATAAAACATAATAAAGTGCTAGTTTCAATGATTTGACAGCGGTGTTGTTACTTAGTTCTCTCATCTCGCAGTCAGCTCCTTGCACTTTATTAAGCACTTTATTAAAAATCTCTTTAAAAAAGTAAAAACCTGCTGCCTGACTAACTGAGGATGCCATGTACGTTGACCCCACCTTTCCCCCCAGTGGTTAAACCACACAGATGCATCACTTCCTTACCATGAAGTCATAGAATTCTTTGGTTACCAGAAATGCCATGAACCAGTTTGTTAAGACACAGGCACCACTGGCTGCCCCTCGTGCTCGGAGGGGGAATATTTCAGACATCACCAGCCACGGGATGGGGCCCCAGCCCAGGGCAAAACCTGAAGGTCGCAAAAGAGCAACACAGTCAACACAATGGAGAATCCCTGGATGAGCTTGTTTGGTATTCGGTGTGGTTGGCTGTAAACTCAGAAACTGACTTAGCAGCCATGACTGGGTGCTTTCATCATCTATCCTGAGCCAAACAAGACTTCTGTCCTCTACCGCCAGTAGAATCTTAGGAGGTGAGTAGCTCGTTCATTCAACTTCAAAGACGTTGAAAGAAGACTGGTCAACCCTAGTCCTTTTTTCCTACCCATCAGCCCTCCAAGTAAATAGCAGCAGTGTTCAGTGTTCAGGCAGCACTTCAAAAGGTTCTAAGACCTCCGCATTTACAGTTTTCTAATAATCTTTACAGCGATACCTTAAACTAAGTCAATATTATTATCTCCCAAATTGTCAATATAAATGTGGTATTACATAGTGGCTAAGACACAGATGTATGCATCAGGCAGTTACTGAATGACTCAGTAGTGGAGATTACTAGAGCAGTTGCAAAATTTTGGGGAGACATTCTTAAAGCCAAATCTACGCTGTTATAAATTCTTATATCATCATGTTCCTATGTTTTAACCTATGTATGGAGTTTTAATTTTATATATTGACCCTAAACGTTATGTTAAATTTACTATGCCAATAAAGGTCTTGTACTTGAATCAGGAAGTCTCTTGTACCACTGCACAATGAAGTTACAGGGCTCACAAGTCTTAATGATCCTCCAAACAAAGATAAGTAAATACATTCTCTGTCCATCAAAAGCTACCATGTCAGGAAGAAGACGAAGCAATTACTCCGTTCCCTGGCACACTGGTTTTTTGTGTGTATGATATTTGCTTTCTATGAAAGGGTGTTCAAATTACACCTCTCTCTGTTGTGAATCCACTAAGTCACCATGGGTTTGCCATTCTCTCGCAACTTCAGCCGTGCCTCCCCATCTGCAGAAATAATGTACCTTATAGGGACCTAGTGAGTATATAACTTTTGCAAAGCTTATGTAGCATGGTTGTGGTCATGTGCCGATTACATGGGTACTTCCCACCCCTGTGTCAGCAACCATGAGGAGAGGGGTTAAAACAAAAGGAGTGTGCATCACATAGAAGTTTGAAGGATACAGGAGCCAAAACAAATGGCTCAGTGCCGCTGCAAGGCCCGCACTGACCCATGATGAAGAGACCCAGACTCAACACTGCCAGCCAGGAGAGGTGGTGCTCTTCCTCCATGAGTGCAGGACTCAGCGAGTTGATGTGGGAGGAGTTGCCGGGACTTGGGGCTATGATTTTGAAGTAGATCCCAAACACTGCTGCACTGATGGCCATGATGATCCCTGGAAACACAAGAGAGTATCTCATCATATGTATTGGGAACCACATGGTCCAACCCTATATCACCCTTGTGGTCTTTTGCCTAGAGGATCAAGGTGAGCTTAGAAAAGCCTGCCTGCACTTCGAGGAGAGCCACTGGTACCCATCTGTGCAAGATGGCGTGAACAGGACTGAGGTGGGCGGGCACATAGGACCAGTGTTCCCGCTAAACTGAGTTAGTGTGAGCTAGCTCACAGTTTTTTAGCATCCAGCTCGCAGGATTCTGTCTTAGCTCAGGAAGGAGGGCTCCAGAGCAAACTAACTGATGCGGCGGCTAAACCGCTCGCTCACAACTTTAATGCCAGTAGCTCACAAAGTGGAATTTTTTCTCACAAGACTCCACAGCTTAGAGGGAGCCTTGCATAGGACAGGGCCTTTTCAGCCATGGCCCCTGGAATTTGCTATTCAAGGATGTCAGCTCACTTCCTTGCTCCTTGCTTTCTGGAGAATGGTCAAAACTATTTTATTCTAGAGAATCTCTGATGTGCTTTCTTCCTAACTCAGTATAACTTTAAATCTGGACTGTTGTCTGCATTTTATTGCTAATTACTGATTGCTATTGAAAGCCAGTGTTGTGCAGTGGTTAGACAGTCAGACGAGGATTTGGGAGACCCAGGTTTGAATCACCACTCTACCATGGAAGCTTGCTGGGTGACTTTGGGCTGGTCATTCTCTCTCAGCCTCACCTAACTTATGGGGTGTGCTGTGAGGATGAAATGGAGGAGACTCCTTCAGGAGAAACTCCTTCAGGAGAAAGGTGGGATATAAATGAAGTAAATAAATAATAAATACAGGTGAAGATTAGGGGGGCAGATAAAAGTTGGTTAGGGAGGGAAAGGTGAAGGTATGGGGGTTGCCAGGAGGAGGGAAAGAAGAAATACTGTGGAGAAGGGGATTCAGGAGAAAAATGAGGGAAGCAGGGAAAACTGAAGGCAAGGAGGCATATAAAGGTAGACTACCTGGTTGATGGAAAGAAGGAAGCAGGAAAAGAGGAGAGGCTACGGGGGCTTTCAGGGAAGGAAAAGAGGAAATAATGGGGGAAGGAAAAATGAGATGCACCATGTAAGTCCTTGCGGATCCCCCACTTGTTATATTCTATTCTCTTCCCTTTACTCCAGAAATCTTAGATTTCAGATTTTTCTGCAAACCTGGGGCTTTTCTCAGGTTCCTAGAAAGATCACTCTTGGCTGGCCATGGGTCCAGTCTCCAGATTTAAGTATCTACAGATGTGGCTATGTTGAGAATGAGATATACTGACGATGGGAAAGATCCTCCAGGTCTAAGGCTCCAAAAAGACACAGATGGTCGGCAACAGGCTTTTAGATGGAACAGTCCACTAACACAGCCCTTGGCACAGATCGAAAATGGACAGCTGTGAAGACTATTCTAAGTTTATGAGAGGTGATATCAGAGAGGTACAAAGCTCTGTTCTGTCTCCCTTTAATCAGGCCAAACCATTGGGAGATAGGAGGTGTGGATTTGCTATTTCAATTTGATGGCACCTATAATGGTCAATGTATTCAGTAAGCTGCCCTGGGTGCTAATTTAAGAAGAAGAAGATGAGATTGGATTTACACCCTGCCTTTCACCACCTGAAGGAGTCTCAGAGCTGCTTACAATCTCCTTTCCCTTCCCTTCCCCACAACAGACACCCTGTGAGGTAGGTGGGGCTGAGAGAGCTCTCTCAAGAACTGCTCTTGAGAGAACAGCTCTGAGAGAACTGTGACTGACCCAAGGTCACACCAGCAGCTGCACGTGGAGGAGTGGGGAATCAAACCTGGTTAATTAAAGAGGTGGGATAGAAATCCTCTAAATAAGCAAAATAAGCACAGCAAAAACAAAGGGGGGGCGCTAACAAAAACCTGGGCAACAAGGGGGCAGACAGAGAAGTTAAAAGGGTCCAGCGACAAGCCAGGCTGAGTGGCCCCGGAGGCACTACGACCTGGGGCTGCTGGGGCCACTCAGGCCAGATCTGGTCAGCGGAGCCAGTGAAGGGTGCCTGCTCTCTGGTTGCTGCTTCCAACGCCACCGTCAAATTGGCTACAGATGGCACAAGAGGTAGCCGGGGGTGAGCCAACACCCACTGTGGATGCTGCACTCCAGGTCTGACCTGACTGGACCCTGCAGAACCACTGGGGCTTGGCTCTGCTTGTCCCTGTCTGTCAGTAGACTCTCCAGGCCCACCAGGAGCCTTCCCTTTAAGTTCGCCACCAGTTCGAGTTTCCAGGGATAAAACTGGGGACTTTCTGCATGCAAAGCATACATTCTAGCACAGGGTCATGGTCCTTCACTGCAAGGGTCCGGCTCCGGGTCGGGAAATTCCTGGAGACTTTGGGAGTGGAACCTGGTGAGGGACCTCAGCCAGGTATCAGGCCATAGAGCCCACCCTGCAAGGAAGTAATTTTCTCCAGGGGAGCTGGGCTCTGAAGATCAGCTGTGATTCCGGGAGATCTCTAGGCCCCACCTGGAAGCTGGCAAACCTTTTCACTGCTCCCCAAAAGACCCAGAGTCCCACCCTTCGTCCTGGACAGGCTGCTCATTTGCAATACCTGACACAACCAGAAGGATTCTCCTTCCTGTTCTGTCGATGAAGAGAGCAGCCACTGCTGTGAAAAAGACTTGTATGGACCCCACGGCGACTGTCACAGCACTGCTGTTCTGAAAGCGTAAGAAACCCACAGATTTATTTCCTGAATCCATACACAGTTTTGTTGGGGGGGGGAGCCCTAGACAGCAGGGAGCAGTGGAATTTATATTCCCCCCCCCCCAAGCATTCTAAAGACATAACACTTTAGGAAAGTCAGGCTTTCAGTGGAACGCACTGCTGGGGAGAGGGTCTCCAGCACAAACGAAAGCTTCCTGTTTTAATGGCGACTGAGTCGCAGGGCAGGATCCAAAGCCAGACATCAATGCCACTGAAGCCAATAGGGCTGACTAGGAGGTAAAGAGTCGACGCTGAGCTATAGGAAAGTAGACGGACTGTGTGACTTGTCTATGGTCCGTTTTGCGGTGCTTTTGGGTTTTTTCCCTCTCTTTTTCTTTTTTAATGTGCCGTTTGAGTTCATCTTTCTTTCTTTCAGGATCGAGGACACCCAAGCCATCAGTCTCCTTAGTCGCCGGGGAACTGGACTAAAATACCGACCTCCAACAGGCCAGCGATAGAAGAGACGCAGGGAGACTTTCAAAGTGTTTCAAGGCACATCATGTCTAGTCTGATCCCCCAGTTGCTTTGTAAAGGTAAGGGAAGAAGGAAGAGACCAAATATCTGCTGGGAACAAGTTCCGAGTAAGAAAACCACAGGTGGGCAGACCAAGGGTCCATTTAGTCCAGCATCCTGTTTCCCAGAGTGGCCAGTCAAATGCTTCCTTGATTCCCAAGAGCAGGATCCCTCCCTCGCTGTAACTCGCAAGCAAATGGCATTCACAGATACACTATCTCTGAACATGGAGGTCCCATTTAAGCATCATGGGCCTAACAACATACATCACTCTATGGAGCTCAAATGCGCACGGAGCTGAGATGTGAACTGGAGGTATCGGGCCATGTCCACACAAAGACAGCCCCTCAAATGATGACCTGAGAGATTCCTAGCATTTCTTCTCAAGGGGTAGATTCAACTGAGAGAATGTGACTGGCTTAAGGTCAACCAAGAGGGGGTTGGACTCTAGAGCTCTCTCTAGTCTGATCAACCCCATTACCCTGTCGGGTGTTTGTACCTGAGGCCTCTGCTGTCCAGGAGAACCGAACACTCAGTATGTTGAATAAGGAACTCAAGATACTTCGGAATCTTCCTTCACAGTTAATGAGCGTCCTGTCAGATCTTCTTCGTGGTCTCTGTGCTTCACACCAATGGGATCTAGTGCACCTGCGCTGGATCTGCCGGTGCCTAGCAAGCTCTTCTAGAAGGATTTTCGTGCCTGGCCCAACTGAGCATGCCCAGGAGCCCCAGTGAGCATGCTCAGAAGGGCAGGCACGGACATCCCGCCAGTTCTTTCCTTTCCGCCGCGCTGAGCAGACCTGTCTTCGAGAGGTCTGGCCGGATCGCTGCCTTTTGATCACTTTTAGTGACTAGCTCTCCGTTTTCATGTTCAGGTTGATGGTTACACCTTATTTTCCCATCCTGTTACCAAACGTTTCCTGAAGGGTCTCCTACGTTTGTACCCTCCAGTCAAAGCTCCAGCACCTTTATGGGACCTTCCCCTGGTCTTGCGCCAGCTGACAAGACGGCCCTTCGAACCCCTCGCCACCTGTCAGCTGAAGCTCCTGGCATGGAAGACGGCCTTCCTCGTCGCCGTCACCTCGGCCAGGCGAGTCGGTGAACTCCTGGCTTTTCGGCAGGACTCGCCATACTTGTCCTTCCTCCCGGATGGCGTCCGCCTGGTGCCGGACATTTCATTTTTGCCCAAGGTGGTCTCTGAATTCCATCTGCAGTCTGAAGTCTTCCTCCCTGATTTTTACCCTGACCCAAAATCACCGGAAGACAGACTTATGCACACGCTAGACGTGAAGCGGGCCTTCCTCTTCTACCTGAATAGGACACGCCCCACGAGGCAAACCCCTAAGCTGTTTGTCTCATACGCTGCACCCCGTGTGGGCACTCCAATCACGGCCCAACGTCTGTCCAGGTGGATCGTAGGTCTCATAGAACTCTGTTACCTACTGGCGAAACGGCCCTTGCCAGGCCCCGTCCGGGCTCATTCCACCAGGGCTGTAGCCACATCCACTGCGTTCCTGAAGGGAGTACAGCTGCAAGACATTTGCAGAGCCGCAACCTGGGCCACGCCGACTACATTCATCAGGCACTACGCCCTAGACGTCCGCCAGTCCACCAGTGACAGTCTGGGACGTCAGGTTTTGGCCTCGGCTAAGCAGTAAACACCTGACAGCACCCGCCTCCAGGTAAACTACTGCTCGCTAATCTCCCATTGGTGTGAAGCACAGAGACCACGAAGAAGATAAACAGGTTGCTTAACAGTAACTTGTGATCTTCGAGTGGTCATCTGTGCATTCACACCACCTGCCCTCCTGCCCCGCTGCTGTCTTCTTCTACGTGATTTGTTAGGAGATTGATGCGCGGCGGTTGGTAGGAACTGGCGGGATGTCCGTGCCTGCCCTTCTGAGCATGCTCACTGGGGCTCCTGGGCATGCTCAGTTGGGCCAGGCATGAAAATCCTTCTAGAAGAGCTTGCTAGGCACCGGCAGATCCAGCGCAGGCGCACTAGATCCCATTGGTGTGAATGCACAGATGACCACTCGAAGATCACCAGTTACTGGTAAGCAACCTGTTTTTTTCATTAGCCTCACCTGCATTGACTGTGCGGCCCAGAGTGTTCTATTCACAGGTGGCAGAGGGAAGGAGGCTGCGTTAGACACTGTGAGGAAATAAAAAACTAATGACTGACCTTGAAGTTGGCCTCCTCAAAGATGGTTTCTGAATAAAACATGATGGCGTTGATCCCCGACACTTGCTGGAAGAACATCATGGTGATTCCAATCAGGAACGGCTTGTAGATGGCTGGATTCTTGAACTCTGCTATAGCCAGTTTCTGCTACAGAGACAAACACAAGGAGCATTAACAATGACCAGAGGTCATTTCGGGGGGGATCGCGGGGGATCGCAGTTCCCCTGGGTGAGGTGCGAGGGGGCGGGGCACACGACGAAGCCCCGCCCCTTGCTTCCGACCGCCCCACTTCCGGCCCTCATTCAGCCAGGAGGAGGCAGGAGAAGAGGGAGGGTAAGTTGCTTCCTCCCCGCCTCTCCCCACCCCTGCCTGCCTGGGGCCAGGGAGGGCATTGGTGGGGCTTCCTCGCACTCCCGCTGCCTTGCAGGTCCACCGCCGGGCCCCTGATGTCAGGGGGTGTGGCATATGCTAATGAGTTATGCTAATGAGTTCCCCTAGCTCTTTTTCTACGAAACTACCCCTGACAATGACAGTCATTTCAGAGATGAGAGGGACAAACAGCAAGATTCATAAACCGAGAAAAGGACTTTAAAAATGGAATGGAGGAAGAAAGGCCTATCGATGGCTATTAGCTATGACGGCTTAGGTGGAACCTCCATATTCAGAGGCAGTGTACTTCTGAATGACAGTTTCCTGGAGGGGGGGGCGCTGCAGGGGAGGGTGCTGGACTTGACGGTTCTTTGTTCTGAGCCAGCAGGGCTCTACTTACGTCCTACGGATACCAAGGAAAATACCAGGACGTTCTCTCCTTGGTTGGCAAGTGGAGCAGAAAAAACACGTGGCACCCCTCAGGGACAGGATTTGGCCGGGGGTCTCTAGGGGCTGGCACTCTAAGGAAATCCCATTAAGCAGCTCAGTGCTGAAGAGAAGGAAGGCCAGGGAACAGTCAGGGTCTGCCACACTGCTCTTGGTAGGGCAGCCTATGGCAGACAGAGAGTTCTACCGGCTGTTCTCCTCTGCCCTGCTAAGTCTCAGTCTGGGTCAGCTGCCTGGGCCGTGTCTTAAGAACATCAGAGAAGCCAATGTTGGATCAGGCCAATGGCCCATCCAGTCCAACATACTGCCAAACAGTGGCCAAAAATACCAGGTGCCATCAGGAAGTCCAGCAGTGGGGCCGGGACACTAGGAGCCCTCCCACTGCTGCCCCCCCCCCCAAGCACCAAGAAGACAGAGCATCACTTGCCCCAGACCGAGACTTCCTATCTATACCTTGTGGCTAATAGCCACTGATGGACCTCTGCTCCATGTGTTTATCCATTTCCCTCTTGAAGCCGTCCATGCTTGTAGCCGCCACCTCCTGTGGCAGTGAATTCCAAGTGTTAATCACTCTTTGGGTGAAGAAGTACTTCCTTTTATCCGTTCTAACCCGACCGCTCAGCCATTTCATGGAGTGCCCACGAGTTCTTGTATTGTGAGAAAGGGAGAAAAGTACTTCTTTCTCTACCTGCCCTATCCCATGCATAATTGTATAAACCTCGATCATGTTACCCCTCAGTCGTCGTTTCTCCAAGATAAAGAGCCTCAAGCACTTAAACCTTTCTTCATAGGGAAAGTGTTCCAACCCCTTTATCATTCTAGTTGCCCTTTTCTGCACTTTTCCCAATGCTATAATATCCTTTTGAGGTGTGGTGACCAGAACTGTACACAGTACTCCAAATGAGGACGCACCATCAATTTATACAGGGGCATTATGATACTGGCTGATTTGTTTTCAATTCCCTTCCGAATAATCCCCAGCACAGCATTGGCCTCTTTTATTGCAGCTGCACATGGTCTCAACATTTTCTTGTTTCTTCTTGTATGAACCCTCAACATCTCCTTCAGCCCGTACCCTCCGAACGCAGCGCATGGCCTGGGTACCTGCTCGTCAGTGTTTGCTTCGATCTCACTGCATTCCCACTCGTGGTCCACCAGGGGTCCCCGCAGAAACTGCAGAGCGGCAATGGCTTCAGAGCGCTTGTGCTGACGCAGCAAGAAACGAGGCGTCTCCGGCATGAAAGCCATGATCCCAAGCATGAAGCAGGGTGGGACGGATCCCAGAACTGCTAGCCAGCGCCACTTGAGCCCCGTGCCTGAGAGGGAAACATAGAAAGATCAGGACTTCTTAGGCCAGATCCACTGGCAACGTCCTGTTCATGGGGACTGCTGATAAGAACCTGTGCTCTCCCCAGGGAACGGCATTTCCAAGCCTTCGTCATGTGTCATTCCAGCAAATGCATGTTGCATTGGGCGCACTGGTGAACAAAATCCCAGAGCTTAGGGTTGCCAAACTCCAGGTGGGGGGCTGGAGCTCTCCTGAAATTACAACTGATCTCCAGACTACATAAATTGCTTGTCATTTATTGATGTGAAACCTTT
The DNA here is from genome assembly GCF_001447785.1 of Gekko japonicus. Classification (NCBI taxonomy): domain Eukaryota; kingdom Metazoa; phylum Chordata; class Lepidosauria; order Squamata; family Gekkonidae; genus Gekko; species Gekko japonicus. Next base: position 525,143 of record NW_015169173.1, read on the forward strand.
ATTCCACTTCTCTTGGAGAAAATGTCTGCTTTGGAAGGTGGACTGCATGATATTACACCCTACCAAGGTCCTTCCCTCCCTAATCCCCGCCCTCCCCAGGCTCCTCCCTGAAATCTCCAGGTATTTCCAAACCTGGAGTTGGCAACTCTATCAGAGCAACACATGAAGCGTGGGACCTCATAGATCAGACTCTCATGCACTGTTAGAAATACACGCATTTATACTTATGTAAATAAAACACCGCAGGAGCTGCGGTGGCTCAAGTGGTTAAGACGCTGAACTGCATGCTGTGGAAGGTCGGTAGTTCAGCAGTTCGAGACCTGAGTGTCACATGACGGAGTGAGCTCCCGTCTCTAGTTCCAGCTCCTCCCAACCTAGCAGTTCGAAAGCAAGAAATTGCAAGTAGATAAATAGGTACCGCTTTGGTGGGAAGGTAACAGCGTTCCGTGCGCCTTGGTGTTTAGTCATGCCGGCCACATGACCACGGAAACGTCTTCGGACAGCGCTGGCTCTTCGGCTTGGAAACGGAGATGAGCACCGCAACCCTAGAGTCGGACTCGACTGGCTTTCGAGCAAGGGAACCTTTACTTTTAAATAAAACTTCAACAGGTGCCAGTCAACAGACTCCTCCACCTTCCACTCATGTCTAAACAAGTGGCTCAGACAATGTGAAAACGTCCATAGTGGATCTCCGGTCTGACCATTTCAAAACCTGTGCTCATAAACAGGCTAGATCAGTTCTAAAACAAAGAATATTAGACGTTGAGCAACAGATGGATGTGAGTAGGATTAGGAGCCCTGTATTTGATGTAACTACACTTAACAAGATAGTTGTGAGATCTTACATCAAATATCTTGATATCAGCAATCATAGAAGAATTTTTACCCATAATGGAGGCCAGATATACTAGATCATTGAGGAAAAGTTGTATATGTGGGATGGGACCTGATGAAACATTGGAACATGTAATTTTCGATTGTCTCATATATCATAATATCAGGGAAGTTTTGATCAAGCCGATAGTTAACTCCTTCCCAGGTCGTAATAGAAGGACACTTTTGTCAATTATGCTGGCAGGAGATAATTAAAAGCTGACTAGGATGGTTGCCAAATTTGGTTGGTTGGCATACCAAACTAGGAAAGAGATAAAGTTCAGATAGACTAAACCTAACCTTTGATCATAATTTTGATTCTATTATACCTGTATTTTAAAGTCTTTAGATCCTTATTTATAATTTTAGATGCCATTGTATTTTATAATTTTACTGCTCCCTTAACTGTATTTACTTGTCTTCTATTATACTGGTCTATGACTGTAATAAACTTGATACCCTTGGGACTCTTGCAGATCCCCACCCCCCTCCTAGACGGTGCTGGGTTAATACCAATAATCATGCCCAACAAATGTGCCTGTGTGAGTTCACATTCTGCCTCCCCCCCCCCCCCCTCCCACATTCCGCCCCCACTTTTCCAAAACTTGGGGTACAAGCCTCCCAAACAAATATACTTATAATTCCAGCAGAGCATCATTGTGGAATTCATCACCAATGGAAAATGGAAGACAATGTACATTGTATCTCATAAGAGGGGGGCCTGCACAGCTTGCAAGGGGAGGGGAATTCCACCCCACTCCGACCCCATTTCCCACCTTTTGCTCAATTTCCCTTCCCTACTGGCTCTGCTTCCTTACTACACACTCTTGGCTCGCCATCTTCAAGCTTGCTCACTCCTCTCCCCCGCCCACGACTGTTCTGTTTCACAGAAGATGTCCACCGAAGTCGCAAGAGACTGTCTCATCATATTTCAGCAGTCCTGTTGCCTAGGCAATCCAAAATGGCTGCTGAGATCTCACGAGAGAGGCCCGAGACATCTCAGCACAAACTGTTTTATGTGTATTTTCTCTTTCCCCCCCACCCCTCCATTTTTGCCTACCCCCACCCCAGGTCTGCAGAAGCAACTCCCCAGTCCTTATGAGGCCCCACTGTGCCCCTGTATGCTGGGAATCAGGTCTGGAATGAGTCATATTCTTCACTACATAATGCTCCCAGAGACAGTTTGAAAGCAATCCTTGGTAACTGTTTGATAATTGATGGTGGCAAACCTGGCCTCGTGCTCCGTGAACTGGATAAATGCATTTTCTCGTAGGGTTCCTCTGATTGCCTTGGAAGCTTACGCTATGGATATGGCCAGTCAGTCACTAGTCCTTGCCAAGGAGGCCATTTAATATAATTATTACAGTGGAGTACATCCAAGTGCAGTTTGATCCAAATACGGTCTCACTGAAGAAATTACCCACCTAGGAATACACGGTCACAAACTATCAATACGATGGCACTCTCTAGTAAAAAGAACAAATTGTGTGCACGTGTGTGTGCGGCCAGCCACCGACTCTCATCCAGAGCAGGTGTAGAATTAACATAAGCCCAGAGCACGGTCCACAGTACCTGCCACATAAGCTCCCAGGATGCCTATCACCACCATCAGCTGAACGCACGATCCCAGCATTCCTCGAACTTTGGAGTGAGCCACTTCAGAAATATATATCTGGAAAGTGCAAGCAGGAAGAGGGTTATGACAAGTGATATCGAGGAAAGTCAAAAAGCAAAAAACAAAAGAGCCGGCAACTCTTCCATCAGGTCTCGGGACTGAAATGGTAGGCGTCTCTCTTCTATCACTGCCTCATGATCGGGGCCGTGTGGACTCCATGCTGACTTTTTGCAAGGATGAAGTTCAAGGAGGAGGAGGAGGAGGAGGAGGAGATTGGATTTATACCCCGCCCTTCACTACCCAAAAGAGTCGCAGAGCGGCTTACAATCTCCTTCCCTTCCCCTCCCCACAACAGACACCCTGTGAGATAGGTGGGGCTGAGAGAGCTCTGAGAGAACTGCTCTTGAGAACAGCTCTGACAGAGCTGTGACTGACCCAAGGTCACCCAGCAGCTGCATGTGGTGGAGTGGGGAATCAAACCCGGTTCTCCTGGATTAGAGACCACACTCCTAACCACTGCACCAAACTGTACAGGGTGTTGAGGCCATCTCCAGGTGAAGGAGCGAAGACTAAAATGCTCTGCTTGTTCATTGGCTCCCCCAAAATGAGCAGGATTTATTTCCACACATGCCTGGATCACTAAGTTGGGTTGTGACTCGCAGTGTTCCCTCTAAGCTCAGTTAGTGTGAGCTAGCTCACAGTATTTTAGTCTCCAGCTCACACATTTTTGACTTAGCTCAGGAAGGATGGCTCCAGAGTAAACTAATTTCTGCAGTAGCCAAATCACTCGCTCACAACTTTAATGCCAGTAGCTCACAAAGTAGAATTTTTGCTCACAAGACTCCACAGCTTAGAGGGAGCATTGGTTGTGAGGGCAGTCCATCCCCTCCTGATTATAAAGACACCTGCATCCCAGCCAGAGGGGTTACACAGCGGAGCGGCTCATTCGGCCAGTGCTGCCCTGTCGATCCTGTTAGTAGCTATCAGCGCAGGGACCACCACTGGCCCCCTATGGCTCATTGCTGTTTCCTGGCCCACAAGCCTTGGATTCTCCTAGAGAAATGCCAAAGCTCAGCAGCAGAGAACTTAGTTGCATTTTTAGTAGAACTTTGTATATTCTGCCTTTCCCCACGGCTTCCGCGCAGAAGGTATCAGGTTGTTAGAGCAGGACAATACAAAGCCAGATGGATCAGTGCAGCTGCTGCCAGGTTCGGTTCCTCCCGTCTCCACTTAAAAGCGATCTTGAGGAGCAGGAGCTGGGGAAGACCTTCCTCTGCCCGGCTCCTTGGAGAGCCACTGCCAGTCAGGATTGACAATGCTGAGCCAGATGGACCAGTAATTTGACTTGGTACAAGGCAGCGTTGTAGGTTTGTAAGGCTCTTTTTGGAAAACTGGGATTCTGGAAAAGGATGTTTATGATTTTATTTATTTTCTATTGGCTATTTATAGTCTGTCTTTCATGCAGAGGGTCGAGGTGGATTACAAAGTGTAAATCAAGTACAATCGACAGGATGGAGCATCCAGTGAGCAATACAATGGGGTCGGGGTTGGATTATGGCCAACGGAAGCACTGAGCCCAGCCCAACAATGGTGCCCCCGGGCCCTTCCCTTGCTTAGCTGACAAGGCATTAAGACTCAAGAAGTGCTGAAGGTGAAATAAGAGATTAAACATTCAGTTTTCTTCCAGACCAGACCCCACAGCTATATTAAATATAAACTTTTAAAAAATATTTAACACTAAATGGCAGTAAGCAATATAAGCAAATTATTTACTTATAACTAGGGCGACAGAAAAAATGCAAAGTTTCAATGCTTTTTAATGCATTTTGAATAAAACTGTTATAAGGGGGAAAATGCAATACAAAAACGTATTGCTTTAATCACCCTCCCAAAGATTATAAGGCAAAATATGATCTGATACGATCTCTACTGAAATTGCAGGATCTTGAGAGCATACTTTTGAACATCCTCTTTCTACAGTAATCAATGTTGGTGGAAAATGTTTAAATATATATATATTCTAATGGAGAAATATCATTATTTGTATGAAACAAAACATCTTTTATCCCATTGCTTTCTAGCCTGGAAGATATATAGCATTTCAATATACGTAGATCAAAAGATGCAAAATAATGCTTATTGTTGCCTACTTATAACTTTTTCCTCTCCTACTTTTTAAAATTGCAGCCTTTGATCAAGACTTCAAAGCTAATCTGGTGTAGCAAACTTGCTTCTAAATTTAGCAGAGAAAAGGTATCCAGCCTCTCTTGTCACATAGCTGCCCCCCCTCTGGTTCCACTGCCCATCATTTCTTATGAATAGCCATTAACAAAAGGAATGACTGAGAAAAATATTTCATCTTCAAGGTGCCCCCCCTCCCTTGGTGCCCAAAGGACATGTTTACTTTGCTTAATGGTTAATCCAGGGCTGAATAGGGTTTGGACTACAGATGCCAGAAAGCAAACAGTAGTCTCAAACAGAGTGGAAACAAAGCATGTGCTTTTAAACATGATTATGTTAAGTGGTGTAGAAACTACTTAGTCTGAAGCATACTTAGTGTTAAGTAGCAAAATAGTAGTGTAGGTCACAGTCTCTATCCCTTTACCAATGCAACTTTCTGACCATTTCATTATAGTACAGTCCTATTGACCCGTCCAAAAAGTCCTCCTGAATAATTCTGTTTTGTATAGTTCGCGGAAACTCAGGACAGTGGGAGCCCCTCCTAACTTTCTCAGGGAGGCCGTCCCATAAGGTGGGGGGGGGGCACAGGTGGCTGTTGGTCTTGCCCATGTGCAGGATGGTACCTGCAGAAGGCCCTGCGGGGATGAGCGAAGTTGGTGTGGCGGTGCATATGGGGAGAGGTGGTCCCACAGATTCTCAAGCCCAAAGCCACAATGGGCTTTTGAACAAGAGCATTTCCCAGAGATGGGGTTTTTATCCTGAGCATTCAAAGCTCATGCATTCACAAATGTGACCATGATAATCCTTAAAACAATCCTTTAAATTAAACTGGGATTATTACTCCCATTTTGCTAAAGGATGCAGGGCGGTCGTCAATGTTCCCTCTAAGATGTGGAGTCTTGTGAGCAAAAATTCTACTTTGTGAGCTACTGGCACTAAAGTTGTGAGTGAGCAATTTGGCTGCTGCATAAATTAGTTTGCTTTGGAGCCGTCCTTCCTGAGCTAAGAGGAAAATGTGTGAGCCAGAGGCTAAAAAACTGTGAGCTAGCTCACAGTAACTCAGCTTAGAGGGAACACTGGCGGTCATGATGCTGGGGAATGAGTTTAGGCTACAATCCTAAAGACGTTTTCCTGGGAGTAAGCCCCACTAAATAAAACCGGACTTACCTCTGAGTAGACCTGTTTAGGATTGCCCCCTTAGGGTCTTGTCTCAGGCAGGCTGACGCCATGGCTGAGGTGAGATTTAATATGGGAAGCTGCTTTATACCACATTAGGCCACTGGTCCATCTGGCCACGTATGGCCCCCTCTGACTGCTGGCAGCTCTCGAGCGTCTTGGGCAGAGAGTGGTCTAGGGGACCAGCTCTGCTACCTGAGAGCCCCTTAAGTAGAGGAACAGGGGGGGGGGGCTGAACCTGGGGCCTTCTGCCTCTAAAAAACTTGCTCTGTGAGTGGTACTGTAGAGAAAATAACAGTCTGATGCACACAATTTTGGTCACATATCACGTCATTCATGGAAATCTGGTTTCTGGTACTAGAATACATGACAAACCATATGATACTCCCAAAGAATTATAATGTTAAGGACTACATGATTCTATAAAACTGCAAGTTTATAGTTTAATGGCTGTTGTAGAGCTCATATAGTAATATGAGAAACATTACCAAGAAATGGAAAGAAAGTAGATTTGATTTATTGAATTGTTATTGCTATTATGTTATTATTATTATTGTCACAGTTGTATGTTAATTTTATTATACACTGTGTATTAAGTTTCAAAAATTAAAAATTAAATTAAAAAATAAAAACGTGCTCTGCCACTTAGCTGTCATCCATCTTGCTCTCTTTTGACTGGCTCTCCAACGTCTCAGGCAGAGAGAGGTCTTTGCAAACATCTGCTGCCTTTTAATTGAAGACACCATGGGTTGAACATGGGACATTTTATGTGCTAAGCATGTGCTCTACCACCAAGCCCTGGCCCCTCTCAACTGTCTGGAGAGGCAGAAAGCAAAGTTCTCTCTTTTCCCCTGCCTATATAAAACTGAAGTTAACATTACTGTTTCAGTAGAAGACCGCTATTTTTATCCAGCGTGGGTGTGAGAAAGAACAAGTGCGTGTTTTCTCTTACCGGAACCACCAAGGATGTGACGCCACTGGCCAAGCCATTCAGGATCCGGCCGACGTAAAGCATCCAGATGTTCTGGGCAGCAATGATGATTGTGAAGCCAACAACATATGGGAGCGTGCAAACCATCAGGCTCAGCTTCCTGCCAATTTTATCTACCACGTAACCTCCCAGAATTCCGCCAGCTGCAGCACCCAGAGTCACTACAGACTGCATAACACATATAAGAGGAAAACATGAGTGAAAACACGACGTCGGACTCCTAGTGGGGGAATCTGCTTTTAAGCTCCTTGGGGGCAGGGACCTGACTTTGCTGACGCTGGATTGCCACGTACCTGATGTTCATTTCCAGTTCTTCAAAAGGCTAGTCTTGCATAGTGGTTAGAGTGCTGAATGAGAAGCTGGGAGATTCAGACTCAAATCCCTACTCCCCTTGACAGACATGGGGAGATGTCTGGCCTGTCACACTCCCTCAGCCTGACCTTCCTCACAGGGTTGTTGTAGTGATTAAATGGAGGAGGAAGGAGAGTTGTCTACACCGCCCTGAGCTCCTTAGAGCAAGGGCAACAGAAAAATGTACTAGATAGATTTTTTTCATAACAACAACAGACAGTGGGGCTGGAGGAAACCAAACTCTGAATGCCCAAAAGAGGCCAACCTTGGTGGTAGTTGGAAGTGCCATCAAGTTGCAGATGACTTATGGAGACCCCGCAGGCAAGAGACAGACAGAGGTGGCTTGCCATTGCCTGCCTCTGTGTCGTGACCCTGGGCTTGCTTGGTGTATCTTCCGCTGCAGAACTGCTGTCCCTTGCACATCCTTCAAAGCTGCCCTCCAAATCCACCTTCTCCACGAATGCTGGGGCAGGATCCCCTCAGTTCTCCCCTCCTTCTGCAACTAAGGCCAAATTTAAACAGGATGCTAGTGGAGCAAAATAATCCTCCTACAGGCCTCTGCAGACATACAGTGTCTTGTCTGAACCGGGCTGCTACCCAAGCAAACCAGCCACGTGCACTCAACTAGCACACCAGTGCAACCCCTGCCCGAGATACAAACCTCTAGCACATGAAATAAGAATAGCGGAAGAAACTCCTGGGTCAGTAGCCGGTTGCTTACCCCAGGAGAACAGATCCACGGGATCCAACTGACAGTTATCAGGACAATTTGTTTTTTTTTTGTTTTTTCTTCTGGAGAAAAGGGCCCATCTCTCGTCTCTGATCAATTGGTTGCTTTTGTTCATCCCCCAAGAGACTTACCCCAAACCAAGATGCTTGGTTGTCATCAAGTCTTAAAGCTGGATTGGCGCTTTGCTTCAAGGCTGGGATGGTTGGAGAGCTGTAACCGAGGACGAATCCGAAACTTAGTGGTCCCAACACGGCGGCAAACGTGGCCAGGTAGAGATTCCTGTTCTGGACTCTGCTGCAAGAGAAGCAGAAGTGAGTCGAAGAGAAGAGGCCTCCTCCGCAAAGCTGAGCAGAGCACAGCACCCAGGATGGAGCCACTGTTTACAGTGTAGAACTGGAGAGTCCCGGGTTCCAATTCCCATGAAGGTTACCATGTAACTTTGGACCAGCCACTCTCTCAAACTATCCTACCTCACAGGGTTGTTGTGAGGATAAAATGGAGGAGGGGGTAGCCATGTAGGCTGTCCTGAACTCCTTGGAGGAAGGCCAGGGATAAAAACATAACAGACAGTAACAGAAGTTTACATTTCAAATCTTATTTTAAGACCACTGTAGATGGATCCATTCAGTCTCCCTCCCCCCCGCCCCCCCAGTCTGAAACTCCTCAGAGGTTGCAAACACGAAATACACACATCCATTTTATTTATTCAAGCCATTTACTAGCTTCTTCACTGCCCATTAGGACATTAGGACAATAGAATTGGCAAAACAAGCATTACTAAGCATCCACACATCCATGTGGAATCTGTGCTTAAAAACAGGGCACCGATGCCCCACCAGAAATCTTAGTTACCTGGTGGCTTCTGAGATGTTTAAGACACCTCCAAGGTTGCTGGGTTTTTTTACCTCCACAAACCTGCTTTTAAAAAATACAAGACTGGATCTCTGGAAAATTAATTTTGCACCAAATACCAGAATTTCCACACACACACATGGCATGCTGATGCAATCCCAAATCAATTCCCCCCCCCCCCCCCAACCATCTGCAATAGCAAACATCCACAGTGTGTTTATGGATGTGGAGATGTGTTGCCCTTACTTTGGAGTCTGGCCCCCCACATATCTGGAACTAGGAGCAGGCTTTCCTGTTCCTCTTTATCAGGCATGTTTGGAATTGCTGCACTTCTCTTTCCAGAGTTAACCACTGTTAAGCTGAGACACAAGAAGCCTCGTTTGTGGACACAAGGAAAGGAGGAGACCTCGAAGCCAAAGGCCCACCAGAAACACTTCAGTAAACCCCAGCTGAGTCGAATCTCAGCAAGGGAGAGGGGATCAGATAGTGCAGAAAATCATTCTAGCTGTCACTTGATGAAATTGCCCTCGAAGGAGAAATTTGAAACATGCTGGGCCTTAAGTATGGGTCCATTTGAGCTCTCCTGGTTTCCCCCAAGTAACCATCTGAGTTTGCAGTTATCAACAAGGAACCCAGCTTCAGAGAGTAAGTTGACATCAGGTCTTTCATTGTCTACCTGTTATTTTACTGAAACCCCCATGGGCCATCAATATGTTCTCAAATTTACGAAGCATGTTTGCTTAGAATTTCTTGGCATAAGAACATAAGAGACGCCAATGTTGGATCAGCCCAAAGGCCCATCCAGTCCAACACTCTGTGTCATACAGTGGCCAGAAATACCAGGTGCCATCAGGAGGTCCACCAGTGGGGCCAGGACATTAGAAGCCCTCCCACTGTTGACCCCCCCCCAAGCACCAAGAAGACAGAGCATCCCTTGCCCCAGAGCCCCTATCTATACCTTGTGGCTAATAGCCACTGATGGACCTCTGCTCCTAGGCATAGTTAATCCACATCTTCCCCAAGGTTGCCAGCTCCACTCTGGCCTACTCCTGGAGATTTGGGAGCATTGCTCGGGGAGAAGGGGTAGTTTGGGGGGGGGGGAAGGGGAGCTTAGTGGAGATGTGGTTTCTATGGTCCAGCCTCCAAAGCTGCCATTTCCTCCAAGGGAACCGATCTCTGAAGTCTGGAAAGCAGCTGTAATTGCACGAGAAGTTCAAGACCCAACAGGAGGTTGGTAGCCCTAGCCTCTGCACCCTTGCCGAAAATCTGGCTGAGAGCCAGCATAGTGCAGTGGTGAAGAGAAGCTGGAGAACCGGGTTTCATTCCCCACTCCTCCTCCACATGAAGCCTGTTGTGTGACCTTGGGCCATTCACGGTTCTCTCAGAACTCTCTCCGCCTCCCCTCTCCTCACAAGGTGCCTCTTGTGGGGAGAGGAAGAGAAGAAGACTGTAAGCTGCTTTGAGACTCCTTAAGGTAGAGAAAGGCAGGGTATTAAAAACCTCTTCTTCATCTTCAATGCCTTGCTAGATCATACGAACTAGTCCAGCATCCTTTGCAAGAATCTCAGCAACCAGCAGGCACTGGGTGGACCACTAGAAACTGTATAGTGGTGTGCCTGTAGACCACAGTCTATCTTCTGCCAATCCTCTACTTTAGGGGATAGCGAGAATTGTCCTGCTGGATCAGACTAGTTAAGTTTAGGGCTCTGTCAAACAGCAACCAACCAAATGCCTCTAGCCCCTACCAAGCAAGGAATATGCTCTTTAATCTCTACATGAAACCACTGAGTGAGGTTACCCGGAGCATGTACTCTCTTGGGACTGGATCTTGCGTTCATCTGTGTTCCGCAATATCATGTAGCACACCTCCATTTTGGAATGCTGGGGCATCTGCCCACCCCCTTGTACGAATTCCTCCCTTACGTTTGTACTTTTCTATGTATATAAGAATGTGTGTGTGTGTGTGTTAAGTGCCATCAAACTGCTATTGACTTATGGTGACATTATGAATTAATGTCCTCCAAAAAGTCCTATCGTTCTCAGCCTTGCTCTGGTCTTGCAAACTGAGGGCCGCGGCTTCCTTGACTATGTCAATCCATCTCATGCTGGGTCTTCCTCTTCTCCTGCTGCCTTCAGCTTTTCTCAGCATGACCGTCTTCTCAAAATATGACTGAAGTACGATAGCCTCAGGTTAGGCATTTTAGCTTCTAGGCAGAGTTGAGGCTTCATTTGATCTAGAACCCACTCCTTTGTCTTTTGGGCGGTCCACAATGTCCAGAAAACTCTCCTCCAACACCACATGTCAAATGCATGTGTGCATTTAAATAAAACATGTCTGTCAATTGAATAGAGTCCATGCTTCTGAAGAAGAGGGCTCTGGCTCACAAAAACACAGGTCACAATACATCTGTAAGTCTTTGAACTGCCGCAAGAGTCTTTGTTACTCTTTTTTTTGGGGGGGGGCTTCAAGTTGCAGCTGACTTACAGGGACCCCTTATCGGGTTTTCAAGGCAAGAGATGAACAGAGGTGGTTTTGCCATCGCCTGCCTCTGCACAGCAACCCTGGACGGCCTTGGTGGCCTCCCATCCAAGGACTAACCAAAGGCTGACTCTGCTAAGCTTCTGAGAACTGACAAGGTCAGACCAGCCTAGGCGAACCAGATTAGGGCGATAATTAAATGTCATCCAGTCACAGCCGACTCATGGTGACCTCTCATGGGGTTTTCAAGGGGAAAAAATGAGCAGAGGAGCTGTGCCACTGCCTTCCTCTGCATAGCGACTGCAATCTTCCTTGGTAGTCTCCCATCCAAGTACCGGCCGGGGCTGACCCTGCTTAGATTTAAAGCTCTGACAAAGCTCAGGTTAGTCTGGGCTATTCAGGCTGCTGCATTCATTGCAAGGGGGAAGAAGGAGGAGGAGGAGGAGATTGGATTTATACCATGCCCTTCACTACTGGAAGGAGTCTCAGAGCCAGGGGTCATTTCCTGCAGGAGCGCACAAGAACGGAGCTCCGGCAGTAAAGAGCCCAGGGGGCGGGCACATGCAACAAGCCCCACCCCCTGCTCCCAGCAGCCCTCAGTCAGAGCAAGAAGCAGCCAGGTAAGCTGAAGAGCCCCCCCCGGCCCCCTGGTCAAAAACAGTCCAGTGCCACCTTTAAGACCAAGTTTTATTCAGGTACAAGTTCTCCCTCCTCTGCGAGGACAGATCTGCATGTCCCCCCCCCCCCCAATAGCTAGCAATCCAAAACAGTCCAATGGAACCTGAGCGGTGGGTGTTGCCTTCTGATACACTTCCGATGATGTCAGGGGGTGTGGCATATACAAATAAGTTATGCTAATGAGTTATGCTGATGAGCTCCTGCACCTCTTTTTCTACAAAATGACCCCTGCTCAGAGCAGCTTACAATCCCTTTCCCTTCCCCTCCCCACAACAGACACCCTGTGAGGTAGGTGGGGCTGAGAGAGCTCTCTCGAGAACTGCCCTTGAGAGAACAGCTTTGAAAGAACTTATGACTGACCCAAGGTCACACCGGTAGCTGCATGTGGAGGAGTGGGGAGTCAAACCCGGTTCGTCCAGATTAGAGTCCACACACTCCTAACCACTACATCAAACTGGCTAAAACAGCTCTGGAATATTTGCCGATTAAAAGCTATTTCAGTTAAACATGTAAAAGGAAAAACACTCTCTTAGCGTGATTGGATTATTTACCCTGATGGTTAAGCTAGTGATTCAGAGCCTGGTAAACACGGGCTTTAGATCATCTGACCTCAGTAGCAATATGCAAACTGCTGATCTAGCTTGATGTCAGAGGAGCAGCAGGGGTGACTGGCAACAAAGCCTTAGGTAACTTTGCACCTCTTGATCCCTTTTCAGTTATGTGGGTTGCAAAATCCAATCTTCTTCCCAGCAGACAGGGCTTAGCTAGAATGACTGCATTTGGGCCACATTCCAGAAACAGTTCTAACAAATTTGGCATTTTAAAATTAAAAACAAACAGTAGGGGGCAACATGGAGAAGGCCGAATACAGTGAAGTCTTATTTGCACAGTGAAGTCTTATTTGCACAAGATTTAAGTCCATTCCCTGTCTCAGGATTTCACACGCACAGATAGATAGGAGCACTGCTGCCAAATACTTATCAAAAATTTTGTTGCAACAACCGTCTGTAAGCAGAGGTGGCAAAAGTGACAGAGCCTTGGGAATGAGCTCACAGAAGCCTGTAAGCTTTTGCTCAAATTAATCTGCTAACCATTAGGTTCCACAACACTCTGGGTTCTGTTTGGGAACAGAATAACATGGCTGTGGCAAGCCCTTATGGAATTTGTCCCAGGAGTATGAAGAGCACAGACCACGAGTAGGTAAAGTGCATCAGGGATGGACTTGAATCTGCAAATAGCATACCTGATGATCAAAACAAGGGAGGGAATGCACCCTTTCCTGCTTTGCTAAGATTACTGGGGCAGATCAGCCTCCTTCTGGGATGTGAAAATAAATCATGCTTTCGTCAGCACAGAAATTCATAATACGTGTGCCAGGGCATTGTATTGTCCTAAAATAAATTAACTGAAGTCTCCAGGCAGCCCAAAGCATCCACCTAAGAAGAGCCTGGTTTGCTGTATCTCTGCATGAGTTACTACTCTTTCCTTATCACATTCCAATCTTCCTCTTCTAGAGTGTTACAGAGCTACACCCACCAGTAGGAGAACATCGCTTAAAACAGGCACATGGAAACCAAAATTCTATTTGACTGTTTTAAAGCAATGCATTAACCACTAAATCATGAGGCCGTGTGAAGAATGACAAGTCTCTTCAATGATCATTCTGTACGGGTACTGGTCCTCCGACAGAAGACAAGTCAGAAGTTGATTTATTCCAGGTCTTAGTGAATGCCTTGTATTCGAGCCAATGACCACTCAATGTTGTCTTTTGAGAAGTTTATTTCAGATCACTCTAGTTACTCTTGAACAGATTAAGTAAACCAGAATCATAACTACGTAGAAAACACTAGCGTATGTAACTGTAATTACAAATTTTAAAATCATACATGACATCCCTTTTCCAACCTAACTGGCATTTAAAGATAAAATGCAATTTCTAAAATTCTTGCCAAGCCTTTTCAGAAATGATACGATAGTCTCACTGCAACCCAGATTTGAGAGATTCGGGGGGGTTAGGGTGTAGCTTTCTTATATAGACACAATTGCTTGAGCCTCACATGACTTTCTTAACCATTTAATTAGTTTTCTCCAATGGCATGATCTTAGACAACTCTGAGCGTTCTAAAGAATAACTGTTGCAAACTTTGTTCCATTTGCTCTGGGATTTATTCTGGCCATAAAGTCATTGATTCATAAATTATCTTTCTCAAGGCTGAGGGTTTGCTGGAACAGTGGGAAAAAATGCATGTTTGCAGATGCACACAAGAACCTAGAAGCAAACTCTCAGACCTAATGCATCACAACGTCCTAAAACAATGATCTAAAACTAAAACCAGGAGGCTGATTAATGCGGCAGCTTCAATCATCCACCAGAGCAGCTCACTCTCAGAGGAGCCTTTCCTTCACTTTCCCACATAAATCTGCTATGGGCAGCTACCTTTTTCTAACTGGGAGGTGCCCAGATCAGTGACTTATACAGATATATGCAGTTAAGGTTTCTTTGGAGGTGCACAATACTCACTCTAAAATTAAAACCTTGACAGCTGTTTTCTGAATTAAAACTGGAGGCACTTCTCAGCTATTTGAAGTCAAAGAGATGCTGACTTCGAACATTTGCCTTTCTAGGATCAGGCAGGATAAACAATGCTCAGAACAACTGGGAATGCGTAATCCTCTTTCAACCGTATACACCAGTGGAAAATGCATCCGGCTTCCAGAAACTCGGGCAGAAATACCTGAGATAAACATCCAGCGGTGAGGCTCCCTGGATCCCTGCAGGCTCATGCCTGGTGCCCAAAAGAGGGCTGGATTCCTCAGAAGGCATCGCTGGAGTTGTCAGGAAAGGAGTGTTGCAGCACTGCCTGCGCTGTCGTCAATGGGCCAGCCTGATCCTTAGCCCTGAGTCATAAAAAGAAAAGGGAAGAGATAGGAAGCAACTCCAGGCAGAAGTGAAAGCAAGTCTTGTGACCTCAGAAGATTTAAGCTTTGCCATGTTATTCTTGACTTCGCCTCTCCACATCACAAGGGTCCTCTGTGCTTCAATTAGTGCTAGGGGCAAAACCGGGTAACTGCTGACTGCTGCAATTTCAAATGTTTTGCTATCTCTGTTGGGGCAGCCTGAGATATTTCAGCACCAAACGTCTCCGGTTGCTGTTGCTGTTCAGTCGCACAGTCGAGTCTGACTCTTTGCGACCCCCATGGACCACATCGCGCCAGGCCTTTTTCTACTACAGTGCAATCTTTTTGTGGGAGTAACACACTGCATAGACATGAGTAGGATTCTGAGCAGACCTATTTAGGATTGCACTGTTAATTAGGGCAGCAGTAAACCTATGTATATTTACCAGGGAGTAACCCCACTTCTGAGTAAACAAGTTCAGACATCACATGACACTACGGCACATTTTAACACTGAACCAGGATTTGCTCACAGATGATCACTCAAATCCTGATTTGCCTTGGCAAATGCTGGTTTCATTGCTTTTTCTTTGTAGCCTCCACCCGAAAGGGTTGCCAGGTCTCCCCCCCCCCCCAGTCTCTGGCAGGGGATGGGGGGGGGAAAAGGGCTGTCAGATCCAGGTTGGGAAACTCCTGGAGATTTGGGGTTGGAGCCTGGGGAGGACAGGGACCTCAGTGGGGTACAATACCTTAGAGTCCACCCTCCAAAGCATTCATTTTCTCCAGAGGAACTGATCTCTGTAATCTGAAGATGAGCTGTAATTCCAGGGGATCCCCAGGTCCCACCTGGAGGCTGGCACCCCTGAGGGTACCACTCAGGAGCAAGGCAGGATGTCTGTGCTTACATCTCTTGAAGCCACAGTTCAGACTGAATTTAATAAACCAACTTAGTGGAGTATTCCACATTCAGTAGTCAGTTAACCACTATTTGTTTCATTAAACTATAGCTTTATGTGATGTCCAAACTGAGCCTAAGTCTGCATAATACATCCTCATACCTTCCAATATTTCACAGGTGGAAAATACAGCTTTGTGTTCTTGGAACTCCCCCCCCCCACCCTTTTGGGTTTTTTGCACTTCACGGATTCCCCTCTTCCCATAAACACACTATTAGGTGCTGCCAGCAGCTGGTTTTCTGCAGCCCAAATGCTGTGCAGCAGCCTGTCCTACAGCAGATTCTCTATCAACATTTAAAAAGAGACCTTTATAGCTTCAGTGTGAAAAACAGCAGGTTGAAAGCTACATGGTGCCTTATTGTCTATGCACATGAATGTGCAGTAGGACCAAGACACCTCTAGCTCCTCCAGAGACTTAATTTCTTGGGACTGAGAAGCACCAGACCTCTAGCACACAATGAAGCATGTAAATGTTTTAGAGCATCCCCCAAACTGCCACCAAATGCAAAATGGGGGCAAATTAGGCAGAGTGATTTACCAGGGAATGGGATCGGAAACTGGAGATTACTGACTCACTCTGTGTAATCCTCCTTGAGTCCCAGAAAGAAAACAACACACAAAAATGGATAAATAAATCTTGGGTAAAAAGGGAAAGCCAGCATTTCTGTATCCTCCATCTTATCATAAAGTTGCAGATTAGAACTTTTCCATCCTGCACAGCTACATTTTCCCCAACACCCAAATTTTTTTAACATTCAATATGATTTTTTTGTTTAACTACAAAACTGGGTCAGTTCTTTGTAGGGTTGCCAACGACCTGGAGGGGGGAAAATGTCCTGCGTGTCTCTTGAGAAACCTGTATAAGGGCCAAGAAGCGACAGTTAGAACCGGATATGGAACAACTGATTGGTTTAGCATAGGAAAAGGAGTACGACAAGGATGTATATTGTCACCTTGCTTATTTAATATATATGCAGAGTACATCATGCGAAATGCTGGCCTGGATGAATCACAAGCGGGAATTAAGATTGCTGGGGAAAAGATCAACAACCTCAGATATGCAGACGATACCACTCTAATGGCTGAAAGTGAAGAGGACCTAAAGAGCCTCTTGCTCAGGGTAAAAGAGGAGAGCGCAAAAGTGGGCTTGAAGCTCAACATCAAAAAAACTAAGATCATGGCATCCGGCCCCATCACTCCTTGGCAAATAGAAGGGGAAGTCGTGGAAATAGTGACAGACTTCACGTTCCTGGGATCCCAGATCACCGCAGACTGTGACTGCAGCCATGAAATTAAAAGACGCCTGCTCCTTGGGAGGAAAGCGATGGCGAACCTAAACAACATGATAAAAAGTAGAGACATTACCCTGCCAACAAAAGTCCGCATGGTCAAAGCAATGTTATTCCCAGTAGTCATGTATGGCTGCGAGAGTTGGACTATAAGGAAGGCCGAGCGCCGAAGAATAGATTCTTTTGAACTATGGTGCTGGAGAAGACTCTTGAGAGTCCCTTGGACTGCAAGAAGATCAAATCCTAAAAGAAATCAACCTTGACTGTTCCCTGGAAGGCCAGATAATGAAACTGAAACACAAATACTTTGGCCACCAAATGAGAAGGGAGCAATCACTGGAGAAGACCCTGATGCTGGGAAAGACTAAAGGTCAAAGAAGACGGGGACGGCAAAGGATGAGATGGTTAGACAGTGTCATCGATGCAACGAACATGAAATTGAGCCAACTTCAGAGGACGGTGGAAGACAGGAGGGCCTGGCGGGATCTGGTCCATGGGGTCGCGAAGAGTCGGACTCAACTGTGCGACTGAACAACAACAAAAAGTGTGATGTTATTTACCAGGAGATATTTGCCTCCATGCCCTTAAAAACTTTAACTGCCCAGTTCCACCAATACTCCCTTCTAAGCTGTGGAGTCCTGTGAGCAAAAATTCTACCTTGTGAGCTACTGGCATTAAAGTTGTGAGTGAGCAATTTGGCTGCTGCATAAATTAGTTTGCTCTGGAGCCATCCTTCCTAAGACAAAAATGTGTGAGCCGGAGGCTAAAAAATGGTGAGCTAGCTCACACTAACTCAGCTTAGAGGGAACACTGATTTCCTCCCATTAAGCCTCTGGTAAAGCAGCACAGCGCTTCTCCTCCAGGCTGCTGGCAACTCTATTTCTTTGCGACCTTCCAGTTGGTCCTAATACAGGTCTTATTCTGCAGCTATCCTCTTTAAAGAGCTTAATATTGAGTCAATTCTTTATAGGAGCCTCCCAGGCAGCTGCAGGGCTCCCATCTCTGCAGTATCCAAAGCTGCAAGACCAGGGGGAGAAAACAGAAGACATTCACGGAGAGGCATATTTCTTTAAAAAAACAGCGTGGAAGCCTTCCAGTCGCTCGGGACTCTTCCTTAGGGGCAAACTTAAAATGGGGAGGGGAAAATCATACCACTCTTTCTGCACCATATCATAAGACAATGGACACAGTACAGCTACACAGCAGCACTTCCAAGCCTGGCTGGTTTCAGAGAGAGAGAGCCCCAAGTATGCAAATACTTTCCCCATGGATGCAGACGGAAATTTAGAAGTACATCACATCGCCGGAGTACATCACTTTGCCTGGTATATTTATCCGCAAACCACTTGTGAACCAGAAGAGCCTCAATTCAAGTCTCTGTTTTGCCATGAAGCTTGCTTGGGTCAATCAGAAGTAATCAGCTTAAACCTACCTCATTAGATCGCTTGGGACGAAAAGCAACAAGCGATGACATTTACATTACGAGATAGAAATATAACTCAGCATCTCAAAACACTCTGAACACCCAACATTCCCCTTGCTTTCGTCATTGTGACCTGAGGAAACCGTGCATCATACAGACTTTGATGTCAGCCAGCTCATCATATGAAGTAATAATGAAGACAGCACAGAAACACGGAAACCTTGCCTTTCCCTCACTCCTGAGTATCCACAACCACACACAGAACAGTTTGGGATAAGGCAGTAGCACTGGCAGTCAGAAGGCTTTCTCTAGCAGCCTTAATGCTTCCTTCTTATTAATTCTAATTATTTGTTTTGGACAGCAATTAATGGCAGGGGTCATTCCCTATGAAAACCTGAAGACAAGTGTCCCCACCATTGTTGAACCTGAAGGCTAAGAATACCACCCTCCAGGTAGGACTGAGGATCCCCTGGAATTACAGCTCACCTCCAGACTACAGAGATCGGTTCTCCTGGAGAAAACGGATGCTTTGGAGGGAGGACTCTGTGGCATTGTACCCCACTGAGGTCCCTGTCCTCCCCAGGCTCCATCCCCAAATCTCCAGGAGTTTTCCAACCTGGCTCTGGCAACCCTACCCTCACCCCCCATCCCCCAGCGGACGGCCAGTGGGGATCTGGCTACCCTGCTTGAAGACACTTTGGGAATTTTGAGTCTGCCACAGGGATGGGGAGGCCAATAGCAAAATACTGGGACGTATCACAAAATGTTAGGTCCCAAGCCAAGCACCTCGGAGGCCGCTGTTTCCAAATGGATGCTCCTTGTAGACACACAAAGGTGATGTCTCCCGGGCTCTTCTGAAGCACCTCCTGCTCCATGACATGAAGGAAAGCCAGGACTGGATGTTTGTTTGAAGGGAAGAAGTGGGCACTAAGTAGAACACTGGCAAATACCATACTGGCCACAGGCATCAAACTGGGAATCACTGACAATAAGGCCTGCGTGGGGGGGGGGTCAGAGAGGCAACCCCGTGATGCTCTTTAAGCAGAGTGAATGCTAAAGGAAGGAACATAGGAAGCTGACTTGTACCAAGGCAGACCACTGAGCCAACTTTTTAAATTTACTTTTACTTCTGTTTTTACAACCTAAGTCCTAAATAGCAAACCCTCATCTCGTGAGAGGAGAACCTAAAAGTTATTGTGTAACTTAACAACAGCTGCCAAAGATTTCCCCCCACATTGAAAATT
Organism: Gekko japonicus; assembly: GCF_001447785.1. NCBI lineage: Eukaryota > Metazoa > Chordata > Lepidosauria > Squamata > Gekkonidae > Gekko > Gekko japonicus. The sequence continues at coordinate 544,879 of NW_015169173.1, forward strand.
GTAATCCCCCATCCCCAGCCAAACTGAAATTATAGTCCATTCACACCATCAGATTTTGTTGAGCATGCATTATATACTTCACCATTCCACTTTTCAACCCCTCCCTTCCCCAAAAAATTGTTCCCAAAGCAGCTTGCACCAACTTAAATCTAACACAAATATTAATTAAAATATGCATTAGCAATGGCATTTAGCAGCTAGGGCTGCCAGTTTTAAAACCGGTCCCTCTAGCTGTCCTTTTAATATCAGTGTGATCTGCAGCAATTGCCAGGAAATGTTATTCAACTCCATGCCACGAAACACTTCATCTATCCATTTCTGTACATTAAACATCTGTTAAAGAAACAAGATGTTTGTTCTAGACATCTGGCAACCTTACTGGCAGCTGGGAGGGAAAAGGGGCTCTTAGATGGAGCACTGAGCCCAAACATGAGAGGTGCCTTGTTATGGCATCTTTCCCTGCTGGCCTCAGCATTGCAGCTAGACCCAGACACCCAGACCTGATGGATGGATGGATGACTGGCTGCATTTGGACAGATGGAGGATGGATCTGAGCTGGACTTAGGAATGATGAAGCATCTGGCTCCTCTCTCTTATCCTGTTGACCTCGCCAATAACAGCTAGGTGGGAGGATAGGGTTGCCAGCCTCCAGGTGGGGCCTGGAGATACCCCGCTTTTACAACTGATCTCCAGCTGACAGAGATCATCTCCCCTGGAGAAAATAGCTGCCTTGAAGGGTGGACTTTCTGGCATTGTACCATGAGGAGGCCCCTCCCCTCCCCAAACCTCGCCTTCTCCCGGATCCACGACCAAAGTATCTGGGTATTTTCCAACCCAGAGCTGGCAACCCGGGGGGGGGGGGGAGGGACACCTCTCAGTTGGAGCTGAGTCCAGGCACAGCGACGGTACCAACACAACATACAGATCAAATCTGAGTCAGTTTCTCCAGAAGAAGATTCTTAGGGGTCTTACCTGGGTCACTTTTGCCTCTAGCCCCCTTGGCTGGTGTCCTTTCTCTTGCTTTAATACCTAACCCTCAACAGATCAGTCCCCGCTAAAGAGCACACACAAACAGCAGCGGTGTTGGGACGAAAACCGAGCGTCTCCAGGCGAGAGCACAGCAAGAGGTTGCGCGGCCTGGACTCAAACTCACCTTCCCCTCGCTCGGAGTCCAAGGACAAAGCCTCTGTTTGGGCACAAGCCACCAAAAGCTATCTCTGGGATCAGCTGCGGGGCGGGCATAAAGAACAGAGGCTGTTTTGTGCGAGGGGAAGCAAAAACAATACCGAACCGGAAGCCCTTCCGCTAAAAATTCCCCCGTAGGCCACTACTGTTGGGCCTCTCTAGGCCTTGGAGGTCTAGGACATAGAGATTAAAAAAACAGAGCCTCTCTCGAACGCCTTCATCGACACTTCCGGTTTAAGGGAATTCTGGCGTTCCGCTCTAGCCTCTAAGAAAGAGTCTCTAGAGGAGTAGAAAAGAGGGAGAGTCCAGCAGCACCTTAAAGACTAACAGAAATCTGTGGCACGGGACGAGCTTCCGGAACTCACTCCGCTCATGAAATCTCTAGAGGTTTTATATGTAAGCACAGCGGAGTGGCCGTCAGAAACCGGCGTTTGAATATTCTTCGGACGTTCAGGCTGTACGTGCAACTCTAGCGCGTTCCCCTCGACGACCAGTCTTCCTTTCAAACTTCAAAAAGCATATAGAGGGTTGCCACCTCTGGGTTCGGAAACACCTGGAGACTTTGGGGGTGGATCCGGGAGAGGGCAGGATTTGGTGAGGGGAGGGACCCCAGGAGGGGGAGTCCACGCCACCCTCCAAAGCAGCCATTTTCTCCAGGGGAACTGATCTCTGTAGGCTGGAGATCAGCTGTCAAAGCGGGGGACCTCCAGGCCCTACCTGGAGATTAGCAATCCTATATCTGGATATTATTTTTGAACATACGCTTTGCCCTACGGCGATAGGAAACGTCATTTCCTGGTTAGGGCGGAAGTGGATTTTGTACAGGGCGATGGAAATCGGGAGAGGGAAAGGCGACAGGAGCTGGGCGATGACGTCGGGTGCGCGCGCCGGAAGTGCCTGGGGTAGAGTCTGTGCTGGGACCCGGCGGCGGCAGCGGCCAAAGGTTCGGACCCCCCCCCCCCGCGCCGAGAGAGCGAAAAAAGGGGGCAAGCAGGAGGAAAAGGAGGGGGGCGAAGGGAAGCGCCAGCTAGTGGGGGGAGGTAAGGGGAGGCGCTTGCCGTGGCGGCCTACTATGGCGAGTGGGCGGAGCCTTGAGGGAGGTGGAGAAGAAGTCGCGAGTGGGGTCGGGTGGGCGAGAGTGTGGGATGAGGTTGAGGAAGGGCCCTATTCGGGAGTGGAGGGGAGAACGTCCGTGCCTTATTTGGAGGTGACGATTAGAGTAGGAGAAGAGCCCAGCTGGATCACGCCCCAAAGTCCGTTAAGCCCGGCATCCCGTTTACTTCAGTGCCCAGCCAAATGCTGGGGGGGAATCCTGCACTAGCCAGCCATGAAAGCCACAGACCTCTCTCCTTGTTTGGCCCTCACCATCAGGTACTGAAGGCCTTGGAAGCCGTCCCCTGTCCTGTTTAGGCGCAGGTCGCCATGAAGACGATAGCCCTCTCCTGTTCTTGATTCTGCCCTGATCTAGATAGCCCAGACTCGTCAGGTCTTGGAAACTAAATAGGGTTGACCCTGGCTACTATTTGGATGGGAGACCTCCAAGGAGTACCGGGGTTGTGACGCAGAGGCACACAATGGCAGCCCGCCTCTGGACATCATCTCTTGACTTGAAAACCCTACCGGGTCGCCATAAATCAGCTGTGAATTGACAGCAACAGCAACAGATTCTTGATTCCCAGGATCTGGTGATTAGGACTTTTCTTCTTTGGGTTAATGTTGGTGACATACCCTCTCCCCCAAGCCTTTTGTCTCCCTTTCCTTCACTTAGTTTCTACTTCAAGAGCCAAATTCAAATTTAAACCTCCCGCTTCACTTGCTCTCACCCAATTCCTGCCAGAATTTTTATTATTTGTAATCTCTGCCCTTTTCCTCTCCTACATAATAATAGTAGGTTTCATGCAAACATCTGAAAAAACACAAGTATTGTGAAAGGTGAAACATAAATTAAAAACCACAAAATCCTTCCCACAGACTTTAGAGTATAAATAGGTGCATAAGGAAAGGCTAGAGGAAGACAGCCAAACAAAGATACATTTTTAAAATCAAAGTATTAACCAAATATAAAACATTAAGGCTCATATAATATAAATTTTCAGAGTTTCAATAATGGAAGATATTAATCTAAATGATATATTACTGAAATATTGATCTAAATTAATTTGTAAACTTCTCACACGGTTCAAACAGGAAGTATTGTGATTAGATATAGAAAATTCAATCATTGTACATACAATTTCACCAAGGTAAATGTAGCCAATACCTTAAATAACCATTTGTTTTTTATTGCATAGATGCATGATTTCCAGTACTTACCATAAATGTTTGACTGTTACTATCACATGTACTGTTAATTTTTGATATTTCCTTGGGATCTCTTTACGCAGTAGAGAAGAGACAGTTCTGGTGCAAGTGGTATTTTATTTTCAGTATTTCCTCAGTATTTTGTATTTCTGATACAATAGGCCCTCATATCAGAGGGATTCTCTCCACTCATATAAGCTTGTATAGCAGCTCCATTCATCATCACAGGGTCTCTGTTGCTCCCCTTCCCAGGGTTGTGAGAACTGCTTGGGTATGTGCATTTTCAGTGGCCATTCCTATTTTATGGAATGGTCTTCCCAAAGAGGCTAGAAAGGTATTGTTCAAAATTTCTGTAAATGGTTTTAGTGTGCATTATATAGTCTCTGAGGGACAATTATAAGTGGCAGGCAATTTAGAGAAAATTTAAGAATTGTTTTTAAAATGTTTTAAAAAAATTAAAATGTTTAACAAAAATCTTTTGCATTGTTTTTAATGTTGTTTTTAATGTATGTTTAATGCGTTGTTTTTAATGTATGTGGCTTTATTGCATGAGCCAGTGTGTCCAACAGAGAAAAAAGAGGGATGCCCATTTTCATTAGCACATTTTCAATAAATAAGTGTAGCAGTTGTTAATTTCTAGCAAGCATTTTATATTTAGGTGTAGGGGGTTTGTTGTGTCCTCGTAGCAAAATCAATAAATGCCAGAACTAGTGTTATACGTTCTCGCAATTTTTGTAAGTACTGCTGAGTACTTGTAGAATGATCTGTCTAGTTTGGACTGCATTATTATTACTATTATTATTTGGTGCAGCTAAACCAGTATGGTGTAGTGATTAGGAGCACAGACTCTAAACTGGGAGAACTGGGTTTGATTACCTATCCCTCCGCATGCAGCTGCTGGTGCAACCTTGGGTCAGTTACAAGTTCTTTCAGAGCTGTTCTTTCACCAGCAGTTCTTGAGAGTGCTCTGTCAGCCCCACCTACCTCACAGGGTGTCTGTTGTGGGAAGGGGAAGGAGATTGTAAGCTGCTCTGAGACTCCTTCAGGTAGTGAAGGGCAGGTTATAAATCCAGTCTCCTCTTCCTTCATCTTCATCTACTTCATTTTAAATACTGCTTTTGGTTTGCTGAGCTCTGTACAGCACCAACACAGTGTGAGTGCTAAGTTAGTGTTAATGCCCTTATTTCTAATACTCATTTGCTTAGAGTAAATCACACTGGCTTACAGTTCTCGTTGCTCCTCCAGGAGGAATGGCCCCAGTGGGATCCCAAGCCCTGTTGGGCTTCAGGAAAAGAGGAGGAGGACATTGGCTTCTGCCTGCTTAACAACATTCTAACACAGACAACTATCTAAGGTTGGTGTGCATCTTTTCCCATCCAGGTCTGATACAGGGAGAAAAGGCAGTGCAGGGAACGGAGCTGTAAAGTTGGATGCAACTAACATACGGAGTAGTTAATCTAGCTCCCTGGTGCAAAGGAAGGCCAATTATAAACAGTTTCTCAATAAGCGTGAGGACTGGAAATGTGCTTTATTTCTAACAGTAGTCTGAGATTGACATGAAGCCAAAATAATTTTGCACTGGCCAGCAAAATTCCACAAGCTCAGTTGCGTTGCAGTCATGCAGGTTTTTAGACCTCATTGTTGTCAACATATGGACAGTTTTCCTACAGATGTTGCTGATTTTGAGTTATATTTGTACTGGTTGATATTATCAGTGTGGGCCTGAAACACAACAGAGGCTATGAGTGTGACAGTTTTTTATATACAGTGATGCTTGTGTTTGATTTTACGTAAAACTAATAACATATTTTGATGTACCGCAGGTAAATGTTTCCATAACCTTATGGAGAGAAAGGACTTTGAAGCATGGCTTGATAACATTTCTGTTACGTTTCTCTCTCTGACGGACTTGCAGAAAAATGAGACGCTGGATCACCTGATTGGCTTGAGTGGGGCAGTCCAGCTCAGGCATCTCTCCAATAATCTAGAGACCCTCCTCAAACGGGACTTCCTCAAGCTCCTCCCGCTGGAACTCAGTTTTTATTTGTTAAAATGGCTTGACCCTCAGACCTTACTCACGTGTTGCCTCGTCTCCAAGCAGTGGAACAAGGTCATAAGTGCCTGTATGGAGGTGTGGCAGACTGCCTGTAAGAATTTGGGCTGGCAGATCGATGACTCTGTCCAGGATGCTTTGCATTGGAAAAAGGTGTACTTGAAGGCCATTTTAAGGATGAAACAACTGAAGGACCATGAAGCCTTTGAGACCTCCTCACTGATTGGACACAGTGCCAGGGTTTATGCACTTTACTATAAAGACGGTCTTCTTTGTACAGGTAGGAATGCCCAAAGAACTTGGGCTTGTTGGCAAAGGATATGAGCTGCAAATCAGGAAGCTGCTAGTTTGGATCTCACGTCAGCCACCAACTCACTGGGTGGCCTTTGGCAAGACACCATTCTTGCCTCCCTCTTCCCCATCTGTGGTATGAGGGAAACAAAACTGATCTGTCCTCTGGGGTCATGTAGCGTTTCCCACATTTTTTATCTCAAAAGAGATGTTTTTTTTTCTTTTCCTGAATTAAAATTGGAAGCATGTTTTCATTCAATCACTTGCTTTAGCATATGAGAAAGTAAGAACAACCTGCCCTTGGAGAAACCCAACCCTGACTGCTCCAAGCATGATTCCTGAATGGAGGGACATGAATGGCCAGAGCAGTGACTGGGCCAGGCATAGACAGAGGGCAGGTGAATTTGCTTTGTGTCTGCATTGGGAATGACTGGCTTTATCTATTTTAGAAGATTTCTTTTTCCTAAGATGCAAAGGTGCATACAACAGTAAAATCAAACATGTGATACGTTACAAGAAATGGTCATAAAAGCGCCAACCAATGCAGAAACTAAAAACAGTAGTCATTGAGCAGACGTTATAAACTGAAGTTTGTCAGATATTTGGTATTCTGTTAGGATTGTTCTGGTAAAGGGCCACTCATAAGGGTGGCTGAGTGCCATGTTATGCCTGCCTTTGTCCCTGAGCAATAGGAGGGAGGCCCTAGATTTTCCCTATCAGATAAGGCTGTTGTGAGGCTCAGCTGCCACTAGGCAGCATTGTGTTGAGTCTCTCTACCCTGAACAGGCACCTCTGGGGAGCTGTTTAAATTGCAGTGAAGTTCACTTTGGAGCTGCTGAGATTGCTTTGTATGGCAAAGATCTGGCATGCCACAGTAATGGCCAGTGGGCCTTTGTCTGCTGGGTGCACCTCTGGCTTTAAGGTGTCTCAAAGAAAGTGGCTCCAGGAGCTGCTTTTGTTGTTCAGTCGCACAGTTGAGTCTGACTCTTCGCGACCCCATGGACCACATCACGCCAGGCCCTCCTGTCTTCCATAGTGCTTCGGAGTATGCTCAATTTCATGTTCATTGCATCTATGACACTCATCCTCTGCCATCCCCGTCTTCTTTGACCTTCAATCTTTCCCAGCATCAGGGTCTTCTCCAGTGAGTGCCCCCTTCTCATTTGGTGGCCAAAGTATTTGAGTTTCAGCCTCAGTATCTGGCCTTCCAGGGAACAGTCAGGGTTGATTTCCTATAGGATTGGCTGATTTGATCACCAGGAGCTGCAGTAGGTAGCAGTTGAGTTGAGTCACATGAAGTGGCCTTCAGTCCAGAATTTCTGCATAGTTAGGTCTACTGAACCATTGTTACCATTTGAGGGTGCATTCTTAGGTGCCCACATAGTTCACTTGAGGCCCTGGCCAGGTCTACTGGCCCTCTCCAGGCTCTGAGTGCCTGGATTGTCTGCTGGCCGTGAATTTGGCTGGCGTTTTCATCTGGAAGCGCCTTAAAGCAGCTGTGCCACCTTGTTGTCCTTCAGCCTTTATAAGGAAGCTTACAGGAAATGTGGACTGATTGCATGCTGGAAGGGACAGCAGGAAGTGCACCCTATAACCGAGGGGTGGGGTGGCTTCAGTGTACAACCTTTCAGGGAAGTTTGTTTGCCATGATTGACATTCTTGTCCAGGAGCTGCCGTCCCCCAGCATTTTCTAAGGCACCATGTTTCCTAGAACCCAGTTTAAAAACCCTTCATCTAGTTCACAAGCTCTTGGCAGGCAGTAGCTCTCCAAGGTCTCTGGCCCAGGTTCTTTGAAATGGGGATGACCCCAAGATCTGCATTCAGAGCACGTGTTGTACCACTGAGCTATATAGCCAATTCCTGTGGGAGAAAGCTAAGTTTGAAGATCAGCCCAGACTTGACCGATGGGCCTCCCGATCTTCACACTCGTGTCTGTGTTGTTGACTTGAAGCTGTGTCTGGGTAGGATAATTAATACATGTTTGGAAGCAGGACTTTGTTGTTGACTTGAAGCTGTCTCTGGGTAGGATAATTAGTGCATGTTTGGAAGCAGGACTTTGGAACTATGCACAGAAAGCCTTCCTTGGGCAAAAATGATCAGAATGCAGATCTGAAAGGAATAAGTCTCCTCCTTGTGTGCGTATTTAGGCTTAGTGGCTGATCACCAGTTTGCTTTGAGGAGCTTGTTTGGATAGAGGTGGTGGACTGCATTTCTTGTGTGGGGTGGCAAATGCAACTCTTCAGGTGCATCTGTCTCGATTTCCATTTGTGTTACAAAGAACGCACGGCGTTTCTGCATCCTCTCATGTTTGCTGAGTCAGCCATAGAGAGGGCACAAGAGATTGTATCCTTTGGACAACAGGAGGAATGCGACTTTGTGAGGCCCTTACAAAGCTCTTCTATTTGCCAAGCTTTTGACGATTACACTGTCTCCTAGCAAAAGAACTGTCTTCCAAAGCCCTGTTAAAAAGTACTTAATAATATATCATTTGCAGATAATTGCATAGCATTCAACGTGCTTCCTGTTCCTTTGAACTGCAGGTTCAGACGACTTGTCTGCGAAGCTGTGGGACGTGAGCACGGGGCAGTGCATCTACGGGATACAGACCCACACCTGTGCAGCAGTGAAGTTTGATGAGCAAAAACTCGTCACAGGCTCTTTTGATAACACAGTAGCCTGCTGGGAGTGGAGCTCAGGAGCCAAGACCCAATACTTCCGAGGCCACACAGGAGCAGGTATGTTGCAGGCTCCAAAAGAGGCTGAAGAAGCGTCTTACTGGTTTGAAGACTTTCCTGCACTTTATTAATGGATTTTTGTGTGTGTGCAAAGAATATCTTTAAAATGCCCCAAACACATCCGAATAATATCACGATGAAAAATTGCTCTTTAACAAATTAAAAGGCCGCGCTGCCTTTTAATTTAAGTGTTCAGGAGCAGTTTTTCATAGTGATGTTATTTGCTGAAGTGTTATTCTAAGCAGACTTCACATCCTTCTAAATCTACACAGTTAATCATGCATTTTTGGGCAGAAACTAATTGCAAGATTGATTTTACTGAAATCATTTCTGTCCTGCCCTTCAGTCCAGGCAGGTATGCCACAAGCTTAAAAAAATAGAAACCCCACAACATTGCAGTAAAAACAAAGCCCTCCGCCAGCAACCAGTCCCTAATTCTCACCTTAACCGTATAATTAAAACTAACATCATAAAAAAGTATTACAAACCAGTGCAGCCATTAAAGAGCAGAATATCCAGTAAAGACCCTAGTAAAAAGTTGTTGTCTTTGAAGTATGCAATGGAATGCCAGCAAGGCTGAAGTGAGCAAACATCTGTTGGGAAGGAGCTCCAGAAGAACAGTTGTCATGATCAAGAAGGCCCTCACCCCGGTGGCCCCTTAACCGTACTTCTGATGGTGGAGGCGCTTGGAAGCAGTGTTCCCTCTAAGCTTGAGTTCGTGTGAGCTAGCTCACAGTTTTTTAGCCTCCAGCTCACAGATTTTTGTCTTCGCTCAGGAATGTCTGTCGCAGTTTCCAGTTACTGGCATTGTTACTAGTTTGTCGGGGGACAAGCAGCTCTCCCTCCTGACCTTATAATTGATGACACCCAGATGAAATCCAAAAGAAGCCTTGATAAAACATTTGACCATTGTTCTTTTATTCTGTAATCCTAATCTAGTTGCATTATTTATTTCATTTATGCTGTTTGTTTGCACTGCTTTTGTGTCCAGTAATCTGTCTCCTGCCCCAGTGACAAAGATGGATGTAAATAGAATAAAGAAATTGACCAGATTAGTCCCCAGTGAGAAAATGGAAGTTGGCTTTGCTGATCTTTAAGATTGTTCTTTCTGCCTTCCGCTTTGTAGTTTTTAGCGTGGATTACAACGATGAGTTGGATATCCTGGTCAGCGGGTCAGCGGATTTCACTGTGAAAGTCTGGGCTCTGTCGACTGGAGTGTGTCTCAACACGTTGACTGGACACACAGAATGGGTCACTAAGGTATGCCTGGCCTGGCTTATTTTGTTTCTCTGTGGGTAAACACCATGCTGTGTGTTGTTTGGGGAAAGGTTTGGCCTGTTCGGTATTTGATCGATTTGAATGATCTGGGTTTGGTCAGCCCCTGGGTGAGTGACCCCTTGGAAGGCCTGTCCGCTGCCTTGATTTCCACGATGGGAGAGCAGCAAGATCAAAACGCCAACTAATGTGAGTTCAGTATTCTGCATCCTATGTCAAGGCAGGCCTGTCTAGTCCTGGCTGGAAAGCATTTTCAGTTGTTCAATTTGTAGCCTGTACCCTTCATCCATCAGTTTCCTGGAGTGTTTAACAACAAATATGGAAGAATCTGTCGATCAAGCCAAAATTAAAATATCCCTCCAGGATCTCATTCCTAGTCCTGCTATCTTTGATCCTTTTAATGAGAAGTGTCTGGTTTTGAGCCTGACACCTTTTCATGCCAAGCAGCAGAATACCTTCAGACTAAGAGACGGGAGTAGTGGTTCAGTGGTAGAGCACATACATTGTGTGCAATAGGGTCCCAGGTTCGGTCCCTGATAGTTAAAGGCTCTCATGTGCAGGAAAGAACTCCTCTGCTTGCAACCTTGGAGAGCCTCTGCCCTTTGGAGCAGATAATACCGGAGTAAATGAACCTGTGGTTTGACTCATTTGTTCTTATTCTTGCCTAATCTTTGGTCTGGATTCTGTTTGTTTTTTTCCCATCCTCCTGGGGGGAGGTTTTTATTGGTTTTTTGTTACCCACTACAAAACTACAACAGAAAATATAAGGAAGGGAACTACATCTAGGGGATAAAGAAAAAGACCCACAACTAACTAAAAACCCAAGAGTAGGAGATCATACATCAGCTTGACACCATGCTATTTTCAAAAAGCTACTCATAATACATTGTATTTAGTCGGTTATGCTAGATTAATTATCGTTTAACCATCCCTTTTAACTGTTTAAAGAAATTCCCAGAGCATCCCCAAGTTATTTCACATTTCTTCAGGCACAAATCAGAGTCCTTCAGCTCTTATTTATTCTTATCTTTTCTAATCCTCAGTTTATAAGAGCTTTTGGGGGCAGCCGCCCCCTTTTCAGAGAGGGAGTCCTCGTCCGAAGACCCCGAGCCCAACTCGCCATCAGATTTGCTTTCTTTTTCCTCCTCTTTGCCCTCTTCTGGTTCCCCAAGCTGTGTCCGCAGAAATTCACATGCTTTAAAAACAGAGTCAATCTTTTTTTTTTTTATTGTTAATCTTGAAAGTGATGCCTTCTGGGATTAACCACCTGTAACTGATGCCATTTGTTTTTAAGAAAAGGATTAATTCTTTATAGTTCTTTCTCTTCTGTCTTATATCAAATGGAATCTCTTTTAAAATCCTGATATTATTGCCTCCAATTTTCAAGGGTGTTCCTGAATTTGCTTTCAAAATAGCATCTCATGTGTCTGTTCGAGAATCTGACCACTATTTCCCCAGGCAGATTATTTTTCTTGATGTACGATGAATAAAATCTGTAGATCACATCCATCTCGCTGCAAAGGTATTCCGCTGTTAAATCTGTCATTGGGGCTATTGCTTCACTCAGCCATTGCTTCAGATTCTCTCCTACATTTTCCTGGACCCCTTGGAACCGTAGGACCAAATTTGCTTTGTCCATTTGTAGCTGTAAAAGCTTTGACTCTTCTGTAACTTGCTTCATTTCCAGCTTTTGCACCTTTTTCTTAACTTTTTTAGTAGTGACGTCCATTTCCTTCGCCTTCTCTCCCATTTGCTCTGTTGCTTTTAAGGCTTGCGTCAGTTGAATCTGCTGCTCTACCACACTCTGCCCAGTTACTGACAGTTCTTGTTTAATGCCAGTGATCTCATCCAGCAAGGGGTGCAGGGAGTCAGCCAAAAGTTTTGAGAGCTCAGTGACCTCCTCCATTCGAGGACTGGCCCCTACTTTCGTTTTCAACTGCTTCTCTTTCTCCGGTTTCTTCCGTGCCATCTTTTTGGATTTGTTTACTTTTCAAGAAAGTTGCTAAAGTCTCTGATATTTGCCCAAATGCTTTTCTGCACTCTGGTAAGTCTCTTAAAACAGTTTTAATCACTTATTTTTCAGCTCTCCCTCTTTCCTTCCATGTTTTGTCTATGTGTTTGGGAGGAATCCCTCCCCCGCTCGCTTTCCCGTTGCTCTTTGGGGGGGGGGGCAGCTTCTTTTTATATCCTCATGTTCGCTTCAACCCGACTCACAGTTCATTGTTGGCCATTCGGCCTCGCTGGTCTTCATTTATTTCACCCGATCTCCAACGCTTGACCCAGTCAGCAGCACTTGTACCATACGGTCACTCAGCGACAGGACCTTCAGGGTGGAGGGGCGCCTCAATTCTCCGGCTTTCGGGCATCGAAGAGGTCGCCTCACAAAAGCCCCCTGGCTGGGAACCTTTTACCAAAGCTCCGGGGGGGCTTTCCCACACGTTGGTGTGCCGTTTACATCCCCGGAGTTTCCGGGAGATGCGTCTGCCTGCGTCTGCCTGCGTGTCGCGTCTGCCTGCGTGTCGCGTCTGCCTGCGTCTGCCTGCGTGTCGCCATAGACCGGAAGCCTGGATTCTGTTTCTTGATCATTCCAGATCAGGGGTCACCGATACGGGACCTGTGAGAGCCATGGTGCCTACCAGTATGTTTCCCGGTGCTCATTGTTGTCTTCTCTAAAGTATTTCTTCCCCCAAATCAAAGAACCAACTCTGGCTTTCCTCCAGCTCATTGGAGCAGGAGGCAATTCCGACAATCCCGGGAGGCATCATCCTTGTGTCTGCAGGGAGCACCCAGGCAAAAACAGCTGCCTCCATCCTAGGAGGATGCTTGACTTGCATACCCCCAACATTTTTGGATTGCCCTACACAGCAGCCATTTTCTGGTGGTACCCACTTTCCTTTTTCTACATTCTAAGTCTTTCTGCAAGCTCAACAAAGTTGGGTGGCCCTGCTCTGGAGCTACAGAATGTTGGGACCTGTTCTTTTTTTTAGAGAGGCTTTTACCACCCAGGATGCAAACATACCCGAACAAATGTGCAGCACCTTTTGCGAACTGGTCTTGTGCAACCTGGGCCTTACCGCGCCTTTCTTCTCATTGCAGGTGGTCTTGCAAAAGTGCGAAGTCAAATCCGTCATGCACAGCCCTGGGGATTACATTCTTTTAAGCGCCGACAAGTATGAAATCAAGGTAATGAGCACATCTGTCTTGCTGAACTCTCGGAAGTCGCGGAGATTGCAGGCTTGAACAGTAAGGAGAACATTCTGAAGGCATACATGAAGATCTGCTTGGTTGTGTACAGCTAAATGCATCCATGATAAAATACTCTCCACCAGTGGAATGCAATAAAAGGCAGAGGTCCCGATGACCTGAAATCCTCACTGCTCCATTCCAAATAGATAAATCCAGCCTCACTGTGGGTTTAATATTACAAAATAATATATTGCCTTGTCTACATACTACACAGTTGATCCAAGAACACCTCTAAAAACATTGCCTGACGTTTGTTTGCTTGCGCTCCCAGGTTTTTATCTAATTCTCAGTTATTTCTTGTTTTTAATAAAATATGGGTAGATAGCACTTCACATGCTGACCTAAACAAAAGTTCCAAGTCTTGGCCTGGAGAAGCTTGCTGTCTAAATTCTGACAGTAGAAGGCAGCAGGGATGAATGTGCACAAATGCAGTTACCCAGACTTAGGCTTACTTTCTTATTTGAACAAAAGGGTTATGCCAATGAGCGGGGCCATGGTACCGTTGTAAAGTATCGGTCCTGCATGAAGAAGGTCCCACCTTTCATCCTTGGCATCTCAGGCGAAAGGACTTGGGACAGCAGGAAATGGGGAAAGACTTTTCTCTGCCTGAGTCCTTGGAGAGCTGTTGCCAGTCACACTAGGCAATATCTAGTGGGCCAGTGGTCTGACCCAGTATAAAGTAGGTTCATATATAGACAAAGGCTTCATTGTAAAGGTGGATTTGAGGGTGGATTTGAAGGGCGAGTGATAAGACCCACAGCGGTTCTCTGGGGGGTCATTCTAGGCACAAGAATAGTAATGTTTCCCTTCTTGTTGCCACAGGATCCCAAATTTTCCATGTTGTAATTTTTTTAAAATAGATCTGGCCCATCGGGAGAGAGATCAACTGCAAATGCTTAAAAACCCTGACGGTGTCAGAAGACCGCAGCATCTCTTTGCAGCCTCGGCTTCACTTCGATGGGAAATACATTGTGTGTAGCTCAGCGCTTGGATTGTACCAGTGGGACTTTGCCAGCTATGATATTCTCAGGTAAATACTTTGAATTCCAGGCTGAATTCTAGGACTCTAATGTGGGAGAACCGGGTTTGATTCCCCACTCCTCTACTTGCACCTGCTGATGTGACCTTGGGTCAGTCACAAGCTCTGGCACAGCTGTATCTGAAAGAGCAGTTTGCGTCAGAGTTCTCTCAGCCCCACCCACCTCACGGGGTGTCTGTTGTGGGGAGGGGAAGGGAAAGGGAAAGGAGTTTGTAAGCCGCTCTGAGACTCCCAAGTGAATCTTTTTTCTTCTCCTCTTCTTCTCCTGTTGGGAATTTTTCAGGAGAGAGAAGGGAGAGAATGCCATGGATAACACTTCATTTTTATGAAGGGACAAGTTAAGATTAACGAAACAGCTAGCCTGCGATGGCCTCTGTCTGCAGTTTCAAGTGACTGGGAGTGCTTTGCAGGGTTGTTTAGGACTTTTTGCAGCATCCCAGCTGGGACACGTTAGCTTGTCAGGTCTGGTGGGCTTCTGCTGGTGGTGGGAAGTGCCGTCCAGTCACAGCTGACTCACGGAGACCCTGTAGGGTCTTCAAGGCAAAAGACATTCAGAGGTGGTCTGCCATTGCCTGCTTCCCGAGTCACAACCCCTGATATTCCATGGAGGAATCTCATCCAAATACTAGCCAGGGTTGACCTTGCTTAGCTTCTGAGATCTGATGAGATTGGGCTAGCCTGGGCTATCTAGGTCAGTGTACCCAAGGTGTAAAAACGGGATTGATAGTTACTGCCACAAAACAGCAGCCAAAGATGGGGCTCCCTATTTCCATTCCCTATGTGGACTTGTTTCCCATACATCTACAGCATTCCTGTCCAAGTGTATTTCTCTTCCCTGCCCATTCTCTCTGCCTCTTTCAGATTCCACCCTGTGGCTCTCCTTTTCTTCTCGTTCTTCTGCATTCTTGCTGTTCTAGGGCGTGGTGATGGTCCCTAGCTGAGATGGCTCTAAAGCGGCATTAGACAGATTCATGGAGGGGAGGCCCATCAGTGGTGATTGGCCGCGATAGCTAGAGGGAAACTTGAGAGGCCGTTCTGGTGTGTGTGGTGGGGTAAGCAGTTGAGGGGCTCTAGCTTCTGAACCCCTGCTTGTAGGCCTCTTGAGACACCTGTCTGGAAACAGGATGTGATGAACCTTTGGTCTTATCCAGCTGCTGCTTTCTGGGGTCTCTGCATCGGCAGCCACAGACCCTTCTGGATCCCCAGCACCCCAAGCAGGACACCGAGCCAGAGGCCTTGTTGCTAAATCCCCTAATACGACATCACAGTGCTTTAGTTCATTTGAAGCAACTGTAGCCTGCCATTCCTCAGTGAGCCCAAGCCAGGTAACACCATCACACCTCAACAGTTCAGACACACGTGAGTTCATAAAGGGCCCACTAACATAAAGCAGTTTTAAGTTGGCTTTTGAAGGCTGGCTGGGAGGGAGATTTTTGCATCTTCAAGGGAAGTTTGTTCCATAGTTTTGGGGTAGCTACAGAGAAGGAACGGGCCATGGCCAACTGTGACATGCAAGAGAAGGCACCTCCAATACGCATTGGCCTAAGGAGTGTAATTGGTGTGCAGGTTCAAAATGGGGGGGAATGGTCCTTTGGGTGTGTGAAGGACTCTAACGGTGAACACTAAACCAGGGAACAAATAGGAAGCTAATGAAGTTGTTTCAGTAAAAGCACTGCATGAAGAAATGATTTGTTCCTGTTTTTAAAAATGGGCAGCCACATTTTGAACTAGCTGTAGCTTCTGGTGCATTACAGTAGTCTAGCCTAGAAGGTCAGCCCTGTCCAGGAGGATTGATATCCTACAACTATGATCTAAATGGGGGAAAGGGGAACACCTAGACTGTCATGTGTTTTCCTGGGTTCGGAAGATGTCTCTGATATGATCCCTAGGGTCTTAGCAGACTCTGGTTGTGACAGTATTACACTGGTGGTTCTCAGACTGGGGTTTGGTGTCCAAAAGTGGGTTGTGACTATTGCAGGGCAACCCAAGTGAGTTAGGAGAGGTGGTTCAATGACAGTTTTGGATTTGCCTCTGCTTAAGGCATGAAATGGAGCCTGTGGCTTCGTAATGCTGTACATTTGTCAATACTGAGCACAGAAGAACAGAATGCAAACTTGTTCATTGTTAACTGATGTGCAGGTCCTGCATTTTATGTGGGAAAGTAGCATGGAGTTACTTTTGCAAGTTGGCCTTGAAAAGCAGAGAAATTGAGAAGTGGGTCCCACTTTAGACAGCGTGGGAGGGACCACCTTGCACCATCTAGTTGCAAACCAGACCTTTCCAGGACATCAAGCTTCAATGCGAGGAATACCTCTTGTCTTGCCTGGATCTAACTTCAGCGCCTTCTCCATCTTCCATTTTGACCACAGCATCCAGGCGCTGGCTTAGATTGAACACTGTTTAAATCTTGTTTGTTTCTGGCTAACCTGTCCTTTACCTGCCATGCGTTTTCTGATTTTGTTTTTCTCCCCCTGCCCTCTTCTCACCTCAGGGTTATCAAACCTCCAGAGTTTGCAAGCTTGTCCTTGCTAGGCTTCGGTGACATTTTTGCCCTCCTGTTTGATAACCACTACCTGTACATCATGGATTTGAGGACAGAGAAACTGATTAGCCGCTGGCCACTGCCAGAATACAGGAAGTCCAAGAGGGGGTCAAGCTTTCTGGCTGGAGAAATGTCTTGGCTCAACGGCTTGGACGGCCAGAACGACGTGGGCTTGGTCTTCGCCACCAGCATGCCCGACCACAGTATTCATCTGGTTTTGTGGAAGGAACACGGCTGAAGGGGAGCAGCAGATACACGTGTGATGTGGCTTTTTTAAACAAATGAACATAACAGTTGAGACTGCCAGCGACACGTCAGCCAGAGAAGACTTTGCATGAACCAAAGCTGCGCATCTTCCAGACACCATCATGCAATGTACAATCAGTGTACAATCATTTTACCTTTAATTTTCTGGGGCATTGGAGGAGATGGGGAGGTGCAGAGTAACACAGAGGGGTGTGTATTATTATTATTATTATTATTATTATTCTTTTTAGAAACATTAATGCACCACGGCATGCTAACATCCTAGACTCTACTGACTTGAGTATTCATGTTCAAGCATACACATTGGGGCATCTTTCTCGACTGTGGCTTTGGGATTGTTGGTTTGGTTTTTCTTTTCCCCTTGAACAAAAGAAAGAGACGCCGTACAAAGGAAGGGAAGGGTATTGGCTCTCAGCCCTTCCCTCTTCTGCCCCCATTGCTCACAGGTAGAAAAAAGGAGGTAGTGAATCAAATCATTTCCAATACCTTGTTCTCAAGGCGTTCACCTCCACTGTGAAAAACCAGATTGCTACAAGCAGGTTAATCGGTTTCTCTGTAGCTGATCAAATGTCGCTTCACTAACCACACATACCTACACCTCTGTATGCAGTGAAAGTGGGCCCTCCCCCTTCCTGGAGCCTCAGCTGTTCTCTTACTTAGAAGCGACTAAAGGAGGAGGTCTTGCAATTATTTGGAAAAAAGCAAATTCAGTTTTTTCTACCCAAGGCCTGGCTCCTTTGGAATGGGCATTCCCCTTCTACATATGGTGGAGGGGAACAGGTGGGGTGGAGGGGGTGACATCCAAGCATCTCTCACCAGAGGCGTGCTTTGTCTTGCAAGGCAAATTCATGGGCCCATTTAAGAGAACTGCCTTTTTAAATGAGCCAGCAAGTCAATGGAAGGCTCTATGTGCCTGTAGTGGTTACTAGTACAGGGAAGATCTGCAAATGTGTGTGGTTGAAAGTAGCATTGACCCTGCTTGCGTAGCAGAGTCAGTATTCTTCTTAAAGTCCTGGCTCCCTTGGAACAGGTGTTCGCCTCTTGCCCTGATCTCTCTGCGAGAAGAAGTCTGCAGCCGTTTCCATCATGGCTTCCTGAATCTAATGAGAAGAAACAAGATGCTTACAAAGATGAGTAGTAGCCAAGAGCTCCAGTGGACAGCACTTTCCTTGCTTAGGGAAGGAATTGGGCAACAGAGAGTTGGAAGGAAGTATTCTAGCTGCATGCACTTGTCAGCCTTCTTCTTACCTGCTAATTGCCACAGGCACCTGGGGGCTTTGGTTCCTGTAATGGCTCACTGAAGTGCTACCAGCACAGGACTCTCAAATCAAAAGAAGCTCTCCATCTTTCCAGGGATGTTTCTTTTCACCATTTGTTTTCCAGTGCAGAGGCCAAAGCTGTGGTTTGGCTGAAGCCTGGCAGCTTGAAATCCAATTGAAGTAATTTAAGACTGAAATATGGCGAGAGAGTGTTGAACAATATGTGGAGGGGAGGGCTCACTCTCTCGCTGCCCATCCACCTGTGCTTCTGTTCTTGGAGGGGCGCTGGATCAAAGATGGCAGTCTTCTTCCGGCACTTGCTACAAAAGTTTACACAACAATATTAATAAAACCATCTGCCTGGTTGGACTTTTGTGCTGGCACTCAGTGATTGAACCAATATTTTTAGGTCCTCGGGGACTAAAATCCACTCGAACTCACCTCTTCTTGCTTTATTAACAGTGAATGTGATGAAGAGTTAAGTCCTCGAATGGTGCAGGCTCCAAGTTGGCTGGCTAATGGGGTGAATTGAGTCCTTGACACTAGGGTGTGGTTAAAGCAGCAGTATGCCTGCAAATGGCTCCTTTTGATGTATTCTGAATAGAGCTATAATTAAAGAGCACAATGGCTGTCTTGGAGAGGTGGACGGTTTTGGAATTAGCTGTGGACATATTAAGCCTGGCTGCTCCATGAATGCGTGCTGGCTCTTTTTTGGTGTTGTTTTCTTTAAAAGATTCCATTTGTTCTCACCATCTCCATCTGGCAGGTGTTAACATAAGCCTATTTCAGTTAGATATCCATTACAAATCTTTTTTGGGGGGGGGGGGTTTGCAGGAAACCGGGCTTCTGTGCCCAAGAACTGTTATTTTCACCACCTGCTTCTAAAAGCAGCATTTCCTCTATATTCAGTTTAAAACAAAAACACATCTTTGTTATTTTTACAGCACTATTTTCAAGGTAAAAGAGCACTTGGACAGGGCAGTAGCTCTTTGTCCACTGCTGTAGCTGGCTTAACTCTCCCGCCCACCCTGCTATGAAAACTTTCAGCCTGGTTCAGTTTTGGTCCCTCGCTCAGTCATTCCCGAACAATGACCCGAGAATAACCCTGCAGTCAGATTGCTGCTAGTCTGACCTAAGCAACAAATGCACTGAATAATTAAGAGCTTTTTGCAAATCCAGCATTTCCCACACATCAGGAAGGCTCCCTGTAATCTCTGCAATTCTTTGGAAGTAAGTGTGGTTGAAGCAATAGCCCCCCTCAAGGAAGGGTGTGGTTTTAAGTCTGTCTTGTCTCTGTCACTGGGAGTTGATTGAACCATTTAGTTGCTCCCTATAAAGCTGCGGTGGCTCAAGTGGTTAAGACGCTGAACTGCAGGCTGTGGAAGGTTGGTAGTTCAGCAGTTTGAGACCCGAGTGCCGCATGACAGAGTGAGCTCCCGTCTCTAGTTCCAGCTCCTGCCAACCTAGCAGTTTGAAAGCAAGAAATTGCAAGTAGATAAATAGGTACCACTTCGGTGGGAAGGTAACAGCGTTCCGCGCGCCTTGGTGTTTAGTCATGCCGGCCACATGACCACGGAAACGTCTTCGGACAGCGCTGGCTCTTCGGCTTTGAAACGGAGATGAGCACCGCAACCCTAGAGTCGGACTTGACTGGCTTTCGAGCAAGGGAACCTTTACCTTTATAAAGAGGAAAGACATATAAGGCGGAAGACAGGAAGGCCTGGCGTGATCTGGTCCATGGGCTCGCGAAGAGTCGGACTCAACTGTGTGACTGAACAACAACATAAAAAGGAAGAATGCAAGTATGTTACAAGATGTTGTCTTTCTGTATGGATCGTGGCTCTGGCCTTAAGAACCCTGCTGGTCTAGCATCCTGTTGCTGATTGGTACCCAGCCGGGTGACAGCCCGCCTCCCTTGTTCACACTCCAGTAATGTGGTGTGGTTAGGAAAATGGGGTTTCTGTTTAGCTATTGTGTCTATTAGCTGTTAAGTTTTATTCTTCATAGTTCTGTCAAACCCTTAAAAAACCCCACACAAGTCAGCCATCGCTGTCTCTTGCAGCAGCAGATCTGTGAATGGATTCTGCACGGGATGAAGACATGCTTCTTTTTGACTGGCCAGTTTCACTGGGTGATGCCAGCTTAGAGTGCCGAGAAGAGAGGAAAAGTCCCATCCATAATTTCATATGTTTATACCCCTCCAGCCAGCCCACCACCCCTGGTTCCTATTTTGTCATCTTTCTAAACCGAAAAGTCCCAAATGCTTTAGTTCTTTGTAGAAAAGATGCCGCAATCCCTTGATTGCTTTGCCTGCCCTTTTACATCTAGTCTCGGGGTGGGGGGGCACCTGCTGAGGGGCCTTTTGCCATCACAGTCCTCTCTCCCAAGAATGCGTGGAGGAGAGGGGTGGTCATGTTTTGTTCTGTGTTTTAGCTCCTCAGCCTTCTAGGTTCCTGACGATTCTCAGGTTGGGTCGTCCCCCCCCCCCATTTTGCTGTGTCCTTGTCAAAAAACAGCCAACATCTGTTCAGTTTACAAACAAAACTAGGGACCAGCACAGGGATAAATATAGAGTTTATATCACACTTTCTGCTGTCCATGCATTGAGTGTAATATGAGAATTACTTAGCACACATATAAAGGAAAATCAAGTGGGCAATGAACATGGGTTGCACATGCATTCTCTGTAACTTGTGGACAGGGTTACTGATTAAGGAAGGTTCGGCTGCTTCCCAGTCTTGCTGACCCTCCAGTGGCTGCTATTGCCATTGAAAACCCTGACTGAGCAAGAATAATAATAATAATAATACCTTTCAATTTATTGATCGCTCAATCCGGCAGAGCTGCTGGCTCTGAGCGCTTTACAGTTACACAGGTTTCACACAAGGGACTAACAATTGTTCATAGGGGTAAGGGAGGACAACATATAATTCTTTAAATTGCACACGTTTACAGCTGACGGGGATCCTGTTCAGCTGTAGGCTTCCGATGTGTTTTGGACAGCATTCACTTCTGCTTGGCTTGATGACGTTGACGCTGCCACTGCCTGGCCGGATTGGCCCATCACAGGCTTCTTAATGCCGAAGAGGTCTTTTTTCCAGGCTTCCGAGCTTCCGAGCTTCCGAGCTGGACATTCCATTCACCGGCTAACACCTCTCCTACGGGGGTTTAGTGTGCCCACCCTCTCTAAGGAGTGGTACCCACTTTATCTACTCGCTGAAGCTGGGTGGATGGCAAGCTGGGGACAAGGCTGGTAGCTCACACCAGCGCGGGCTAGAACTGACAGCAACTCTGTTCAGTTCAGATGTTAACCAGAGGATAAATCCTCTGGGCCACCGCTCCCCTCAAAGGTAGATTATAAATGAAAGGTAGATTATAAATGAAGTAGAAAAGGTGGCCAGTAAGAAGCCCTGCCTTACAGTAGTCCCTCCCTTTTTCTGAAAAGTTTCATGGCATCAGGTAAATACTGTCGGGTGCCGTGGCACCCAAGGGCACCCTGTTGGAGAACCCTGGTCAATGGGGATTCCAAGAACAGGCATCTGAAAACCCTCAAAGAGCTTGATTTTATTACTGGGAGAGCTTTCACTGCTACGATTATGTAGTGTTTAGTTGAGGAACACAGGAAGCTGCCTGCTACTGAGCCAGATCTCTGGCTTAAAGGTCAGTATTGTCTGTTCAGCTAGACAGGGCTTTTCTAGGGTCTCAGGCAGAGGTCTTGATACGTCACCTGTTCCTTTTAACTGGTTTGTGGAGACTGAACCTGGGACCTTTGTAGGGTTGCTGGGTCTTAACTTGGTCCCGGTGGGGGGCTCCAGCACAGTTCCTGGAGTCATCTGAAGTCACCCAGAAGTGACATCATCATGCCAGGCACGTTGTGCAGGGGATGCTGTAGCATTTGGGTTATAAACTCTATGGTCACCATAGAGTTTTTACCCAAACGCTAGAGCATCCCCCACATGATGTGCCTGGCGTGATGACGTCACCACTAGCTGACCTCATCATGTCAGGTGTGACTGAGCTCTTCGGGGACAGGGCTCCCCTGCCAGCCAGCTGGCGAGTAGTGGATTGGGGGGGCAGAAAGCAGGGGAAACCCCGTCCCATTGGGGAGTTGGCATCCCTAGACTTTTGGCATGCAAACCAGTTACTCTGCCACTGAGTCAGGGCCTCTTACTGCAATGAATTGATTAAAAAGGATGTTGGTCACCTGAAAAGTTTCCTCCAGTTCACTGGGCAGCAGATTTTGTTTTAAGAATACATAATTTAAAATAAAATTTGTCATTTAAAAAAATGTCAAGCATCATCTCAGAAAAAGTATCACCCCTTTCACACAGGGCTGAATTGTTCCGTGTATTTAATTTGATTATTTAATTGATAACAGAGTAACTAAGATTTCTTTAACCTGTTTAAGAGAATGAGAAAAGCTCTGATCCATCATAACAAAGGTCCCTCTATCCCAGCATCTTGTCGTCATCAGAGGCTCACTAGATGTCCCCAAGAAAACCTCATACATGGCAAAAAAGCAATTGGCCTCTCATGTGGTTTGCCTTTGGCAGTCTGGTATTCAGAGGTATACTATGGCTGTACATGAAGGTTCCATTCTTAGTTTCCTTGCTTAACTACTGCTGATAGATGAGTGCACAGAATATATCTAATCCTTTATAAGATCTTGTCAGATCAGACTAAAGCTTCATCTAGTCAAGCGAAAAAAGAGCAAGAGTCCAGTAGCACCTTAAAGACTAACAAAATATGTGGCAGGGTATGAGCTTTTGTGAGTCGCTGCTCACTTCTTCAGATACCGCTAGGATGGGAGTTCATCTGTCCTATTTATTGGAAAGTGGAGTGATTCCAGATGCTGAATGACAATAGCAGGTGGATGACAATAGCAGGCGTGATTGGATGTAGGTATGCAGAGAGGTAATAGGCATGGAGAAATCAGCATTGGTAATGAGACAGGAAACATAGGTCTTGATTCAGTCCAGGTGGATGCATTGTCTTGAACTTCATTATCAATTGCGATTCAGCAGTCTCTCTAATCTCCCTTTGAAATTCCTTTGAAAAAGAACTGCTAATTTTAGGTCAGCAACTGAATGTCCTGGAAGGTTAAAATGTCCAGCAGCCAGTGTTTCCAACAGCAGCCAGTCAACGGCTTCTGGCAAGCCCATGAGTAAGTCATGTATAGCCCTCTTGTTTGTCTTCAACAGCTGGTATTCAGATATACTACCTCTGAACAGAGAGGTTTCATTTAGCTGTCACAGCTAATAGCTATTTCTAGATTTATATTCCACAAATTTATCTAATCCTTCCCCTCTCTCCCATTCTTAGCCTTCTTAGAACTGATTTACGCCTTACAAAAAGTCCATGTGGCAGCTTGAGCCCGCCAGGAGAAATGTGGATCAGACCTGGGACAGGAATTCAATGCTGGGAACTCAGTGCCCAGGTATGCAGGGGCCTGATTCGGATCAGGGTTGTGGTGTGCCAGAGAAAAGGGGCTTAAGCCTCCCCCTGTGCAGTTCTCCTACCCTGAAATGGCCCCAGGGAGCCACTGTTTGGCCCACAGGGGGAAACGTACATGTTAGCCCATCAGACCCACTCACAACTTCCACATTGCAATGGGGCTGCCATGAGACCTTTATGAAGGGAACAGTGTAGGGTGTGTAAATGTCGAAACGAATGAATAAATACAATGGGCTGAACCCCCGGGACTTCAAAGACTGGGATAAGGTCAAACGAAGCTCAGCAGCAAAGCAGAAAGAAAACCAAAAAAAGTAGCTGATTCAAGGAATAATCCCATGAGCAGGTCTACTCGGAATCTTACTCAAGTCTATTCAACGGACCTTTCCCCCAGGGATGTGTTCTTAGGATGGCACTGTACTGAAAAGAGAACAGTACAATACCTGAGCCATATCCGTTCACAAAGTCACACTTGAATTGCCTGCGATTGCAGTTCAAATGAAAGAGGCCCAGTGGTTAGCACAGGGTTGGCAAGGATATCGCAAAGTGGCACAGGCAGAGACAGGGGCAGATGTTTCTCCCTCCCTTGGTAGTTTCCTCCGCCCGCCCCGCCCCTGATTTTCTTCTCTCTCCCCCATCCCCCAATTTCCCTTCCTATGTCTACCCACCTCCAGCACAGAGGTAGTAAGGTGGTGGCACAGTGACGAGATTATAGGGACGGACTGAAATACTTCTGTCTGCAGGTTCCCCTGTTCCCCTGCATTAATAATTTCCAATAAGTGGAGAGCTAGCACAGCGTGCAAAGAATCAGGCTAAAGCCCTTCTTCCTGACTTTGTAAGTAATACATATTGTGCTATGATTACTGATCATTACATGATGAACGACCGCTGATTAATCACCTGACTTTTAGTCAATTAATTGCTTGAGCTTGCACATACACAAAACCACAATTTCTGGTGCAAAAGAAGACATTTTCTATATCTTTAGACATACTGTGTTTTTATAATATTAAACAATGCAAAAGTAACAATTCTCCTTAGCAGCTGGTATTCAGAGGTATACTGCCCCTGCACTGGGAAGTTCCATTCCTAGCTATTACTGATACAGTGAGCATGGCAATGTAATTACAGAGGGGTAGCCATGTCAGTCTATTGCAGCAAAATTAAATGGAAGTCCAGTAGCACCTTCAAGGCTAGTGAAGTTTATTCATAAGCCTCCATGACCCAGACTTCACTTCTTCAGATGCATATTTACTTCTTGGCACCTCACTATAAATTCATGTCATCATTAAATCCAGCCCCTGAACCCCTTTCAGTCAGTCTTTGGATGGGCTGTCTTAAGAAAGAATGAGTTCATCCCCAGATGTTACCATAGTCATCTCTGATTCATCAACACTTCAAGATCTGCCTATCGCTTTCCTTTTAATGAGGGTATGTTTTGTAGTACCTGGTTCACTCTGCTGATCAGTGATGAGCTATATCGCCAGAGTGTTGTGTCCCTAATCAGGGATTCCCTGGGTAAGTCTGGTTGGAAGGGGGTCCGGCAGTGGTAAGTGATAGCGACATCCATTGGAACGTCCAGACTTTCTCCGAAGGCCTGGAGGACGGAGTGTACAGACGTCTGAACCACTTTCCTTGGGTTGACGATCATTTTCTGTGGGTTGATTACTTCTTTTCTGTCTGGTTCTCGTAACACATGCTGCAGTATGTTGACTCCAGGTACTGTGTCCCATGATGGAATGCCAGTAGAGGTAAAGACAGTGTTAGGAAAAATATGATTCTCAAACAGGAAAACACCAATCTCTGGATTCTGATCCTGAAGATCCTCCATCATGGTTTTCCAGTCTGGATGCTGATTGGGTAGAATGATTTCATCAATGTCATTAAGCAAGACGTACCTGCTTCTGTACATATTCCGGTAGATGCAGTCATTCAAGGCTGCGATTTGTCCGTAGTAACCTATTTGAGTCCCGTCATGACTGTAAAACCATTCAGTAGAAACACTGAGGTAGGCTGTGATCGGCCAGGGGACTATCTCAACAGTCCCTTCTGCCATATAAAACTCCAGAACTTTCTCCATCAGTTGGCTACAACTGTTTTTGTAGATGACCACCCTCTGCACCCCTAGAAGTTTATACATTTCCATGCTCTGTATGAATTGCAAGACGTTGTTGTAGTCTCCGAACATGGTGGAGATACACATGGTGAAATCCATAAGAGAGTCTGCAATCTTCCGATTCTGTATTTCAAAGCGAGGTAGCAGGCCGGTGTTTCCTTGAGGAAACCAGCTGAAAGACACATACTGTGGGTCACAATCTGTGGGTTCCATACAAAGCAAGTCTGCTGCTGCGTAGGGGAATCCAAATCGATCTTTGTGAATGTCTATCACAGCCTTGGAAATGTATATGTCATCTCCAGTTGGGCAACAGAACAAGCAGTAAACTTTCTTGACTTCCTTATGGGGCACAATCCCAATCGTCCGGATGAGTTTCTTCACCCTGTTATCAAAATATGGGGCAAGAACAAAGGTTTTGTTGTCACTCAGAGTTGAGATTGAATTATTGACAATCTGTCCTGTGCAGAAGCCTTTGCTCTTGTGCATGACAGTTTTGGGCAGGAAAGAATCTTTCTGTGTCCTGCGGTAGGAAAGCATCAGCATGCCGGCAAAAGCTCCTAGACACATGGCAGACACCAGATAGGCTTTTCTCCTGAAACAGATCATCTCCAACTTGGGCTTCACGCCAAGCGTGTTCCACAGCTGAGCCTGAAAAAGAATGCAGGCGAGAATTGGGGTTATCTTGCAAGTATAAAATAGTTTTTGAGACAGATATAGGGTTGCCATTTTCCCGCTGTAAGCAGAGAAACTCCTGACCTGCTCAGTGAAGTGGTGGGGGGAAAGGAATGGTGAAATTGTGTTGTGTCACACAACACTCTAGGAATTTTTCTCATTTGTTTCTACCATAGAGACTGGGGGAATCCTAGAGTGTCATGTGACACAGTGATGTCACTCCTAGGTTCCGAGCTAGAAGTGACATTGAGACATCACATAATGCCATTTTCCCAGTCTGCCCCCAAATGCTCTTGGAGCTGGGTTGGGCACCCTATACAGGTAGACTATTTGCATAACTATCAAATGCAGTTGCTTCTTATTAAAAGGGGATTAGATAGATTCATGGAGGATACGTCTATTGGTGGCTACTAGTCATGGTGACTGAAGGGAACCTCCACATTCAGAGGTACTAAGCCTTTGAATCTCAGAGCCAGGAGGCAATGCCAGGGGAAGGCCTTCGCCTCTGTGCCCTGTTGTTGGCCATCTAGAGGAACTGGTTGGCCACTGTGTGAGACAGCCTCTATGCCCTGTTGTTAGCCATCTAGAGGAACTGGTTGGCCACTGTGTGAGATGGCCTCTATGCCCTGTTGCTGGCCATCTAGAGGAACTGGTTGGCCACTGTGTGAGACAGCCTCTATGCCCTGTTGTTAGCCATCTCATGCAAATGCCATCCCTCCTACAGCCCCTATGACTGTCCCCCTTGGCTTTTGCCTTTGCAGGCGGGACATGGGAAATCACAGCAGCCAGAAACAAGTGGGTGAACATTTTAATCTCCCTGGGCATACTATTACAGACCTGAAAGTCCACGTTATAACCCCCCCCCCCTCCATCAAAGGGAATATACAATGTGAAACTTCTGAATTAGAACTCATCAAGAAATTAAACACTACCAGCCCTACCCTGGATAGCCCAGGCAAGTCTGATCTCATCAGATCTCGGAAGCTAAGCAGGGTTGACTCTGGCAAGTACTTGGATGGGAGACCTCCTTGGAATACCAGAGGTGGGGGCAGGCTTTACTCAGCCACCTCTCTGAATATCCTCCAGGCCCCCAGTAGGGGTCAGTCACCAGAGATCACCATGACTTCCAGGTGTGCACACACTCAACACACATGCACATATAAAAATACAAAAAAACAAACAAAAAGAAATTAAAGACTACCTGTCATTCTGGCTTAAACAGAGGCCAGGATTTCCTTAGTCACTACGATATCTCAAATAGCCCTTGAAGTGTAGTGGGTTAGACGCATGTAGAAACCACTAATATGGATGTAGTGATCAGCATGGTTTACTGGTACACAACAAAGACAAAGAACTACTGGCCGGCTGGCCAACTATATACACACCTGGGGACACACCCCTAGGTCCCGTTGGTGGGTTTAAATCTCCCGCCATGGTCCCATTGGTTCCCCAGTGGAGGGACTAAGAGCCTAGTCCCCATTGTTTGGTGTAGTGGTTAAGTGTGCGGACTCTAATCTGGGAGAACCGGGTTTGATTCCCCACTCCTCCACTTGCACCTGCTGATGTGACCTTGGGTCAGTCACAAGCTCTGGCACAACTGTCCTTGAAAAAAAGCAGTTTGTGTCAGAGTTCTCTCAGCCCCACTCACCTCACAGGGTGTCTGTTGTGGGGAGGGGGAGGGAAAGGAGTTTGTAAGCCGCTCTGAGACTCCACGTGAAGGGCGGGGTATAAATCCAATCTCTTCTTCTTCTTCATTGTTCCTACAGAGTCAAGCTCGAGGGTATTCGCTCGCCCCTAGTGGCAGTCAGCGGATATAACAGCTCTACAAAAACAACTTTTTAGAAATTTAAATTGGCTGTTTATAACATGTTTTCCCTGACCTGGATAGCCCAGGCTAGCCCTATCTTGTCAGATCTTGGAAGCTAAGCAGGGTTGGCCCTGATTAGTACTTAGTTGGAAGACGACCAAGGAAGTCTGGAATTGCTACACAGAGGCAGGCAATGGATAACCACTACCTTTGAATGGCTCTTGTCTTGAAAACCTCACGGGAACACCATAAATCAGCTGTGATTTGATGGCACTTTATCCACCCAACGTTTTTAATCAGGCTATAATGTCATACGAACATCAGTTAATTTTCACTTAAATGTTATACTGCTTCTCCTGAGTAGTTGTTATTTACCCTATTTAACCTACTTCATCACTTTGCTTATTGATTCGAAGCTCTGACCCCCTCTCATAATCCATCATGTGTAACTGCTAATTGTTGGTTTATGATGTTGGGATTCACACCTAATCTTTCTACCTCACACCCTCCCTTTCCACATTACACAGGGAATTTGAAAGATTCATGATGGAATCCATACCAAACCTCTCTGCTTCAGCTCCTCCTTCCCACCTCTGTCTTGTAATCTTCCCGTAAGTATGATCCCTCCGTCACATATCTAAAGAAGTGAACTGTGGCTCATGAAAGCTCATATCGAAATACATGTTGTTACATCTTTAAGGTGCCACTGGACTATTGTTTTAGAAAGGATTAGCAAGAGATAATGGAAGTGTTCAAGAGAATACGTATTTCTTTAACCCAAGGAACAAACACCTTCCTGGCTGTAAAATCAGTAAAAGATAGTTGCCAAGAAGTAAATGAATGCATCATATGGATGGTGAGCCAGAGCCCTTCAGTAATGTGGAGCAGTGGCAGGAAGGGAGACAGGATGTGAGCAACGATTCTTGGCAAACAAATTGGGTTTCTACGAGCGTTCTCTTGTTTTGGTTTGTGAAAAGTTAGAAGGTATATATGAACGATGCACAGAGTCCGAACTGCAGGCTTCCTATGTGCTTGTGCAGGTAGAGTTGCCAACACCAAGTTGGGAAATTCCTGGAGATTTGAAGGCAGAGCCTGTGGAGGAAGCGCAGCAGGCGTGTGACGCCATACAGGCCACCCTCTGAAGCCACCCTTTTCTCCAAGGGAACTGATCTCTACAGTCTGGAAATTAACCGTAATTCCGGAAGATTTACAGCCCCTGCCTAGAATTCGGCAACCCTAAACACGGGGTTTGTGGGGCTGAAGGTATGCTTGCAGGGGACGAATGTATACATGGTAGGGGGTGAGTAACCATACCGACCCATCGATTCTGATCTGCAAATCTACTTCTCCTGGGTGGCTCTTAATTTTCACCCCAGCTAAGTACACTTCTGGAAGGGAGTGGGGAATGGACTTGGGGGTGGGGCATTAGGAACCAAGGTCTTTTCCACATTTGCCTGCCAACCAGGATTTTCTCAGTGTTTGAGTTGAGGCAATTTAAGTTGCCAGCAAAACAGCATCCAAACAACCCGGGGCAACAGCAGGCTGAATCCGGTCTGACCACTGAAGGGAGGGAATGAAAAAACCCAGAATAAAAAGAAGGTTGAACTCAATTTTAGTGCGGAATGGGGGGGGGGAGAACCTGGATTAAAAAGAAGGTTGAATTTGATTTTTGTGCAGAACTGTCCGGAGGACACCACAGTGAGCATGGATTAAAAGGAGAGTGCAGAAAGGACCCAAGAATCACTGCATTTGGGAGTGTGCTCTTCCTTCCCACCTGCTGGCCTTTCCTGCAACCAGCCTGTATCCCAGGCCCATAGCTAGCCTTTTCATTCGATCGGACTGTAACATTTTCCTGGCAGGACTTTAAAGAAATGAAAGGAAGTCCAGTGTTTCCCTCACAATGAACAGAAACTTCTACCACTCAAGTTGCCCAAGTGTTTCCTTTATTTTCGATAAATAGTTGGCACCAGAAACATATAGGATGAAGCTCT
This sequence comes from Gekko japonicus, assembly GCF_001447785.1. Lineage (NCBI taxonomy): Eukaryota > Metazoa > Chordata > Lepidosauria > Squamata > Gekkonidae > Gekko > Gekko japonicus. The sequence goes on from NW_015169173.1 coordinate 575,109, forward strand.
TTTGTTTTCTCTTTGCTTTTAGGCATTTTGATTTTGCTGTTTGCTGGTTTGACTGTCTTATAATGAGCACCTTTCCTAAGTAGATAATCACTTCCTCAGCTTTCCCATTATGCCATTTTAAACACCTCGCTATGCTAATCGTCCCAGTTGCCCAATTGCCCAGGAATTTTTCAGGATAATTTACCGGTTCTCATGAAGCACACACCCGGTGCCCAAGGGAATCTTGCCTAATCACAATTAGGCAGATCAGGGGAGTGGCTTGGGGAGCAACCTCTACTTTCTTATTGCAGAATTTTTTCTATTTTAGAGGGGGGGGAAGAATACTAAAGATCAATCTAACCCTGCACCCTGTTTTCACTGTGGCAACCCACAGGCCTCTGGGAAGCACACAAACTGGGGCTGTATGTGCGCATACACAGAGATGCAACATTTGTTGAATTCAGATCAGAATAAAGAATCTTCTATATGCCTACACGAGAAGAAAAAAGAAAGAATGAAAAGAACCAAAAAAAAGATACAACAGCAATAATAATACCTGCCGCTATCATATGTAAATCTAATAGTTATCTGATGGGCCTTTGTTCTAATTTATCTCAGTGTATTCTATTTGTAGGGGGCTGCAGTGGCTCAAGTGGTTAAGACGCTGAACTGCAGACCTGAAGGTCGGTAGTTTGGCAGTTTGAGACCCGAGTGCTGCATGACGGAGTGAGCTCCCCTCTGTGGCCCCAGCTCCTGCCAACCTAGCAGTTCGAATGCAAGAAATTGCAAGTAGATAAACAGGTACCACTTTGGTGGGAAGGTAACAGCGTCCCGTGTGCCTCGGTGTTTAGTCATGCCGGCCACATGACCACGGAAATGTCTTTGGACAGCGCTGGCTCTTTGTCTTGGAAACGGAGATGAGCACCGCATCCCTAGAGTCGGATTCGACTGGCTTTCGAGCCAGGGGAACCTTTACTATTCTATTTTACCTGTTTGTTGGGTTTATTTCTGTTCCAATATGAAATAAAAGGATACCACATCTCTGTTATGGTCTCCAGAGCCTTACTTTTCTCTTCCTGCATTTTCTTATAGAGACCAATGTTACCCATCGATACCATGTACCATATTTTATAGGCCCATTCATCGATATCAGACAGGCTAAGACTAAGAATCGCCTGGCTGCTACCCAAATATTTTTGAGCACCCCCACCGAGATCTCTCCTTTCCCCCAAGTCCCGTCCCAAATCCTCCAGGAATTTCCCTAGCTGAAACTGGCAACTCTGCTTAGTCATCATGGCTCTTGAGAGGCTTCTCCTCCACAATTTGCCTGGCTCTGCTTTGAAACCATCCAAGCCAGTGGCTGTCAATCAATCAATCCAGTTACCTTTATTGGCATGTAACCCTTGCAAACCCATATGCAACAAACAACAACAACAACAACCACAGCATAGAATAATACTTGCAAAATACAGAAACAAGGAACTCCTTTGCATATTAGGCCACACACCCCTGATGTAGCCAATCCTCCAAGAGCTTACAGAGCTCTTCTTACAGGGGCCAGGGGTCATTTCGTAGAAAAAGAGCTAGGGGAACTTATTAGCATAACTCATTAGCATATGTCACACCCCCTGACATCAGGGGCCCGGTGGTGGACCTGCAAGGCCAGCGGGAGTGCGAGGAAGCCCCGCCAAGGTCCTCCCTGGCCCCAGGCAGGCAGGGGTGGGGAGAGGCGGGGAGGAAGCAACTTACCCTCCCTCTTCTCCTGCCTCCTCCTGGCTGAATGAGGGCTGGAAGCGGGGTGGCTGGAAGCAGGGGGTGGGGCTTCGTCATGTGCCCCGCCCCCTGCACCTCACCCAGGGGAACTGTGTTCCCCCGCGTTCCCCCCCGAAATGACCTCTGACAGGGGCTACTGTAAACTCTTGGAGGACTGGCTATCAGGGGTGTGTGGCCTAATATGCAAAGGAGTTCCTGCTACAAAAAAGAGCCCTGTACCCATCAATTAAATAAAGGGTGAATAGAAATGGCACCAAGAAGAAATTTAGCAACAGTTTCCATTATCTCAAGGTTTGGATTATCAAGAAGAATAAGGATCTTTAGGCAATCAGGATATTCTTCTAATTGAGCCAAAATAAAATTTAGAAATTTCAGTCATTGTGCATGGCAGAAGGGGCACTGCAACAAGACATGGGAAATCATTTCGATATTATCATTTGTGCATGGGCAACATCTGTCAGAAAAGGGCACACCTTGAAAGCGGCCAGATAATAAGGCCGAAGGTAATACATTGAATCTCACCAAAGAGAGGGCTCTACGGAGTTTGGGGGTGTGAAGCTGGTACAGGTAAGAGGCAGCGTGGCCAACTTTAGGAGATATTCCAAAATACAGGAGTGAACAGGTTTTATTAGCGGTATTATACAGTGAATGTAGCTCAGAACAAAGTAGTTTGGCTCTTATAATTGAAAAAGCCTCACTAGAAGTTGCAGGCAGCATGTAAGGACTTTCTTTTGTCTTGGCCCATCAGTTTCTTTGGGTGACCCTGAATCATAGCATTATGGGGAGAAGGGGAGAGAGCTCCATGCTCCACTTTCTCCATACCAGGCATAATTTTATAAACCACCGTTAGGCTCCCTGCCTCACGATCACCTTTTTGCTAAAACGAAAAGCCCTCAAACATGTCTAAGAAACCCTCCTGCTTCAAATGGATGCTGCAGTGGTACAAGTGACAGACATCATTTTTATTCAAAACAATTCCTAGGCGGGAGGACATCTGCTGCAAAGAAATCATCCCAGCCTCGTATTTGCTGAGATAACAGAGTGGGGAGAGTCGTAGCCACAGTAAGGGCAGGTCACGCTGGGTGTGTGTGTCCTGTATGGATGAGGATGGGGAAGGATGGGAAGGAAGCTAAGTTTACTCCCCAGCACATGTATGCACTCTGGAAGAAAAAAAATCACAAGTAAGCATTTTTTTCAAGGCATCATTTCTTTTTGAGGGCATAGGATCAGTTCAAACACAATACAAAACTGCAATGAATTGAACTGTGGTTAGTATGATTGTCTGAACGTGCAACAAGGGGTAGGAGCCACGGTACCCTTGATGTCTAGGCGTTTGCATCAGGGCTGGTTCCAGGTTTTGGGTGTATCAGGGGTTCAGTTTGAATTCTGTATAACTGTACCTTTCCTGCCTGGGACCCAGTTCTGACACTGACTGTGTACGATCGACTTGCTTCTACTTCCCAATAAACCTGATCCTAGTTAAGGAACATTGTTGGGACTGTTTTTGGTGAGACTCTGACACCCAAGGGCGCAGACTTTCCAATTTCCCGGGGGTGGGGTGGGCTGGGGCTGGGCCAGAGGCATTGCTGTGCCAGGTCCTTAAAAGAACCGAGGCCCAGTGACATCATAGGGAGGAGCCAGTGACATCACAGGCCATTGTCACTATTTATGGAGGCGGAGCCATGTGGGATTTAGGAAGGGGTTCTCCAGAAATTTAGGGGGACCTGGAAACCCTTGCCAGGCCCAACGGCTCAGAAACAAAGCATGGCCTTGGCAAAATCCTCTACATAAAACCCTGGAGAACCACTGCCAGTCTGAGTAGACAATGATGACACTGATAGACTGATGGTAGAGAAATCATGCTTTGTGTGCCAAAGAATAAAGGTTTAAACCGAGAAGGTCTAAGAAAACAGGTGTTGGAATGGATCTGTCTCTGTCTGAATCTCTAGAGATCACCTGCATCAGAGCAGACCATGCTGAAGTAGATGGACCAATGGCATGAAGACCAGTGTGGATTGAGGAGACCCATGTTCAGATCTACATTTTGTATGACAGTTACTTGGTGATACTGGGACAGTTAGATCTGAGTCAAATAGCAGATTAGAGACCAACAAGAGTTTCAGGGAATAAGTTTCCAAGAGTCAAAGCTCCCTTCATCAGGCTGGGTGATATTGCCATTGTCGTGAGGTCAGTATAAGGGAAGGGAAACTGGAGGAAGGGTGGAATAAAGAGGGGATTGACAGACAACACGTGAGCAGCAGAGTCCGTTGGGATGGAAGAGAAATTTACAGGGGGGAAATAGCATCAACTGATGTGACTAAGAAAACAGATCTTCCCAAACTAAAACATCATAAATTATAGCATGAACATTGTAATGTATCCAGTCCAGACAAGTCCAGACAAGTCCAGAGACAAACGCAGAGCTTCGCTCCAAGAGACAATGGACATGAACCTCCTTGCCCCGTGCCCGGGATGGAGCAGCTGCGGTGGCGGAGGAGGGCCGGGGGAGCTGCGCTTTCTCTCCGGGCGCTGTCTTGCCGCTCAGCCCCCCCACTCCGGC
>NW_015169173.1:579466-580146 GCF_001447785.1 Gekko japonicus
GTAACATCCCGGGGCACAGGGCGGTGGGGCAAGGAGGCGCCGCTGCCCACCAACTTGTGAGCCCGCGCTTATGTCGGCTGGAGCGGGGGGGGGCTGAGCGGCGAGACAGAGCCTGGAGAAAAAGCGCAGCTCCCCAGCCCTCCTCCGTGTCCGCCACCACAGCTACTCCATCCCGGGCGCAGGGCGGTGGGGCAAGGAGGAGGCGCCGCCTGCCGACGGTGCGAGCCTGCGCGGATGTTGGCCAGAGCGGGGAGGGGGGCTGAGCGGTGAGACACCGCCCTGCTGGAGAGCAGTTTGGTGCCCTAAGGGCCAACTTGCGCTCTAGGCGAATGCCTAGTTTGCCTAGCAGTTGAGCCGGCCCTGAACAAACTGTATTGTAGCATCATTATTCCTGGAGCACAAGGGTTTTCAGAAAACCACACACTCTTTTCCAATCTCACTTCAGTGCCAGTTGCTGTCCTCAAATTCACAGAGAAACCCAAACACTCTCATTTTTGGTAGAATGACACTCCTCCCCTCCTCCACCTGGCTGTTGTGCATCCTATACAAAGCGGGGTGATTTGGCAAATGCAAGCCAATGCCAGTGGTTTGCATGCACCAAGTCACACAGCAGAACCAGAGCTTTCAATTCCAGCACTGGAGCTAGGGATGCCAGCCTCCAGGTGGGACCTGGGATCCCC
>NW_015169173.1:580477-597774 GCF_001447785.1 Gekko japonicus
TCCAACCCTCTGCACAATGCAAGAAATATTCAAATACCTCCCCCTCCACACCCTCTGTGACCACTATTCCATACAACAGATCCACCCCATAGATCTATACAGGGGCTTTACAATCTCAGCTCTAACAATCTCAGCTGTTTCATTCTCAATCCCTTTCCTAATCATCCCTACCTTAAGGGTTTGACTTTTTTCCTATGCTGCAGCACACTGAGTTAGAACATAAGAGAAGTCATGTTGGGTCAGGCCAGTGGCCCATCCAGTCCAACACTCTGTGTCACACAGTGGCCCAAACCCAGGTGCCATAAGGAGGTCCACCAGCAGGACCAGAACTCCAGAAGCCCTCCCAGTGTTGCCCCCCAAGCACCAAGAATACAGAGCATCACCCTGGAGGAAATGACTACATTGGAGAGTAGACTTCCTTGCATTAGACTCCCCCCCCCAAATCTCTGCACCTGACTGGGCTCGGAAATGTGGAGGAGGATGAGGAAATGAGCTGGGAGAGGCAGAGACTATCATTATGGGATCCTTCTCTCCTAAGGAATATCCATCCCCTCTTCTAGCTCTCCCTCTAGGAGTTTCCCCCACCACTAGAGCTATCCCTTCCCAATGCAAGGCAAACAGCTCCAAGCAGAAAAGCCTCAACCCAGCCTCAAAGTCCCTTTGGGAAGGAGGCAGCAGGACCTCTGCACCTTACTGGGTGCTTGACAGCATCCTTCAGACTACATGTACTAAAAGGAATGACAGGATTGCCCATTGGAAACAATGGGAGAGACTTGAAGGTGCATTGGAAATAATGGGAACCAGGAATGTCAATTGACTTGCATAGGCTCCATTGAAATAACTTACAGCTCAAGAAGAGTTGCAAAGAAAATGTGGAATGGATTTTCTATTAAGATATCTGGAATGACAGCCCCCAACATGGAATGACAGCCCCTGGGAGTAGCAGAAGCATTCTGGAACTGGATTCACAGGCCCCAGAGTGGAATGACAGTCCCAGGGGGTAGCAAATGTTTTCTGAGACTGAAATGACAGCCCCCAGAGTACAGGGAGAGCCCGGGCAAGTATGCTTCCTACCTTTGTGCGCGCGCGCAGGAAAGCAGGAAAGCCAGACTCCACGTGCAGCCTGGGCAGAACTAAGGGCTGCTGGGAGCTGAGGGTGGGGCTTCACTTCCAGGAGGAAGCAAGCCCCCGTCCTAACTTCCCTCCCTCCCTCCCGGTCCCAACCCAGACGCTGAACATAGTTTCAGAATGGGGTGGGGGCAGCAAGGGTGGCTGGAACCAGTTGCCCCCGGGGGAGGCTGAGCACCTTCCTGAAAATTTTGGGGAAGGCTGCCGCCCCGCCGCCCCCACGAACTTTACGCCTATGCACACCTGCCACCCTCAGGCACACATACCCCAAATCTCCAGGTATTTCCCAACCCAGAGGTGGCAACCCTAGTCATAGGATATGGTTGCCAAGCTCCAGGTGATAAAACAAACAAGGGATCACAGTCATCCTTACAGGAAATGCAACAAAATAACCACTGTGATGTTAAACATTGTATTACATTATGAATAATTCATTCTTTATATTATTACAAGGAAAAGTCCATCCATTTCAGTGAGCACCTGGATGTAGGCTCATTTCTACCAGTCTTCCTCAGGAGTAATCCTATTATCTTCAAAGGTGTCGGCCTCTTGATATAACTTAGTGTTAGGCTTACCATTCCCCCGGGGGGGATTGCCCACTTTGAGGGCCCCAATCCACCAGCCCGCATCTGGCTGGTGGAGGGAACCGCACCCCCAAAGTCCCGGGATCACGTCAATGTGCCCAACACGATGACATCACCCAGAGGTGATGTCATTGTGCTGGGCACGTCGCCAGGGGGATGCTCTAGCACTGAGCTTAAAAAGCTCTATGCTACCATAGAGTTTCTGGCTGAATGCTAGAGCGTCCCCCCTGGCACCATGCCTAGTATGATTATGTCACTTCAGGGTGATGCGCTATGCGCATGCAGCAGAAGATCCCAAGGAGGAGCCAGGAGTCCCCCACCGGCAGAAAATAGGGACCTGGCAATCCTACTTAGTATTATGTTGGGAGCAAGCCAGACCTTCTTTTCTACACATATGGAAGAGCCTTCTGAATTAGGTTGGTAAACTGCTCGCTACAAGCCTCAGGAGTAAAAATTCTTCAGATTATTATCCTCTAGTTCCTTTTAATTGTTTATATTAGGAGCAAATCAGTCCTTCTTTTCTACCTGGCTGAAAGCCTTCTAAATTTTAAATTTGGCTGGCAAAAGAAGTTAAGGACTGGCCTGCTCCCAACAAAACACTAAGTTATATCAAGAGGCTGACACCTTTGAAGAGGAATTATTATAAAGAATTAATTATTCATAATACAATACAATGCTTAACAGGCAAAGATTTACTGAATGTCTGAAGCCATCACACCACAGTGGTTGTTTTGTTGACCCTCCAGGCGATGGCTGTAGATCTCCTGGGATTACAACGGATCTTCAGGCGAGAGAGATCAGATCACCTGGAGAAGATGGTGGCTTTGGAAGGCGGACTCTATGGTATTATGCTCCACTGAAGTCTCCCCCCCAAACCCCGCCCATCTAGGCTCCACCCCCAAAATGTCAGAGTATTTCCCAACCCAGAGCTGGCAATCGTATCATAGGGACAATATCACTTCACTCTTGCTCCATCTGCACTGGCAACCAGTTTGCTTCTGGGCTCAGTGCTGTTATTAGCTTTTAAAGCCCTGTGCAGGTTGAGGCCAGCATACTGTAAGAACAGCCTTCAATTTATGGTAGCCAATTCCAGACTGGGAAATTCCTGGAGATTTGGGGGGCAGGGTAGAGCCATGGTGACCAAGAAGTTAAGACGCTGAGCTGCAGACCGGAGGGTCTGTAGTTCAGCAGTTCGAGACCCGAGTGTGCCGCACGATGGAGTGAGCTCCTGTCTCTGGTTCCAGCTCCTGCCAACCTAGCAGTTCTAAAGCAAGAAATTGCAAGTAGATAAATCGGTACCACTTCAGTGGGAAGGTAACAGCATTCCATACGTCTCAGCATTTAGTCTTGCCAGCCATATGACCACGGAAATGTCTTTGGGCAGCGCTGGCTCTTCGGCTTGGAAATGGAGATGAACACCGCCCCCTAGAGTCAGATTCGACTGGCTTTCGAGCAAGGGAAACCTTTACCTTTTTAGAGCCTAGAGATGACAGGGTTTGGGGAGGAGAGGGACCACAGCAGGGTGTACTTCTATAGAGTCTATTTTCCAAGGCAGCCATTTTCTCCAGGGGAATTGATCACTGTCACCTGAAGATTGGTTGTGATCCCAGGAGATCTCCAGGCCCCACCTGGCAGTTGGTAACCCTATGAACCTACCCATCCACCCTAATGATCTTTTGAGGCCCTGCTTTGGGTGCTCATTTCACCTAAGTTTAGATGGGTGGCAACCCATGGGTGGCAACCATGGCCTTCTTGGTTGTGGTGCCCAAACTTTGAAACTCCCTTGCCAGGGATATTCATTTGTCTTTCTCTATTGTTGTCTTTCCCCAGTGGGTAACAACTTGATGTACATCCAGTAACTCTCAAGGGCCCTCCTATTTGGTTGCATCGATACGTGTGCTTGTATGGTGATATAAAGCGGTAGATCGATGCAGGGCTTTTTTGGTAGAAAAAGCCCAGCAGGAACTCATTAGCATATTAGGCCACACCCCATACTGTCCCTTGGCTTGCCCGGGTGCCCTGCAGCTGTGGAGAGCCTGGGCAAGCCCCCCCTTGAAGGGAAGGCAGTTTAAACTGCCTTCCCTTGGCTTGTCTGGGTGCCTCGTGGCTGTGGGGAGCCCGGGCAAGCAGACCCTTGGACAGGCCGGGGAAGGCATGGGGAGGCATGGCCCGCCCGCCCCGAAGTCACTGGGGGGGGTCACTGGGGGGGGGTCACTCTCCAGGCCTTCCCTCTGTAGCCACACATGCACGGGTTTTGGCTGTAGTGGGCATGGCCAACTCTGAAGCCAGCTGGAACTCCGTTCCTGTGCGTTCCTGCCCAAAAATAGCCCTGGATCGATGTATAAATCGATGATGCAGTCTCATTTGGAGTACTGTGTACAGTTCTGGTCATCACACCTCAAAAAGGATATTATAGCATTGGGAAAAGTGCAGAAAAGGGCAACTAGAACGATAAAAGGGTTGGAACATTTTCCCTATGAAGAAAGGTGAAAGCGCTTGGAGCTCTTTAGCTTGGATAAACGACAGATGAGGGGTGACATGATAAAGGCTTATAAGATTATGCATGGGTTAGAGCAGGTAGAGAAAGAAGTACTTTTCTCCCTTTCTCACAATACAAGAACTTGTGGGCACTCAATGAAATTGCTGAGCAGTCGGCTTAGAACAGATAGAAGGAAGTACTTCTTCACCCAAAGAGTGATTGACACATGGAATTCACTGCCCCAGGAGGTGGCGGTAGCTACAAGCATGGACGGCTTCAAGAGAGAATTGGATAAACATATGGAGCAGAGGTTCATCAGTGGCTATTAGCCACAAGGTATAGATAGGAACTCTCAGTCTGGGGCAAGGGTTGCACTATATCCTTGGTTGGTGGTTGGGGGGGGGGCAACGGTGGGAGGGCTTCTAGTGTCCCGGCCCCACTGCTGGACCTCCTGATGGCCCCTGGTATTTTTGGCCGCTGTGTGACAGAGTGTTGGACTGGATGGGCCATTGGCCTGATCTAACATTGGCTTTTCTTATGTTCTTATGTTCTTATGATATGTTTTTCTATGGAACTTGTAGGGCAACATATTTTTGTTTTGATATTGTATGCCTGCATGGCAATACGTTTTTATTGAATAGATTACATATTTATGTTTGAATACATTAAACATTTTATATTTTCAGTGCTGCTTGAATGTTTTAAATGCTTTACTGTTGTGACGTTGTCTGCCTTGGAAACCCAATTTGGATAGAAAGGTTGCTTAGAGGTGTTTTAAATAAGAAATATGTGAGCCTCGCCCCACTGGAAATCTGAAGTGGGACAGACAAGACAGATTTAGTGAGAAGTCGATCTGGGTTATCTTTCCCATCCTAACCACACTGGATAGCCCCACCTGCTTGCTAAAGACCCGCTCTTCATTGCAACATAACTGACAGCCTCAAAACACAAGCAAGGCGCAGGTTAACATCAGTGACACCTTTGAGTGGAGCCAGTTTGTGTTTGGATTTTCATTGCAAAGTGGAACCTTTTGCATAGTGCTTTCAAGGGCGTGACCGAATCCCACGCCAAGCTAAGAGACGCATTGCATTGGTTCCTCTTCAGTATGGGCACTGTGTCTGATGAGACAGGCAGGACTGGGGACACCCCGACTTTCCCACAGCCCCCCTGCTTCTCCCATCCTTCCCACCATCCTCCCATACTGGACTTTTTGATAGGGTTGCCAGGTCTGGGTTGGAAAATACCTGGAGAGTTTGGGGGTGGTTCCGGGAGAGGGTTGGGTTTGAGGAGGGGAGGGGCCTCAGCATAGTATAATGCCATAAAGCCCACCCTTCAAAGCAGCCATTTTCTCCAGGGGAGCTGATCTCTGTCAGCTGGAGGTCTGTTGTTAAAGCAGGAGATCTCCAGGACCCACCTGGAGGCTGGCAACCCTATTTTTGAGTGGGGGGGGAGATGCTGGAAACTGTTTAGTCCCATACATAACCATGCAGCGTTCTCTGTATTTATGTAAAGCTCTGAGCTTCATGTGCATTATCTTTTTTGTGATTCTTGCCGCAGCCCCTTAAGGTAGGTCAATATTAATATCTCCCATGCCGCAGGTGGGAAGTTGCGAGAAAGGAACCAGCCTAAGGCAAACGAATGAATTTGTGGCAGTGGCAAGATTTGAACTGGGGACCTCCCAGTTCACAGCTCTTTCTTTTAGCCACTGTACTACACCTGCTTCTGTACAAGCAGCATGTGCATAAGGATCATACCTGCCTCCCTTGATGTGCACTCAGACTAGTGCTGGCACAGAAACAGTGCGCATACAAGGGTCTCTTCCTGTGTTTGGCCTCTCTTGAAAAGTAGTATTCCCAATGGCAGGGATGAAGCCCTATATTCTGTATGTGCATGACTCAATGCCAGCATTAGGCTGCACACAAACAAAGTTAGCAGACACAACCCCTCCACTGCCTCTGCATGCATTGCCGACACATAGTACTATATTTGCCTGCCACTCTGGATTTTCTCAGTGTTTGAGTTGAGGCGATTTGTCCACGGCAAAACAGCATACAAATAACCCGAGGCAATGTAGTAAGACATTTTAGAAATATAGAAGGTTTGGGTTTAAAAATGAACCAAATAGTTTATAAAATCCATATATCTGTCTCTGTCTTTGCTAGCAAACAGGCTTGGGTTTTTTCCCACTGAACCAAAGATGTAACACATTCCATTCCCAGGAAATCTCCACAGGTGTGAGACCTAGAATTTCCTAGGCAATAAAATGTAGCTAACAGGAAAGGCCATTTGGGCAGTTGACAGACTTCAATCTCCTGAAAAACTAACTCCTGAAATACAGGAGTTCACACACCCCCATCTCAGAGATAACATCAAAGGACAGTTTATTTCCCATGATTAGGAAACACCAGAACAAAAACAATGACACTGTATTGATCTGGTAAAATGTAATTTTTGTTGTGTGAGACCAAAGAAGCAATGTCCTGTAAAACAATTTCAACTTCTAAATGTTAATTTACAACTGTAATTTGATTATTGAGGGACCTCTTTGATCATTTGGTATAAATACTGGTCAGTTTCGCTGGCTCTTGAAGGATTGGGAGAGGCTTTCACTCTCCTGAAATATTGGGAGTCAGCCTGAAAGGCCTTTCGTTTTTCTGCATGTTTGGGTGGGATATCTCTGCTTGCATGTTCATTTTTCTGTATATTTGCTGCCTGCCTTTAGGAAATAGAAGTGTACTGTGTTGGCAAGCTGGCATAAGCGTCTTTTGCTGGCCACCTTGTCAGGTAAACTTTTGAATGTTTTTCTTTTAATAAAGATAAGTTTTATTTTAAGAAGAGACCTTTGAGTGTCTCTGCCAGCGCTTAGCAGTTTCCAAGCTTACACCTCTGCCTTTGGTAAGGAGGCAACACTCAGGGGACACACGAACCAGAGGGGGAGTGTGGGTGGCACGGGTAGATGCATTCACAGACACGTGCAGCCACACTTTTCTCACGACACGAAACAGCAGGCTGAAACCAGGCTGACCGCTGAAGACAGGTAATGTAATGCTGAATGGGGGGGGAAACCCCAGGTAATTGTGAATTTCCTACATTGTGCGGGGGTGGGGGGGTTTGGACTAGATGGCCCCGGAGGTCCTTTCCAACTCCGTAATTCAATGATTCTATGAAAAAGAAGGCTGAACTCGATTTTAGTGCAGAATGGGGGGGGGGGTAGCCCAGATTAAAAAGAAGGTTGAATTCGATTTTAGTGCAGAATTGCTTGGAGGACACCACGGTGAACATGGATTAAAAGGAGAGTGCAGAAAGAGCCATCGTTGTGCCACTGGTGCAGGGCGTCTCCATCTACCTTCAAAACTCTGGACCTTCCCCTGGTCAGTAGTGGGCTTAACCAACTCACCTGGCCAGCAACAGATTTTTCCCCCCTGTCTCCTTCCCCCCAATGAAATCCTTCCTTTTCTCTGCAGAAATTACTTGCAGCCATTTCCTTAAATGGAAGCAATTAATGTTGGACCCCATCAGAGTGGTAATCGATCTGAACGTAATGGTGATCATGACGTTTGGAGAGAGAAGCAAATCCTCCCCCCCCCCCCAATGTCCTGCATCTGTACCCATATCTTATTCCCTCCATGAGGAAAGGGGAGGGAGACACACAACTCTGAGCTGATAACTGCTGGTAAGGAAAATGGTAAACAGTCCTTCTCTTGTCTCCCTGTCTGGGTTGCTTCTTCAGTCCCATTTTCTTCCTTTTGAGGTTTTTCATTATGAAGAAAATGTTAGGCCTAGGGATGCCAGCCTCCAGTTGGGACCTGGAGATCCCCTGGAATTACAACTCATCTCCAGACTACAGAGATCAGTTCACCTGGAGAAAATGGATGCTTGGGAGGGTGGACTCTATGGTACTGTACCCCACTGAGGTCCATGTCCTCCCCAGGCTCCATCCCCAAATCTCCAGGACTTTCACAACCTGGATCTGGCAACTCTAACCCCCCATTCCCCACTGGTGGCCAAGGGGCACCTGGCAACCCTCCTCAGGCCTTTCATAGATGCAATGTAATTTACTTCTGTTTTGGTAGATCCAATTTGACATTTCTGGGTCACATGAAAGTATCCTATTGCTTCTGTCTCCAGGTCACATAGAAGTACCCAAAACAATATTCCCATAAATGGCTGAGCAAATGAAATCAAGCATCTTTGTATTTTAATTCTCTCTCTCTGTGTTATTGAAATTATGTTAAACAACACAGATTCATTTAAATGACCTGTGTCTACCCCCCCTCCCCAAAACATAAAAGTTAAAAACAAAAGACAGTACCTGCTTTCTTTTCCAGAACTTCAGGTGCACACGGGGATTCTCTGTTTCTTTTTCTCCCTTGGGTCCTTTCCCCAGCAGGTGAAGGAAACAGACATTCAATGGCAAGCGTCTTTTGAAAGATGTTTTGGATAGGGAAATTTATGATCAGTAGCCAGCCTCCATTCTTTTAATTATTATTTTTTTGCAGTGAGTGGGGAATAAGATTTCCCGCTAATCGTTCAGCATTCGGAAATCCCTCATCTAAATAGTGTTATACATCTGTGTTGTTGTTTTTAAAGGAGAAGGATGGAAGAGCAGCATACTGGAACTCCGAAGTTCTCATTAGTCTTTCCTGGCACAGTTTAACATTCAAGTTTGTTGGGGAAACAGGTTTTTCTTGCCCCAAGGAAGGGAGATGGCTGCTTGCTCTCCATTCAGAGGAAGCCTAAAATATCCGTTGTAGCTGCAGCATTGCTTTGAAGAAGAAAATGAGAAAGTTTGCTGCTGCAACGCTTATCTCTAAGTTCTGCAGGTGGGGATGTTGATGTCTGGATTTCTCGGGGACCGTGGGAGAGAGTTGGTTCCCAGCTTCAGCGCTAAACGGTCGGAGCAATTTCTCCTGCGCGCGGGAGGGTGGCTAATTGGCCAGGGCAGTGGGGGGGGGGTTGCATATGAATACCCTATATCCTATTATGCCCCGTGGGCAGACGTCATTCTTAACAGTGCCTATGTTAATGCATCTATAGCTCTTCAATAAAGTATTACTTTCCTGAAAGCGTGTACTATGTTGTTGGCTGTGGGTTCTGACATTCTGTTAAGAATCCTTCATTCTCTGTCTACGTGCCTCTCTCCCAAACCGAGACGAGCGCTGAAGAGGAGAACCCTATTCCCGATGAGGAGGAGGAAGAGGGAGAGGAAGAAGCGGTCCCAATCCCTACCACGACTGGGGGTGCGACTCCCATGACCCAGGCATCGGTACCAGTGACCACAATGCCACCAGTGACAGTGGCTGGGATGGGAGCCGTCCCAAAGACAACCTCGACATTGGTGTTCCTGACCCCCTCGGGGCCATGGCAGCCGCCCGGCCAGGGGTATCGTCTCAGCTCCAGATGGAGCCAATTTAACCCGGATTCCATGGCAGAGACTTATATGCTTACACACGGGCCCCCGAGAGACAGCAGGTTTGACCTGGGATTTCACGCTGGAGGTTACCCCCTGTATGGGGCCTCCTTTGAACCACCACCGGCCCCGTGGGTGACGGAGCGGTCAAAGGCGAGGAGTGGGCGCGTGTCCCCGGATGAGGGACTGGAACTGGCCCACAGGATGGAGATGGCGGATCGAGAAAGGCAACAACTGCAGAGGGACCTGGAGGGCCTGTTCCATGCGATCCCGCAGTTGGTAATCCAAGCCATCAGAGAAGAGAGGGAAACACAACCGGTGGCAGGCTCCCCCGCCGCAGCCCCAGCCTGGAGACGTGCCCAGGCCGTGCCCCGGGGGAGGCCCCAGTTCCAGCACCCTGACCCTGACCTGCCAGCCCGAGAGGCCTGGTGATCCATCGCCCGAAGGACCTCATCGAAGCCACGTTCGACGGGAACCCTGAGGAATTTTCCTACTTTGTGGTTCGAGTGATGAAGTTTGTGGAAAGGTCGGGCCACCTGTTCCCAGATGACAGCAGTCATGTGGATGTGGTAGCGGCATGCCTGCAGGGCCCCATGGCGGCTTGGTATGTGAGCCTGCACAACACATGGGGCCCCGAGTTAGTGAATTTGGATGCTTTTATGTGGGCATTGCGGGCCCAATTCGAAGACCGGAATGCCGGGCCAAAGGCAAGGGCGTTCCTACATACCCTGAAGCAAGGCAAGAGATCCGTGAGGGAGTACTCCTCGGAGTTCATGTTGCATGCGGCCAAAGTTCAAACGTGGCCTGATCCGGTGCTGGCAGAGTTATACCAAGTGGGATTGAATCCGGAAATCCGAGAAACAGTCCTACCAGTGGTAGATCCAATCTCCCTCCCGGCATGGATGCACGAGGCGGAGAGTACGGAAACCCACCAGAACCCCCTGTGCCTGGACATCGCCACGGCGGGAGGTAAGCCTACCACTCCAGCTCCAAAAGGGAAACCGGCGCGGCAGTTCGAGTCTATGTGGGAGCAACGCATGTGTCAAGGACTCTGTCTGAAGTGTGGGGAAAGGGGCCACTTTGTGGCCAACTGCAGTGGAGCGGGTCCCGGAAAGCAGGGGCCCAGTGATCAGGCGAAAGGGCGCCCCGCCACCCCTTCCAAAAAGCCGACTGGGAAACCAAAATACGCCAAAGCCTTGCCAGCAACCCCTGAGGAATTGGAAAACGACTCCAGCGAAGACGACCCCGAGCCGGCGGGAAAAGACCCGGTCCTGTTGTGAGAGGCGCTGAGCAGCAGGGCCCGATCCCGGAGGCGCCTAAAGTGGTGAGCAGCTTCCCCCCCTTGTTTTTCATGACTGTGACTTTGATTAACCCCGTCTTTTGAAAGATGTTTTGGATAGGGAAATTTATGATCAGTAGCCAGCCTCCATTCTTTTTTTTCTTTTTCTTTTGCAGTGAGTGGGGAATAAGATTTCCTGCTAATCGTTCAGCATTCAGAAACCCCTCATCTAAATAGCATTATACATCTGTGTTGTTGTTTTTAAAGGAGAAGGATGGAAGAGCAGCATACTGGAACTCCGAAGTTCTCATTAGTCTTTCCTGGCACAGTTTAACATTCAAGTTTGTTGGGGAAAACAGGTTTTTCTTGCCCCAGGGAAGGTAGATGGCTGCTTGCTCTCCATTCAGGGGGAGCCTAAAATATCCATTGTAGCCGCAGCATTGCTTTGAAGAAGAAAATGAGAAAATGGGCAGGGGGAGCACATTTGGCCTTCAGGGTTTTAAACCCACCTGAGGAAAAGAGGCAGAACATGGGCCTCCCTGAAGGTCCAACCGCATGATCCACTAGTCCTAGGTCCTATTAAGCAGATGTGTGCTGGGAGGGTCTTCCTGGCTGATACTTGGATTCTCACAGGTCTGGTTGTCAGTTCAGACCAAGACCATTGGGACCCCTGCAGTTTTCTTGACCTGAAACACCCCAGGGAGCCACTGTCCCCCCCCCCCCCCCCGGGAAACTTACATGTAATCTCTCCATACAAATGTAGCCCATTGGTCCAGTGGGCAGCCCTGTAGCCAGGAAATTCTCGGTGTGTGTGTGTGGGGGGGGAGAGGCGCATGCCCCTGACATGGTGACATCACTTGTGACATCACCAGGAAGTCATTGGCCAGCAGGCAGGCTCTCCATTCGCAGAGGTTCAGGAGCCCCCGTGCACTGGGAATGTAGAGGGAGAAGGAGAGCTGAGGAGGCAGGCAGGCAGGCTGGGCAGCAGGCAGTGAGCAAAAGGAAGCATCATTCTCTAATGGCTCGCCTCGGCATCTCGGCCACCACGCTGCTGCTGCTGAGGGAGAGCTGAGGCAGCAAGCAGGTGCACATCTTTGCCAATGGGGATCCCGGGGGTCAGGGTAGGAGGGGGGTCTGGCATCCTCCTGGGAAGGGCTAGGGGCCATCTGTGGGGGACACTGCCCCCCCCCAAGCCTCCCCATGGCTACAGGCCTGCCAGTGGGCCAAACAGTATCTCCTCAAGGCCATTTCAAGATAGTAAATTGGTATTGGGGTAAACACTTAAGCACCCTCTTTCCATGTGTGCCATGCCCCTGTTTTGAACAGCCCCCACATGCCCTCGAAGCAGAGTCACATTCTTCTTGGCTCCCTGCAAGGAGGCATTCTGATTAGGATAAATCTAGAAATTTCACTCAGGAACTCCCGGCCCTAGTCTGCTTGACAGGACCCTGGGCATTGACCTTGACAGACCAATGGTCTCACTCAGTATAAAGCAGCTTTATGCACTCTAAATTTCACCAATATGCCATCTAGCAGCTGAATTCAAACTGCAGATACTATATTTTTTATCTCTCACTTCATCCTGTTAGCTCAGGGAGATATATACAGTTTTCCCCTTTTACACCCCAACATTCCTATGAGGTAGGCTAGGCTGAGAGAGGGAGAGGGAGTGATTGATCACCCTGTGAGCTTCTTGAGTGAGCAGGGATCTGAACCCAGACCTCCCACATACTGTCTAACAAGAAGAAGAAGAGGAGGAGGAGGAGACTGGATTTATCCCCTGCCCTTCACTACCCAAAGGAGTCTCAGAGCGGCTTACAAACTCCTTTCCCTTCCCCTCCCCACAACAGACACCTTGTGAGGTAGGTGGGGCTGAGAGAGCTCTGACAGAAACTGCTCTTTTTCAAGAACAGCTGTGCCAGAACTATGGCTTGCCCAAGGTCATCCAGCAGGTGCAATTGGAGGAGTGGGGAATCAAACCTGGTTCTCTCAGATTAGAGTTAGCACACTTAACCACTACACCAAACTGGCACTATACAACCTCTCTTGGTATACACTTTGCTCGATCATTGGCTCATCTACCCCAGCCTGACTAGCAGCAGCCCTCCAAGATCTCAAGCAGGAGCCTTTCCCAGCTCTGCCACTTTTAACTGGAGGTGACCCCTGAGACCTTTTGCACCCAAAGCTTGAATTTACTTGAAAAGATACAATCTAAATTCCTTCCTGCCATTTTACAGGTCCCTCCAGCCATCTCTAACTCTCTTCTCCATCTAGAAACAGGCCAAATGAGGACTGAGAGGATTTTGTTGGCATCTGCTTTCCAGTGGCTTAAGACACTCACAGGACCGGCTCGAGGTGTTGCTGCGCCCTAGGTGAGGTGCAGATGCCAACCTCCCGGTGGGGCCTGGAAGCCCTTTTGATGCCGCCTCCTCCTCCCCCCCGGGGGGAGGGGGAGGGCGGGTGAGCTGCGGCGCTGCCTCCTGCGACCCGGCCGGACGTCTTCCTTCTTCTGCTGGCGGCAGCGAGTCCCCTGAGGGGGAAGCGAGGGCGAGCTGCGGCACCAACTTCTGCACCCCGGCCGGGTGCAGAGAGAGAGGGGGGGGCGGGCAGGCAGAGACCCCCGATCCCCGCCGCCTTTCTTTCCTCTCTCGCCGGGAGCAGGGGCTCAGCTGCCATGGGGCTCTGCTACCCTCCCCGGCCCCTTCCCATGGTGGCGGCGAGCTGCGGCACCGCCTCCTGCACCCTGGCCAAGTGTCCTCCTGCTTCTGCTGGTGGCGGCGAGTCCCTGCTGGCCGCCGCCATGCCGCCTCTGCCTCCTCCCCCCTGAGGGGGGAGGGTGGGCAAGCTACGGCGTCGCCTCCTGCACCCCGGCCGGGCGCAGAGAGAGAGGGGGTGGGTGGGCAGAGAACCTTGATCCCCACCGCCTTTCTTTTCTCTCTCGCCGGGAGGGGGGGCCCAGCTGCCGTGGGGCCCTGCTTCCCTCCCCGGCCCCTTCCCATGGTGGCGGCAATCACCCGGTTAGGGTGGCGGGGGACCTTTTGGAGAGGGGCGGGGTGCAGTTTGGCACCCCTGAGGGCCGGCGCGCCCTAGGCGAGCACCTAGTTCGCCTAGCAGGCGAGCCGGCCCTGGACACTCATTAACCCAAGTAACGCAAGATTCTTATCAACTGAATTGGAATGGGTCTTTCACCAGCTGCTGTTTTGTCGCAGACCATTGATCAAGCAAAATCTACAATTAGGCAAAGGATCTGTGACATGGAACACCAGCAAGACCTAATGAAGTCTCCTGGCTTCAGGGCCCCTGAAAAGATGAAATACATCATGTCAGTGGCCCAGTATCTTAAAACTCTAGCTTTCCCCCCTTACAGGAGGGCCAGATGTAATGCCATGCCGTCCATGATCTTAGAAGGGAGATATAAGAAGATCGCATATTCAGAGAGAATTTGTCCTTGCCCCCTAGCCAAGGTGGAGACAATGGGACATGTTTTTCCCCCCGTTGCCCCCTCTATAAACAAATTCGAGATGAGACAGTTTTTTCCCTTGTAGACAGACCTGTGGTAGGGGCAGACAAGACCTGCTTAGATAAATTATTAACAGAGGACATTTCTGTTATTACCAAGCTAACTGCTAGATCTTGCGCTCAGGCGATTAAAGTGCGCAGTAAATTTCAGTCCTCCCCCCATGAGCCTTGACTTAGTTTCCTTCGGGAGGTCTGTTATACAGCTCTTGCTCCTCTTAAATTCCTTGGTTTAAATTAAAAAAATGGTCACCTATCATGCTATGTTATGTATTTTATAATATATATATTTCTCTTTTTGGTATAGATTTATTTAGCTTTTTGTTAAGTTTTCTATTTCTATATTTTAACTGGAGTTTTTAGCTTGTATATTTGTATACCTGAATAATGTTTGTTTTTGTCAACGTGATCTGGTCATGGACTATAATATAATAAAATTGAATTGCATCCAAAGCACAAACTAGAACTATCTACCATGGCAGCTGCCAGAGATCTTTCCCAATCCTGCAATCTAAATTCCAGGGGTTTACGCAAGCAGCAAGGCAAGGATGCATGCTTGGATGAATGCACAGCCCCTCCCTTCGCTGCCCTTCCCTCCCTCAATTAGCCTAGGGGCACTCAACATAAATTATACAGAATTGTTGGTAGTTTCCAAGGAAGGCAGTTTTTTTTATGGCCGCCTCCTCATCTGGATCTAGATGGGGCATCGGCAGTCATTTTTATATGCACACAGACCAAACCAGCGATACTTGTTCTGGGTTTCACCTCTGTGTTCCTTGCACAACTCAGGAGAAACTGTGGAGAGGCCTTGCATCCACCGGCCTTTTTCAGAGGCCATGGCTTAAGCAAGAACGGTGTTAAGTAATAAATGAAGGGGTAAGAAAGGAAGACTCTCAAGGTCATAGCCAGCCTTCCTGGCTGGGTGTGGTTGCAAAAAGGCAAATGGAAAAAACAGCTAACAAAGGAGCACCTGCCTCTGCCCACACCAATTAATCTCAGCCCAAATTGGATTTTTGACATCTCTAGCTCTATTATCCTCTTCAACAGCTATCACTGAGAACCCACTTGTGTGTTCAAAGGTGGTGCTTCAAAGGTAGAGACTTCCACTGACACAAAACCTCTCGCATCAGTCAAAGGTTCAATGTACCCTGAGAGCCAGCGTGGTGTAGTGGTTAACAGTGGTTGACTTTAATCTGGAGGACTCGATTTGATTCCCCCCACTTGTCCACATGCAGCCTGCTGGGTGAAATTGGGCCAATCACAGTTCTCTCAGAACTCTCTCAGCCCCACCACCTTACAAGTTGCCTGTTGTGAAGACCGTATCTGCAGTAGTGAAATTCTCCACATTGACATTTTAAAAACTGCATGTTATGTGAAATTTTCTGCGGTAGATTTTTCCTCACCGGGCCCAAACCCAAAGTTTTCTCCTTCTTACCCCATGCTTTCAGAACTCGCTAAAACTGGGGATTCCAAAAATGCAGGGAAAGAAGGAGAAAACTTCAGGTTTGCGCCTGGTGAGGAAAAATCTACAGTGGAAAATGTCACCTAATGCGCAGTTTTAAAAACATCAATGCGGGGAATTTCACTACTGCAGAAATGGTCATGGAAAGAGGAAGGGAAGAAGATCATAAGCTGCTTTGAGACTCCTTAAGGTAGAGAAATGTGAGGATATAAAAACCTGCTCTTCTTCTTCTTCTTTTACCCTACAGATCTACAGAACCCAAACTACTTGTTAAACCAAATATGATCCTTTGGGCACAGAATGTAAGCCATAATATTGAATTAGAACAATGGGAACAAATATGGAAAGAAAACATTAAGATAACGAAAGCCTGGCGGGAGCTGGTCCATGGGGTCGTGAAGAGTTGGACTCGACTGTGCGACTGAACAACAACAACATTGCATTTAAAGAGAATATGTATGTTTTACAGATGGTATATAACACCTGACAGAATAGCTAAAGGGAATAGTAAGTGTTCTAACAAATTATGAAAGTGTTTATCTAATACAGGATCCTTTTATCATATGTGGTGGCATTGTGATGTAACTAAGAGATACTGGAGATGGATTCATGCAATAATGCAGAAGATATTGGGATGTACAATTCCATTTATGCATTTACGCCCAAAGTAATGCTACTGAGTATACTACCTAAAGACTTTGAAAAAAGCAACAGATATTTAATTATCTACTTTACCACAGTGGCAAGAATGCTATATGCCAAATACTGGAAGGCACAAGATGTACCAAAAAATCAGGAATATGTACAAAAACTGGTGGAAACACAAGAAAGTGATAAATTGACTTTGTTGATAAGAGGATCCACAAACTATACATTCCAGAACACATGAAGGCGCTTCTATCTACATACTAATACTGAAGTGGCCCCGTGCGTGCGGATATCTAAATCTGCGCTCCGGGGCCACCTGGGGGGCAGGGAGAGGTTTGTGCACACGTGGGGCGGTCCCCACGTGTGCACAAAAATCTGAAATCCCTGAAAAAAAATCGGGGGGATTTAAATCCCCCCGAAACTCACAGAGCGTCCCCTGCGCATGCGCAGGGAACACTCTGTGAGCGCCACCGCCGCCATTTGGAAGTTGAGCGGCGAGCAGGGAGGGGGGGCAGAGCAGCAAGGGCCTAGCGGCTCGCCGCTGGGCCCTCAGTTTGGAGCCGGGGGGAGAAAAATCCATCGCTGCCGCTTGCGAGGGAAGCGGCGAGCACAGAGGAGAAGCCCAGCAGCGGCGGCGGAGGAGACCGCCGAAGCCGCAGGTAAGAGGAGCTGGGGGGGAACCGGCCAGGCCCGGCGGCTGGAAGCCGCCTGGGCCTCGCTTCGTAGCCGGGGGGGAACCGGCGGGGGGAACCGGCGAGGCCCGGCAGCTGCAAGCCGCTTGGGGCGCGCGA
>NW_015169173.1:597833-610914 GCF_001447785.1 Gekko japonicus
CTTGGAATGGGGCGGGAGAGACCAGCAGGGCCTGGGCAGCTGCCGCCGGCCCTCGCTTCTGAGCCACTGGGGGGTGGAGGGGGGGTGGAGGAGACGGGGGAACCGGCGGGATAGGGGGGAACTTACCTCCTCCTCCTGCTTCCTCCTCTTCCTCACAGGTGTGGAACTCCCCCTCTCCCGCGAGTATCGCGGGTCCACCCCTTGTAATTGGTATAATAGTGCAAATGATTGTAACCTAAAAATGTAATCCCTAGAGCAAAGTATAGGTTAGAACACTGATGGCGAACCTTTTAGAGACCGCGTGCCCAAACTGCGACCCAAAACCGACTTATTTATCGCAAAGTGCCAACACGGCAATTTAACCTGAATACTAAGCTTGTGGCTCAAGTGGTTAAGACACTGAACTGCAGGCTGTGGAAGGCCAGTAGTTCGGCAGCTCGAGACCTGAGTGCTGCATGACGGAGTGAGCTCCCATCTCCGGCTTCAGGTCCTGCCAACCTAGCAGTTCGAAAGCAAGAAATTGCAAGTAGATAAATAGGTACCACTTCGGTGGGAAGGTAACAGCGTTCCGTGCGCCTTGGTGTTTAGTCATGTCGGCCACATGACAACGGAAACGTCTTCGGACAGCGCTGGCTCTTCGGCTTGGAAACGGAGATGAGCACCGCAACCCTAGAGTCAGACTTGACTGGCTTTCGAGCAAGGGAACTTTTACCTTTTTTACTTTACTTTAGAAAAAAACAACTCATACATTAACATAAGATGATCCAAACAAAGTAAGGAAAGCAATCCCAAATGCTTTCATTTACTTAAAATTATTTGGCAGAGGATTCGACACTTTAATGATGGTCTGGGCCTGGCTGGGGCGATGTCACCCGTGCCCACAGAGAGGGCTCTGAGCGCCACCTCTGGCACCCGTGCCGTAGGTTCGCCACCACTGGGTTAGAACATTGAGATAGCAGGTACAGATGTCGGTTTTAAGATACAAAAATGTGAGCTCATAGAAAATAATAATACATGATATTGTATTAGATGGAGAATATCTAAGAGGCAATTATTGGAAACATAAGCATTTGATACACCCGTTTGTGTTATATGTGTGTATGTTCGGTTTGTCTGTTATGAAAAAACAAATAAAATTCTACCCTTTGAGGGCAGATTAAAAAAAGAAAAGAACCCAAACTACTGTCCGATGTAAACACTTATTCATGCTTGGTAAAAATAAATTCAACAGGGATGTGTTTGGCTCTGTTCAGTCATTATGATTTTGGCACTCCAAACCTGTCATTCTTCTCATAGGGTGCATTCAGATGGGCAGCTAATCCCGCCATTATGCCAACTTGAATTTTATCCCGATCTTTTTAATCCATTGTAGCACGACCAGACATCCCCCTGGTGAATCGCCTTACCGCGCACTGCCTCCATTGTGGATTGTCTAGATGGCATCCACTGAAGGAGGCATGCGCGGTGGGGTTTAAAAAAACTTTTTGCGCATGCGCATAGGTGACACAGCGCGTCTTTGTTGAAGGAGGTGCGCGGTGGGTTTTTTTAAAAAAAAAACTTTTTGCGTCCTTGTTGATCTGCGCATGTGTAGAGATTTTTTTTAATGGCACCCGCTCGGGATGGTCTGACGTCAGACCACCCCGTCGGGAGGATTGCGCACTCGTGGAACGATCAGATGGGTGTAAGTCTGCAGTTGTCCCGCAGGTAACGGAAAACCCCAGATTTAAAGGGCTATCTTTTAAGTACGGCTCCGAAGTGTGGCAAAACGGGATGCCCACGAAAGAGGGACATTTCCCAGATGTTTGTGTCTGGACATTACCTTTAGATCTGTGAGACAATCGTGCCTCGTGCGGATCTAAAGAGACGTCTGATCAGACTCATAGACACATTCACCATTTGGTGCAAACTGAGCAATACACAGTTTCTCCAGCTTCGTTATGTGCAAATGGTTAGCCTTAAAAAACAAACAAACCTGGGTTTCTGATCATGTGTACAGAAGCTTGAAAATATGTTGCCCTATACACTTGCCAGATCCTGGGAACTAGACATGTGTACAGAAGCTGGAAAATATGTTGCCCTATACACAACCTTGCCAGATCCTCGGAACTAGACATGGTTGGTCTTGGTTAGTTTGGATGGAAAAACCACCAAGAAAGTCCAGGGTTGCTATGCAGAGGCAGGCAGCGGCAAAACACCTCTGTTAATCTCTTGCCCTGAAAACCCTACAGGGTTGCCATAAGTCAGCTGTGAATTGACAGCACTTTCTTCTTATACATACAAAATGGGAACCACACACAAAGGGTGATTCTGCACTGGCTTTTTCCTCCATTGTTTTAACAAACCCAAGTTGGAACAGAAATTCCCCTCTGCATCGCATGCTGCTTTCACTTTCTTTGATCATCGGATTTTATGGTACTCTCTGCATTGCATGCCACTTTCACTTTCTGTGATCATCGGGTTTTATTGTACCTTCTGCATAGATTTATGGCCATTTTACGGCCATTCAGGGGTGACTTTGCAGTCAGTACAGCGTTGGCCCCGGGGTATTTGAATGTGGTTTTGACCTGCACCTTTTCTTCAGTGTTGAGAAAATGTAGAGCGAATGCCGGATGCAGAACCAGACAAAGTGGATTGGATATAGCACAATCTCCCCTTACACCTGGTTGGGTCATTAGAACTGTAATGACTGAACAGGAGTCTTGTTATGGGGGAGTTGTTGATGTTTTCATTTTTCCTTTGAAGCTGCACTGATTTAGCAAGGAAGATTGTGTTTTAGTGGATTATTCAAAGAAAGGGCCAGCTTCACAGGCTTTATGGCAAGCCACTGAGAAATAAACTGGCAACAACTATATTTCCTTTCTTTGTTTTCTGATCAGAAGCTGCATTTCCACTTCCTTACTGATGAGATGTAGGGCTGTGGCGGCTCACAGGTTAAGATGCTGAGCTGCAGACCAGAAGGTCGGTAGTTCGGCAGTTTGAGACCCTAGTGCCACGTGACAGAGTGAGCTCCCGTCTCTGGCCCCAGCTCCTGCCAACCTAGCAGTTTGAAAGCAAGAAATTGCAAGTAGATAAATAGGTACCACTTCGGTGGGAAGGTAACAGCGTTCTGTGTGCCTCGGCATTTAGTCATGCCAGCCACATGGCCACAGAGAAGTCTTCAGACAGTGCTGGCTCTTTGGCTTGGAAATGGAGATGAGCACTGCCCGCTAGAATCAAATTCGACTGGCTGTTGAGAAAGGGAAACCTTTACCTTTACTGATGAGACAGCCTTTGTTGCTGCTCCCTCTGTTGGTCAGGATAACCCTCTATTCTTAAGGTCCAAATTGGATGTTACATACATGATTCAGGATTACGGATGTTGGACCCCCCAGTGGAGGCAGGGGTCCCCCACTTTCAGGCCCCAGCTCTCCCAAACAGGGAAGAACACTGGAAATTAATGCAATGTGCCTATGTGACCTGGAAGTGACGTAGGCACGTTGGGGATATCAGGGGGGTGATGCTCTGGTTTTGGGGCAAAACTCTATGGTAGAAACTAATTTTACCATAGAGTTTTGCCTAAAAGCCGGAGCATTGCTCCCTGATGTCGCTGACTTCTGGGTCATGTAGACATGTCACATTAATTTCTGGCATTCCTCCTCACTCCTGGGAAGCGCAGCCCCTGACAGCTCCAAGAGACCTGGCAACCCTAGTCAGAATATAGGTGCCCATCCTGACTGGCTGTCACACCGAAGAACTGTACAGCTTATCTTTTTTTTTTTTTGGTAAACAAATTTTATTTTCTCAGGAATACAACATATAAAACATTTCATTCTATCAATTATCTACCCCATTCCCAGTTCCTCCCCTCCCTCCAATGGCTTCCCACAATGCTTCCACCCCTGCTCCAAATTACTTCATATCATCAACAATATCAGTTTTTCATCATTACAATCTAAAGATAACATCGTTTGACTTAATATTGGTCTAAACATATTAAGTTTTGTTTCACATCCCCTGTGTGGGCAGGACAGTCCAGTTGCAAACAATTGCTACATCAGAGTGATGATAGTACAAGATCCAATGATGTGTGGATACAGCCGTTCAAGGGCCCCGGCCACACGTGCCGGAAAACGTGGGGGGAGGCATGGCTATTTGCGCCGTCACATTTTGATCCGCCAGTATGCAATGAGACGCGACGGTGGCACACCGGGGTTTCATCCTTTGGCGCACACTGCAAAGAGGACGACCGGGGGGAATAGGCGCGCGCTGGCGCGATCACACCGAACGAGTCCGTCTGCAGCCCATGACAAAACATTTGCTAGTAGATCTTTGCAGGTACTTTTTAACTGCACATCTTCGGCGGAACGCCACGGGTTGGCCACGGGTGCGCTACGTTACCCAGAGGTTGCAGTCAATGTTCCCTCTAAGCTGTGGAGTCTTGTGAGCAAAAATTCTACTTTGTGAGCTACTGGCATTAAAGTCGTGAGCAGGCAATTTGTCTACTGCATAAATTACTTCGCTCTGGAACCATCATTCCTGAGCTAAGACAAAAATGTGTGAGCCAGAGGCTAAAAAACTGTGAGCTAGCTCACACTAACTCAGCTTAGAGAGAACACTGGTTGCAGTGTGATCACGCCCCGAAATTCTGCCCAGCATTCGTGCCATTCGCGCGGCAAATTCTCTGTGTGACCTGGGCCAAGAAACCATAAGGAAGACAATGAGACATCTTACATTCTTTGCATAAGTCCCTTGGATCCAGTGACCAAGTCTTTATGTGGCAGCTAGTTAGTGCTGTCAAGTTAGTTCAGAGACTCCTGTTCCCTTTCCTCTCCCACCCATGCAAGATCATTCCATAGAAGACTGTAATTGTTCCAGGTCAACAAAAACTAGGGAGAAGCCCAGCCCCTATCTAAAAGCTACCCAATGTGGCATATAAAGCTGCAGCAACACACAGCTCTGATGCTGCCCCATTGTTGCTCTACAGGAGTCAGTCACACCTGGACTGTCTTGTCCGCATAGGAGAGTCTGCTGTGGATGACAGCTATGATGCAACAACAGTGAAGTATCCAACCATGTGTCCAGGGGTCCAAACACACCTTACCTGGTACCCACCAGGTGTTTTTAGAAAGTGGGTGGGGCCGGGTGGGGCTCTTGCTCCAAGAGACCTGGCAACCCTAGTCAGAATATAGGTGCCCATCCTGACTGGCTGTCACACCGAAGAACTGTACAGCTTATCTTAAAATTGCTTCATTGGCCTGTTCGGCTCCAGAGTGCTGTGGGTTGGGGTGGGGGATTCCTGTTTCCTTTCCATGCTGTTTTCGCCACTGGAAATGACTGTGGGGAGACTGTTTTCCCCTTTCTTTGGACATGTGGAGTCAGGTAAAATGACAAATATTCCCCCATGGCAGTTTCTGCTGGCAAAAACAGTGCAGGAGGGAAGTCAGGAAATTCCATCCCCCCCCCTTGCAGTATCTTGAAGCCCAACAGAGTAATTTTAAGGTAAGATGTACATTGTGATAAGGAGTCAGGGCAAGGACTTGTGTCTCAACATCTCACATGTAATGTCTAGTTTGGTCCTAACAGATGGCTACACACCTGCACCTAGTTTGCCCCTTTTTGGTGTTACAGACAAATGTTTCTGTTCATGTTATTGTTTGAGATAGAGGGAGCTGCATGGAACCTCAAAACAAGGTGAAAGAGACAGGAAGCTGGCAGGTATCACCAAAGATGGCACCTGTTCTGGAAAAAGCAAAGGGGAATCAATTCCTGTACAATTGTTCTTATGGAAAAGAAAACTAGCCAATCTGAGAGGAGTAGGCAAATGATACATGTTGTTACTGCTGGGTTTTCTAGACTAAAAATACACATTGGATAACCTGTACTAAGGAAATTGTGTGTGAACACACACACATACACCTCAGGTGACAGGGTGCTGAAAAGTGGGCTTTGCAGCTGTGAGGGAAACAAAGGCACATAAACACATTCACACACAGGCAAATATAGAACAGAGTTTCTCTGTCCTTCGCAATGTAGATCTACTTAAGGGCCAAAATACAAGTGGCAGAGGCTATGGGTTCATCCTGTGGCTACTGCTGCCATTTTAAAAGCATTTGTAGCTCTTCCACAAGGCCTTGATCAAGAACAGAGGGTCCCAGGAGGTCTTGTCTGTCCCATGCCTTTTCAAGTGTAGAAACAGCTGGGGGGGGGGCCTGTTTCTACACATTACATTAACCAAGCTTTAAAAATATGATCAATATGCATCTTATCTGTCACAGGGGGGACTAAAAGTGTCCAGAAAAGAAATGGAGAGAGGGGAATGAATTGAAACTGCATGACACAAACTTCTGCATTTATTTATATAGCAAAATTTTATGCTGCCTCTTCAGGGAGCCTGCCTTGAGGTGACTTACAAAAATAAAATATAACAAAAATGAAACACTGAAAGTTATTAAAAACCAGCATTAAAAACCCAGACATGGCATAAAAACAGAAGATCATTGAGCAGCTTAAAAACAATTTTCAGACTGAAATCACACCAAAATGGTGTTTAATGACCCCTGGGTGAACAGAAATATTTTGGCTTGGTGCCTAAAAGAGAGCAGTGTAGAAGAAGAAGAAGAGATTGGATTTATACCCCGCCCTTCACTTGGAGTCTCAGAGCGGCTTACAAACTCCTTTCCCTTCCCCTCCCCACAACAGACACCCTGTGAGGTGGGTGGGGCTTAGAGAACTCTGACACAAACTGCTCTTTTTCAAGGACAGCTGTGCCAGAGCTTGTGACTGACCCAAGGTCACATCAGCAGGTGCAAGTGGAAGAGTGGGGAATCAAATCCGGTTCTCCCATATTAGAATCCACACACTTAACCACTACACCAAACTGTCACTGTAGGTGACAGACAAACCTCAAGGGGGGCTGATTCGGCACCCATCTATTTCCTCGCAGTTTTTCCACAGCCACGTGTGGAGGTTAATCTCCTGCTACGCTGCATGCTGCTTTCACTTTCTTTGTTCATCGGGCTTTATTTATTTTATTTATTTACCTTCGACTTATATACCGCCCTGACCCCGAAGGGTCTCTGGGCAGTTTACATAGTTGTTCTAACCAACCAATTAACCTGACTAGGGCCACATTGTCTACAGGGTGGTGACTGCCTACCAGCACCCCGGGCTAGTTATCATCCGGCTTCCTTCCGCGGCTTCAGATATTGGCGTCCTCGTGCCCTTTCTGGAGCCGATCTTCCCCGAGCAGCTTCTTCAGGCAGGTCTCGTCTTGGCGCGTGGCTCTGTGTTGGCTGCAGTTCTGGCTACTGTCCACAGGTGGCTTCTGCACAGATTTATGGCCGTTCAGGGGTGACTTCACAATCAGTACAGCATTGCCCTGGGGTATCTGAATGTGGTTTTGAGCAGCACCTTTTCCTTCCTCCACTTCTGATTTGAAGGGAACAATAAGCAGACAACTTGACACGGCTTCATTGATCTCCGTCAGTTCCCCCACCCCTATTTCCCCCTCTGTATTTATCACCTCACCATGAATTACTTGGCTCAGGCAGATAATGACTGCTGAGGCAAGTACTGGCACAGGAAAATCTGCATACCAATGCAGGAGTGAGTGTTGAAAACAAAATAGATGGCAAGCCGGCACTAGCCAATGCAACCAAAATCTGAGGCAATGCAATGAAAACAGATATTTCAAGGCAAGGGGGAACCAGGTCAAGTGCTGAGAAAACGTGGAGCGAATGCCAGATGCAGAATGGATTGGGAAGGGCATGCTATAAGGGAAATGCCACTACTGAAAAAGCCCCGTCCCTGGTCGCCACTTGCCTCACCTCTGAAGGCAGGGACACCAGGACCCCATTACTGTCAGTTGCCTGCCCTAGGACCTTGCCTCACAGAATTGTCCAGCAATGGTCTCAAACATCACACCGGACTTTTTCAGCTATTTGTTTCCTGCTTACAGTCCTATCTGTTGTAGAACTTTGCTGACCTTCCCAACAAGTGTGACGTTGTATCTCCAGAGCGTTGTATCATTTATAAGGGATTCTCTAGGAAGCTTTGCCTGTAGGGGAACCCGACAATGATAAACAAGGGCAACATCAATTGGAACATTAACTTTGTTCCCATAGGCCTGGAGAACAGAGTGGACAGATGTCTGGGCCACTTTCTTTGGATCAACGATCATTTTCCAAGGATTGACTATGTGCTTCCTATCAGGTTCCCGGAGGACGTGCTGCAGAATGTTAACTCCAGGTATTGTTCTCCAAGAGGAAATGTTGAATGGATCATTAAGAGTGAATACAGTTTTAGGGAAAATATGGTTCTCAAAGATGAAAACAGCAGCTTTTGGATGTTGCACCTGAAGGTTCTGCATCATGGTTTTCCAATTTGGATATTTTACTGGCAGAATAATTTCATCCATGTCATTCAGCAGCAGATATCTGCTCCTGTACATGTTGCGATAAATACAGTCATTTAAGGCTGTGATTTGTCCATAGTAGCCAATGTCCTTGGGATCTACTGAGTAACGCCAACGAGAAGAGACCCTGAGGTATGAATCAATGGGCCAGGGGATTATCTCGACAATCCCTTCTGCAATATAGTAATCCAGCACTTTCTGCATCAGTGGGCTGCAGCTGTTCTTGTAGATCACCACTCTGCCCACCCCGAGGATTTTATACATCTCCATGCTCTGCACAAACTGCAGGACATTGTTGTACTCTCCAAACATAGTGGAGATGCAGACTGTGAATTCCACAAGGGAATCTTCAGGATCACGGTTTCTTATTTCAAAAAGTGGTAGCTGGTCAATATCTCCTTTAGGAGACCAATGTATTGACACGAAACGTGGTTCCCAGTCTTTCGGTTCCAGACATTTCAAGTCCGTGGCACCGTAAGGGAAGTCAAATCTATCAGAATGGACATATATTTCAGCCTTGGAGATGTATATTTCTCCACTGGATGAGTTGCAGAACCAGCAGTAAAGTTCCTTGACATCTTTGTGGTGGACTATTGAAATCACTCGTGTCATTTTGTTCTTTCTGTTGTCAAAGTATGGAGCGATTATGAAGGTTCGGTTATCTTTCAAGGGTGTAATGGTGTTAATGGTAGGAATCCCTCGGCAAAGGCTGTTCTTCACCGAAGGAAGATTTGTTTTCTTGTCAAAGAAGAGCATTATCATAATGGTGGCAAGGGAAATGGTGATCACCAGGTATAATCTTTTCCTGTAGTGAATCATTTCATACGCCCAGGGAAGCAACTGTGTAGCAGGAGCTCTGAAATAGATGAAAAAAACACAACACAGAGTCAGAAAGTGAATAATGGACTTATACTTCACTGTGCTTGATGGCTCTGCATGTACTGTGAATGCAGGTTTAGGTCAACAACTGGGAGAACACAGATTTAAACAAAAATCCTTATGAGGGAAGAAGGAATGTTTTATGTTCCAAAGAAAGGGGATGTAGGCAAGCAATACATATTTTATTGGAGTGTGAAATCTGGTCTGATCTGAGAGAAAGATATTTGTCCCCCCTCTTAACAGTTCATGGGAAGTTACCATCTCAAAAAAATTATCCAGATTTTCATTGTAAATGAGGATCGGAAAACTACGGTAGCAATCACTAAATATTTAGCTGTGGTGATTGCCTGTAAGGGCGTTGGATCTCAACCTGTTCAAGACTTTTGAGTCAAAAGAGCAGTAAAATAAGAAAAATACCGATATGGGATACTAAACTGGAAAAGACCATGTCTCCTCCCAGTAGATAAAGTGATATAAGACCAGTATACTTTTAGGCCTACTACGGTCTCCTCTTGGGATTGCCAACATTTTAAAAATACATTTTATTGTTTCAAATTCCATTACAAAACTGATAAAAATAACCTGAAGCAATCACATCCAATCAAAAAAATACATAAAGTACAACTTTATCCTGAAATCTGCTATTCCAGATTATGAACAATGACCATTTCTCTACAGATCTATTTGTCACATTACCAGCCACATTCTTGGACCTTATCTAATAAACTAGATTTGTCATTAAAATGATTTTCCACATTCTTTCATTCATTCTCTAGCAGGTGGTGGCATTGACTATCCCGTATACGCAGCCTAGCTGCTCTAAACAGATTAAGAATCTTATCAAGATTGACCTTTGCTACCAGGCCTTTCAAGCAGTGTGACAGAATTGTGTTGAATCCTCAAGGTAGTAAACAACCCATAATCTCTTTAAGAAGCTGTACAACAATAGACCAAAATTTTCCCATCGAAGCACCTCCTCCATGAAGCATAAGATCGTCTTTATTGGTTTAACACACCTCCAACACTAATCTAGCATGTTATAGTAATTTTTGATAACTCATAACAAGGCTTCAGCAGTATGTGGATAGAGAACTGCCAGAAGTACAAGCTGGGTTTCAAAAAGGTAGAGGAAATAGAGATCAAATTGCCAACATTCGCTGGATTATGGAGAAAGCAAGGGAGTACCAGAAAAACATCTACTTCTGCTTCATTGACTATGCTAAAGCCTTTGATTGTGTGGATTGCAACAAACTATGGCAAATCCTTAAAGAGATGGGAGTACCAGACCACCTCATGAGTCTCTTGAGAAACCTGTACAAGGGTCAAGAAGCAGCAGTTAGAACTGGATATGGAACAACTAATTGGTTTCGCATAGGAAAAGGAGTACAATAAGGATGTTTATTGTCACCTTGCTTATTTAATTTATATGCAGAGTACATCATGTGAAATGCCGGCCTGGATGAATCACAAACTGGAATTAAGATTGCTGTTAAAAACAACCTCAGATATGCAGACAATACCACTCTAATGGCAGAAAGTGAAGAGGACCTAAAGAGCCTCTTGCTAAGGGTCAAAGAGGAGAGCACAAAAGTTGGCTTGAAACTCAACATAAAAAAAAACCCCTAAGATCATGGCGTCCGGCCCTGTCACTCCTTGGGAAATAGAAGGGGAAGTTGTGGAAGCAGTGACAGACTTCACGTTCCTGAGATCCAAGATCACTGCAAACGGTGACTGCAGCCATGAAATTAAAAAACACCTGCTCCTTGGGAGGAAAGCGATGGCAAACCTAAACAGCATGATAAAAAGCAGAGACAGTACCCTGCCAACAAAAGTCCGTATGGTCAAAGCAATGGTATTCCCAGTAGTAATGTATGGCTGAGAGAGTTGAACTATAAGGAAGGTCAACTGCCGAAGAATAGATTCTTTTGAATTATGATGCTGGAGAAGACTCTTGAGAGTCCCTTGGACTGCAAGGAGATCAAATCAGTCAATCCTAAAAGAAATCAACCCTGACTGTTCCCTGGAAGGCCAGATACTGAATCTGAAGCTCAAATACGTTGGGCACCAAATGAGATGGGAGCACTCACTGGAGAAAACCCT
Source organism: Gekko japonicus (assembly GCF_001447785.1). Taxonomy (NCBI): domain Eukaryota; kingdom Metazoa; phylum Chordata; class Lepidosauria; order Squamata; family Gekkonidae; genus Gekko; species Gekko japonicus. Next base: position 609,205 of record NW_015169173.1, read on the forward strand.
GATGCTGGGAAAGATTGAAGGTCAAAGAAGAAGGGGACAGCAAAGGATGAGATGGTTAGACAGTGTTATTGATGCAATGAACATGAAATTAAGTAAACTCCGGAGCACAATGGAAGACAGGAGGGCCTGGCGTGATGTGGTCTATGGGGTAGTGAAGAGTCAGACTTGACTGTGTGACTGAAAAACAACAACATAAACAACAACAATGTAAAGTACCACTGATACTGGGTTGTCATGAAATTTCTTTCAGATTGATAGAGATCAGTCTCAGTAATGCTTTACTCCAAATTGACTCCCATTGACCTTTATTTTTCTTTTCTTTTCTTCCGCCCCCTCTAGATTTGTATCCCGCCCTCCCTGAAGGCTCAGGGCGGCTAACAAGGGCATAAATGCCTAATAAAAACAATAAGAACAGTATAAAATACAATACAATATATAACATAATCCAATTAATAAAATATCGGTGCTCCACTACTTACTCCAATTCATAAAATCAAGATGGTGTTCTGCAGCTGTTATAACAATACAACGGCCATATGTCCCCACAACCCTATCATCCGCCAGGTACGTCCCGCACCCCCGATGGTACCTGCGCCAGCGGTGGTAAGGGTGCGGTGATGGAAAAAGCGTTGGTGGAATAATGGTGGCGGCGGCTCCTACTCGAAAGCCTGGCGGAAGAGCTCCGTTTTACAGGCCCTGCGGAACTGCCCAAGATGGCTTGATCTTGCAAGATGGCTTGATCAATATCTTTTCCTCATTTACTTATAAAATTATCAGGGGAGTTACTCAGGCCCAATAACACTGAACATATACATGCCAACATTTTTACTGGTTCCTGCTTTCATATCTTTAACAGCACAGACATTACTGGGTGATAACATTCACGTTCATGCTACGAAAAGCTTTGCCTGATCATTTCTACAGATCAAGCCATGACTGAAAGCACAGTTAACTTTGTTTTTCTGGTCAGTTGGCAAGTTTGCACAGGGCAAGATGCCAGTATCACAAACACTTTGAAAATCAAACCACCCGGGAAATTCCACTCGATGCCTCATAGGTTATAACTAACTAACTACCAATTAGCATAGACAAACGAACTTTAACTTGATAGTTCAAGTTAAAAATTTGATTGTTTCCCCTTCTGGATGTGGTCTTTTTAGATTACAGCAGCTTCCAGCTTCTTCACTGACACGAGCCTTTCTATCATATTTCACTAAAACCAGCAGGGCTGCTGTGAGCCACCCACAAGGCCCTCAGACAAGGATTCCACCTGCCCCTCCCCCAATGCCCCTGATCCAAACCGAATATTGTAACAAAACAAATAGCTTTTGTTTGCTGGTAACACAAATCCATAGCAATAAAAGAACTGGCCGGCCTGCCCATTTATGGCAAGTAGGCTTACCAAACGCCGGCGGGGGAAATCTATTTCCTGGCAGGATGCGTGCCGCGGGGGACGGCTGTGCGCGCTGCACCCGCCGTCGCCAGGATGTGACGCTCCGCGTTACCCTGGCAACGGGACCCAAACAGCCCCGTTGCCAGAGTAACGCGGAATGGCAAGTAGGCTTACCAAACGCCGGCGGGGGAAATCTATTTCCTGGCAGGATGCGTGCCGCGGGGGACGGCTGTGCGCGCTGCACCCGCCGTCGCCAGGATGTGACGCTCCGCGTTACCCTGGCAACGGGACCCAAACAGCCCCGTTGCCAGAGTAAC
>NW_015169173.1:613695-613915 GCF_001447785.1 Gekko japonicus
TGGGAGCGCCCCGCTCCCGGCCAATTTCGATTTGGCAACCCTACCTGGGATTACAACTATTTTCTAGGTGACAGAAATCAGTTCATGTGGAGAAAATGCTCCCTTTGGAAGGTAGATGCTATGGCACTATACCCCACTGAAGTCCCTCTGAAGTCCACTGAAGTCCCTCTTAGGGCTGCCAAGTGGGGGCAGGGGGTGGGGAAACCCCCGCTTTGGAATC
>NW_015169173.1:614029-616896 GCF_001447785.1 Gekko japonicus
ACGATCTGGGCCACGTCCCCAATGTGAGCGACGTAGCACGTCACTTCCTGTGATGTGCTGGTGGCGTGTGCACGCTTTGCGCGCGCACAAATCCTGAGAGAGCTCCCGGAGCCCGGCAAGGCTCCCCCGCTGGCAAGGGTAAGTACACTTGGCAATCCTAATCCCTCTCCTGCCTAAGCCCCATCCTCCTCAGGCTCCATCCTCCAAAGATCCAGGTATTTCCCAACCAATGCTCCCTCTAAGCCGTGGAGTCTTGTGAGCAAAAATTCTACTTAGTGAGCTGTTGGCATTAAATTTTTGAACCAGCAATTTGGCTACTGCATAAATTAGTTTGCTCTGGAGCCATCCTTCCTGAGGGAAGACCAAAATGTTATTATTATGAGTTATGTTATTATTATGAGTTATTATTAGGGTTGCCAGCTTGGGTTTGGGAACAGTGTTCCCGCTAAGCTGAGTCAGTGTGAGCCGCGCTAGCCCACTCTGGCTGCCAACCTCGTGCAAGCCCCGACGCCTTCTTCCAGCCGCGCTCGCCAAGCCCGCCGCTGGAGACCGCCCGCTCGCAAGTCTCGCCATTTTTTTTTCCAGCTCGCCGGCCGTGCTCGCAAGGCCCCGCTGCCGGAGATCAAGGCCCGCCGCCCTCTTCCGGCTCGCCAGCCGCGCTCTGCCTCAGGGCCGCTTCATTGTTTTTAGTCCTCCATGTAACCCTTCCTATCCTTTAGTAAATTTTCTTTTAGCTAATTTACACATGTATGCTGGGTTATTGTTTTTATGTGCCAACAATATAGGCAAATGTGGTGGTTGGCATGTCTCCAACTTCCCTTGTCTCTGGAGGGCAAAATCCTCTTTGAAAAGATCAAACAGCCAGACCTTGGGCCTACACCCAGAAGAGCATGTGAACTCCCAGGAAATGTGCTACAGTAAAGGAATATTCACTAGCTATCCATGCAAATCAGCTCACCCTTCACACTGATAAATTCCTCCATTTCTTTATGCTCTGCAGCTATATCATTTTTACAGGGATGACAAATATTTATCTAACCCTTATACCTCTTTCAGCCAGCATTTTATATGCAGCAAAAAGCAGGGGTTAATGTTTATATATATACACACCACAAAGAATCCCTGATTTCTATATAATACACAAGGAAGAAGAGGCAAGTTTTGTTCTGGCATTTGCCAGCCATACTGAATCTAAGGTGCCTCTACAAATGGAAGAGAAAGTTTTGCAACTTTGAGGGGCCAAGCTGTGAATTCTGGTACAGCTCCATGATGGAATCATTTGATACGTAGTTAGGGCTGTCAATTGGCCAGGAGAAAAATGTCCCGTCCCTTTGACAGAGGCTTAACATGTGGAAATGGGAAGTCAAAGCTTTCCATAATATGAAGGGTTTTTTTATAAAGCACCCATTATTTGCTGCAGATCAAACTGATATTAAAGCAGAGGTCCATCAGTGGCTATTAGCCACAAGGTATAGATAGGAACTCTCAGTCTGGGGCAAGTGATGCACTGTATTCTTGGTGCTTGGGGGGGGCAACAGTGGGAGGGCTTCTAGTGTCCTGGCCCCACTGCTGGACCTCCTGATGGCACCTGGTATTTTTGACCACTGTGTGGCAAAGTGTTGGACTGGATGGGCCATTGGCCTGATCCAACATTGTCTTATCTTATGCTGTTATGTTCTTATGTTAAAGGAATAGCTAGAGAGACCAGTTCAAAAGTTAGCAAACCTATGATGTAGCTTAGCAGTGCTATATGTGTAGAGAGTGATTTTTGGATCAGGGCCAGAATGGTGAGGAAGAGGAGTTCTTTGGGTTACCAGGTCACAGTGCGGCAGTGGCAGTGGAAGCCACAGCTGACGGTGTTCCACTCTCGAAATAGTCAGTGTGCTCTTGTGGTTGATCTAAATTGTGAATGTGCCTTTCCGCAATCCATGGAGTGAGTCCCCCTGCTGTAGACATAATATCCCTCTAACGCAAACAGCCACATTTGCCCATCAGTTTCAAACTCCAGAATCACAAGAGAAGACATTGTAGGGAAACGTCCTTCTGGTTGAATCAATGAGTTCTCCCAAAGAACATTTTGTGAGTGCAGGAATCCCTTTCCCAATCTCCTGTCACTCATATCAAACTAAATCTTTTCAAAGTAATGCTAGAAATCTAGCTGTCCCCCTCTCTATTCGTAGCAGTTCTTTGTTTAATTTCCTCCTCCCATGATTTTGCTTTGTCAATAGACATCATCGACCTGAATAAGAAGTCTCAACACTTAACTTTACAGTGACATAAACATGAAATTGCGGAACAGTCCCCCTGCCTTGTGTATTTGAGCCACATACAACTTTTCTTCAACATTACACCCCCTATTCTTTCTGGTGGCTTCTCTGATGCACCCATTTCCCCCACATCCTCTCCACACAAAGGCTCACTTGCCAGCACGATCAAGTAGCATGAAATGGTTGGGCTACTTGATGCCTCTGACAGGAAAGGGACCCCAACACATGTTCATCTGACCTGGCTGCAAAAACTAACAGGCAAGGGACTGCTTCTCCTTGAAAGCTTTTCTCCATCTTAGTTTCCAAACTGGAGCACTTTGTTTAAAAGCATCTACACCAATGTTCCGTCTACGATGTGGAGTCTTGTGAGCAAAAATTCTACCTTGTGAACTACGGGCATTAAAATTGTGAGCAAGCGATTTGCCTACTGCATAAGTCAGTTTGCTCTGGAGCCATCCTTCCTGAACTAAGACAAAAAAGTGTGAGCCGGAGGCTAAAAACTGTGAGCTAGCTCAGACTAACTCAGCTTAGAGGGAACACTGACACAATACTGTGCTGTAATTGCCAGGCGTCCTGCTTTCCTATTTCCCTGGTGCACTC
>NW_015169173.1:616930-645017 GCF_001447785.1 Gekko japonicus
AATGAAGTCAAGCTTCCCAAATCCAAGTACCATAAATAGCAAATTGTTTGCTTATTGTGCACATCAGGCATTTTAATTATTTTGTCATCTATCAGTTGCTTTGCATTTTCCTCTTCTTAATTACCCCCCCCCCCAAGAAAGAAAACATACCTTTCCCCGACCCTTTGTTCAGACCAGGATTTGTCTCAGGCTCTCTTCTGAAACAACATCAAACCTTGTCTTGAAGACAGAATGATGGAGCTATGTGCTGTGTCCTCAGGTCTCTGGAGTTGCTGCTCCCATGATATGTCCCTCTGCACTTAACATGCAGCTGAAGATCCTGGGGTAGAAGGTTCTCCTGGAATAAACAACGGTCAAAGTGTACAAGGGCAGAACCCCTGAAGAGGACAGCAAACTTTCTCCTTCCTGTTCATCACATAGTTATAAGCTCAACTATGTATCTAGTTGTGTAAACTCCCCACCCCATACTTTGTTCTACGTAATTGACCTTGGCTTACAGAGCAGTTCCGTATGAACAACAACAAGAAGAAGAGATTGGATTTATTCCCCGCCCTTCACTACCGAAAAGTGTCTCAGAGCGGCTTACAAACTTCTTTCCCTCCCCATCCCCACAACAGACACCCAGTGAGGTAGGTGGGGCTGAGAGAGCTCTTGACAGAAACTGCTCTTTTTCAAGAGCAGCTCTTATCAGAACTACGGCTTGCCCAAGGTCATCCAGCCAGGTGCAAGTGGAGGACTGTGGGGAATCAGACCCGGTTCTCCCAGATTAGAATCCGCGCACTTAAGCAATACACCAAACTGGCTCTCTACAAAAGGTAATCCTTCCAGTAGGTTCTTCTTGTTTGCTTTTATTCCTCAAGTATTGAGCTCTTAACAAACACAAAACATACGAAAACCTCTTAGCTGACCACAGTAGACATGGAGACCCTTTTGTCCAAGGACTGTCCTGGAAGCTGTGCTTGCTGAGCAGCCTGGCAATGAAACGTAAAAGCAACATTCCTTGCAATGTGAACGTCATCTCCATAGACCTGGAGAGCTTTGTGTACAGATTGATGGACCACTTTCCTCGAATCAACAATCATTTTCAGGGGGTTAAAACTGATTTTCTGACCAGGATCCCAGAAGACATGTTGCACCAAGAGGACATGCTGAAGGGATTGTTGGGAGTGAATATGGTTTTAGGGAAAATGTGGCTCTCAGAGGAGAAAACGCCATCTTTTGGATATTGCTCCTGGAGGTTCTGCAGCATGGTTTTCCAGTCAGGATATTTAATGGGCAGGATAATTCCATCAATGTAATTCAGCAGCAGATATTTACTCTTGGGCTGTGTGTATGTCCTTAGTCTCTATAAAGTTCAACAGCTCCCAACTGGTTCTTCTCTGCAACCAAGACACTAACATTTCATACATGTACCAAACAGGAACATTAAAAATACAAAGCATTCTGCCTTCTGAAAGTAGTAAAGTGAGATTATGTATGAGCAGGAAGGACATATTAGCATTTTCTGAAACTTCCATCTCTTGTTTCCAGACATACATATATTTCCCACCCCCGCAATAGCATCAAACCTTCAATTCTACTTCCAAGTGTTTACCTATTCACTACATGCAACTCTTATCTTTATGAGATGGGGTAACATTAAGACTAGAATAGGGACTGAATCTGCAGCACCTGTCACTTTAGAAATGAAAGGTATGATCACAAAAGCAGTTTAGATTAATAATTACCTTCGTGTGCACAGAAGCTTATAACCCAGATAAATATTGTACTAAATTTTATCTGCCTATATCCCACACCTAAAATCAATTTTTAGGAGTGCCAGTTTTGAACTTGAAAGGGAGGCGGAGCCTGAACCTCTCACAGGCTGGGAGAACTATAAGATTTCCCAGTGTGGGGGTGTGATTTGCACACAAATGCACATGAAGCTGCCTTATGCCGCATCAGACCCTTGGTCCGTCAAAGTCAGTATTGTCTACTCAGGCCCCGGTCACATGGGCCAGATATCGCGGGGGGGGGGGGAGGCGGTGACTGTTTGCCCAAGAGCGAACTACTGCGCGGCAGCTGGATCAAATGTCCCGCCCGATGTCCCGTGGTTGGGGGGAGGTGCTGATCATACCTCACTCCTGCGGCGTGGCAAAGAAGCAGCGCTGTGGGGGTTGTGTTGGGTTTTTTAACCCAAGTGTTTGCATGCACAGAGGTATTTCACATCAACCTACTACCAGATCTTTTCACTGGAGATACCGGGGATTGAACCTGGGACCTTCTGCATGCCCAGCAGATGCTCTACCACTGAGCCATGACTCCTCCTAAGGGTAATTTGTTTTTCTTGCGAAGAGATTTCTCTGAGATCAGAGTAGTGGCCCTGCTATGGTTCCAACAGTTCCAAGTTTGTTGCTTGAAATATAAATGCAGCTGCCTGGTGGATGTACTACATTTCATACATACAATGAAGTGAGCTCTGACTAACAACTGACTAACAAAAATTTATGAGGGAATAAATTTTGTTAGTCTTTAAGGAACCGGTGCACCCCTACTTAAGGCTCTTACCTGACTGACTACACATGCTAAGTCACTCAGAATTAAACTTTGTTGGTCTTAAAGGTGCTACTGGGCTACCTACTGCTTCAGACCAACAGGGCTGCCCATCTTTAAAAGGTTTACGGTGATGTGTTAAACTAGGGTTACCAGTTCCTGGAGATTAGGGGGCCGTGCCTGGGGGAAAGCAGAGTTTGGGGAAGGGAGGGAGCTCAGCTAGGACGTGATGCCCATAGAGTCCACACCCTCTGAAGCTGTCCTGCCCTCCAGCAGAAATGATTGCTGTGGACTGGAGATCAGCTGTAGGTCTGGGGAAGTTACAAGCCCACCCTTGAAGTTGGTAACCCTCTCCTAAAACCATGCAGTTCAATGGACTTAGAAAGGTGTAAAGGTAAAGGTAAAGGTTTCCCTTGCTCGAAAGCCAGTCGAGTCCGACTCTAGGGTTGCGGTGCTCATCTCCGTTTCCAAGCCGAAGAGCCAGCGCTGTCCGAAGACGTTTCCGTGGTCATGTGGCCGGCATGACTAAACACCAAGGCGCACGGAACGCTGTTACCTTCCCACCAAAGTGGTACCTATTTATCTACTTGCAATTTCTTGCTTTCGAACTGCTAGGTTGGCAGGAGCTGGAGCTAGAGACGGGAGCTCACTCCGTCATGCGGCACACTCGGGTCTCGAACTGCTGAACTACTGATCTTCCACAGCCTGCAGTTCAGCGTCTTAACCACTTGAGCCACCGCAGCTCCTTAGAAAGGTGTAACTGTGTGTAAAAAAAACAAAGTTAGAGTCCAGTGGCACCTTCAAGACCAACAAGGTTTTCTTCAAGGTATGAGCTTTCATGGGCACACACACTTCCTCAGACACAGTGCATAGGGAAGCTCATACCTTGAAGAAACCTTTGTTGGTCTTAAAGGTGCCACAGGACTCCAGCTTTGTTCTATTGCTTCAGACCAACACGGCTGCCCACCTGGATCCATCTGTGTGTAAAAAAATTATTCCTTATGAGTGACAGGCTAGACAAGAGAAAAACACCAAAATGCTGGGGAATTAGTCGGTGCACCCCAGGGTAACTAGCCACCACCAGTCCCTTTAACTAACTCTCCAGCTAATAGACCAAGGGACAGAGGCCCATTCTGCATCTAGCATTCGCTCCGTTGTTTTACCAAACCCGCGCTGGTACAGAAATTCCCCTCCACATTGCATGCCACTTTCACTTTGCTTGATTGTCGGATTTTATGACAGCGTCCAGACTGCATGCCCACTTTCACTTCATTCGATCTCTTGGTTTGATGGTAGCCGTCTGCATAGATTTATGTTTGTTTTATGGCCGTTCAGGGGTGACCCTGCAGTCAGTAAGGCGTAGGCCTGGGGTATTTGAATGTGGTTTTGAGCTGCATCTTTTTCTGTTCCAAAGTGGGTTTGGTAAAACAGCGGAGTGAATGCTAGATGCAGACTGGGCCAGAGTTCGGAGCCCTACCAGGTCTTCATCAAGAAGTCAGGCCGACAGGGTGGGACTCCATAAAACTCTGGTAGCCCAATGAAGGGCTAAAGTACTGGATTCAAATTGAAGCCTCAAAACCCAAGAACACCACAAAATATAATGAATAGGGTTTATTAAAGGAATGTGCAGATATATACACTATAAGAGCAGTGAATAACAAGAAAAAAACAAGAAAGGCTAAATAGCTAACCTAAGGCACTTTTACAAGCATTGGTTCTCTAATCCAGCTATCCAGACTGAGTCCAGAAAGAGTTTCAAAGTGCAAAGTCCCAGGTGGGTGTTCTGGGCAGCAAGGCTAGGACTGACAACCTCCAGGTGGGGTCTGGAGATCTCCTGGAATGATAACTAATCTCCATACTGCAGAGATCAGTTCCCATGGAGAAAATGGCTATTTTGGAGGGTGGATTCTCTGGCATTATACCCTGCAAAGGTGCCTCCCCTCCCCAAACTCCACCGTCCTCAGGCTCTATCCCCCAAATGTCCAGGGGTGTCCCCATCTGGAGTTGGCAACCCTAAGCAAGGCCCCAACATGGCTCAGAGTCAAGAGGTGACCCAAAGGCAGAGACAATCCAGACAAAGGACACAGACTAAAATGAAAGATCTTCCTTTATGCCACACTGTTGGCATGATTCTAGTTGACCAAATCAACTTCTGAGATCAGGTGGGTGAGCTGGATAGCCCAGGCTAGGCAGATCCCATCAGATCTCAGAAGCTAAGCAGGGTCGGCCTTGGCTAGTATTTGAAAGGGCAACTGCCAAGGAATACCAGGGCCGGGACACATAGGCAGGCAATAGAAAACCACCTCTGGAACATCTCTTGCCTTAAAAAACACACACACAAGTCTAGCTCGCCACCTAGTGGTGCATAACACCAAAGGAGCTAGAACTTCTGGCTGCCAGAAGAATTTATTTATTTATTTATTTATTTATTTGGGCTTCTAGCCCACCCTCCCCCATATAGCAGGCTCAGGGTGGGTTACAACAACAGTCTTAAAAGCATACCAAAAAATTTAAAATAGAATATAGCCATAAAACAGTTACAATATTACAATATCTAAATATATATAAAAGGCTAGCTGTGTTCCCGACGACTCATCTTCTAGGCTAGGTGGACATCTTTGTGGCCGGGGATGACCAGTAGATGTTGAGCAGAACCTTTTGTGTGGAAGAGCGCAAGGCCCTTCGAGGTCTAGAGACAGAGCAAGACAGTCCTGCAGATATGTTGAGCCCAGTCTGCATAGGGCTTTAAATGTAAGAACCAAGACCTTGACCTTGTTCCAGAATTAGGATCTCCTGGCTATTCTACACACAATGCCATAAAAGAATTAATTATTAATTAGGTGGGTGACAACTTGGGAGAAGGCCTTCTTGGCCATGCCACCAAAGCTCTGGATCTCTCTTCCCCTTCTGTTGCCATATTCCGCCAGCTGGTGAAGACTTTTTTTGTTTTGTTTGGCATTCCCTCAATAACCTCTCCTTCCTAACCAATATCTTTATGTTTTGTATGTATTTTAACTCTGCTGTTTTTCACACCGTTTTAATTATGTGTGTTTGGAGGACGGTTGATATTAATCCTTTCAAATTGTGATGTTAGGCATGTTTTAAATGGTTAGCTGCCTTGCAGGCCCTTGTAAGGGCGGAGAGGCGGGATACAAATTTTGTAAATAAATAAATAATGCAGGTGATTTCCCCTAATATAGAAATGCAGCTTCAAATGTCTCCCAACATCACCCTTCAATACTGACCCCAAGACATTGTCTATACTATTAACTAACCAGCTACAAAACTCAAAGTAGATATATCAGACTTTTAATTGTACCCCACTCCAAGATTGCAGAAACAGAATAAACTTTTTGCTGGCATATCAAATCAAAACATATGCTGAAAATCATCACTGGATGGATCATTAAGCAATAATTTTCCGTCTTCTGAGTATACAGCTAAAAGAAAGAGATTCTTAGATTGTTAAAGGAGAGTAACTTTTAAATTATGTTGTTGGAATAACTTGAAAATTTGCAAAAAGGCCTGCAATACTTTCCCTTACAATTATTTATTTTAGAGGCCAGTTAAAAGCTTAACACTGCAATCCTATGCACAGCTACTCAAGTCTCAATCCCATGGATTTAACAGATATGACTGGATATAAATTGAGAAAATACAAATGGAGCTACCAGTTGCTACATCTGGCCATGTCCATCACAGCCATAAGTTCTCTCATTGGCTAGAACAAGGGAGGTGGATCAAACTTTCTGTCAATCATTGTGATTACTTGCCTCATGGATTAGAACTAGGGAAGGGGGAACACTGTCAGTGGAACGCTCTCATTGAATGGCCACCTCCTTCCACTGCTCTTATCTCTACAGCACCACTTTGTTAAACTGTCCAGCGACATTCATGTCCATCAGTGAGATCTCTCTCAGCTGTATCCCCTATCTTACAGTGCTATTTGATGGAGCACTTTGCTGACATTCCCAACCAAAGACACATTATATCTCCAGAGACGTATGTCCCTAATGAGGGATTCTCTTGGAAGCTGTGGTTGCTTAGTAGCCCGGCAATGAAACAAAAAGCCAACATTCATTGGAACAAAAACATTGCTTCCGTATGCTTGGAGAGCTTTATGTACAGATTGCTGGATGACTTTCCTCGGATCAATTATCATCTTCCGAGGGTTCTCAATGGGGTTCTTGTCAGGCTCCCTGAAGACATGTTGCAGTATGTTGGTGCCAGGTATGTTTCTCCAAGAGGAAATGTTGAATGGGTCATCAGGAGTGAATACATGTTCAGGGAAAAGATGGCTCTCAAAGAAGAAAACAGCAGCCATTGGATATTGGGTCTTAAGGTTCTGCATCATGCTTTTCCAGTCTGGATATTTAATGGGCAGAATAATTTCATCAATGTCATTCAGCAGCACATATTTGCTCCTGTACATATTGCGATAGACGCAGTCATTTAAGGCTGTGATTTGTCCATAGTAGCCAATGTCCTTGGGATCCATTGAGTGATGCCAGTGAGGAGAAACATTGAGGTATAATTCAATGGGCCAGAGAATTATTTCAACAATCCCTTCTGCAACATAAAAGTCCAGCACTTTCTCCATCAGTGGGCTGCAGCTGTTCTTGTAGATCACCACTCGGCCCACCCCGAGGATTTTATACATCTCCATGCTCTGCACAAACTGCAAGACATTGTTGTATTCCCCAAACATGGTGGAAATGCAGACTGTAAACTCCACAAGGGAACCCCCAGGTTCACGATTTCTGATTTCAAATAGTGGTAATGGGTCTGTATTGTCCTTTGGAGACCACTGAATTGTCACATAATGTGGATCCCAGTGCTCTGGTTGTGGACAATGCAAGTGTGTGGCACCATAAGGGAATTCAAATCTCTCAGAAAGGACATGTATTTCAGCCTTGGAAATATGTGTTTCACCATTGGATGGGTTGCAAAACCGGCAGTAAAGTTCCTTGACCTCTTTGTGATGGACTATAGCAATCACTCGTGTCGTTCTGTTCTTCCTGTTGTCCAAGTATGGAGCAATGATAAAGGTTCTATTATCTCTTAAGGGTGTGATGGTGTCATTGACAACAATCCCACGGCAGAGGCTGTTCTTCACCACTGGCATGAAAGAGAATTTTCCATTGTAGAAGTAGGAATAGGTTGTTATTGATATGAAGATGGCAATGCAAACAACGGCAATCAAATTTGGTTTTGTCCCAGACATTTCAGGCTTCTTTAAAACTGGCCAGTGAAAGGAGATCAGATGCCTGCTCTGTAGCTAGATACAAAACCACAACAGAGTCAAGGAAGAAGTACTGGTGTTACCTTCCCCACTATACCTGTGTTAGACTCACTCTCCCCAAAAGCCTCGGAGGGACCCAGCAGCCAGAAAGGTAGTAAGACCAGGGTCCCACACCTCACGTTGGTCTCGCACAGGCAGGCAACCTTGAGCCAGAAAAGACTTCATTTTTGAACCAGTCTAACAGACTCAGGAGCCAAATAGGAGTATCAAGAACAAGCTTTTACACAGGATCCCATGACTGATACAATCAACAGAGATAGTCAGCCTCATCATCCTACTAATCTCTGATCCTATCTCTGCTGACCCTGGCACCACCTTGGTAAGCTGCACTGTCTCCTTCAAAGTAATTTTGAGGGTCTAGCACCCTTCCCAACTCAACATTGAGCCACTGACACGTAGAAACACAAATACTGAAGCCAAGCATCCTGCACGTACCCAGCTTAATCTGGCTACTCGTTACACCCCAGACCAGCCCACCCCTGGCTCCCCAAAAACATATTTAAACTGGCACTCCATGCCTCAGCCTTTGTACAGCTCTTGAGGCGCCCATAAGAGTGTATCCTCGGACTCTGTCTGAGCCTTTGACATGAACTGCTGGTCATGTCCTCCTTCTTCCACAAGGATTCCAGACTTCAGGATCACATGAATACTGCCCTATCCTGGTTCTCAGGTTACAACTTTAAAGGAAAGCTTCTTTATTCAGTAATGCGATAAAAGAAGTAAAATTGTCAGGCAGAGATTCCATTGGCCGAATCTACATATGCATTTTAGAATCAGCTTGGTGCCGCTGTTATCCCATGTGGTTTAGAACTACTGCGCCTCTGCTTTCAAGTTAGCATTAGGGAAGTTGTTCACTTTGTCTTTTTTCAGTTATCTAATCACAATCTACTGTTCATCACTAGATGGCCCCTGGGGGTTACTGAAGTGTTCTGGGACTGGAATGAGAGGCCCCACAGTGGAATGTTAGCCCCTGGGGTTAGCAGGAGTATTCTGGGACTGGAATAACCGGCTCCAGAGTAGAATGACAGCCCAGGGGGTAGGAGATGTGTCCTGGGACTGTAATGATAGGCCTGGCATTCCAGTTCCACGACACAACTCTTACTCCAAGGGGGTGTCATTCCACCATTGGGCCTGTCATTCCACTCCCAGAACACAACTGCTACCCCAAAGGGCTGTCATTCCACTCTGAGGCCTGTTATTCCAGTCGCAGAACACATCTTCTACCCCCATGGACTATCATTCCACTCCGTGATCTCTCATTCTAGCCAAAGATCACTCCTGCTGTCATTCCACTCCAGGGTCTCTCATTCCAGTTCCAGAACACTCCTGCTAACCCCCAGGGGCTGTCATTCCACTCTGGAGCCTGTCATTCTAGTTCCAGAACACTCCTGCTACCCCCGGGGGCTGTCATTCCACTTTGTGGTCTCTCATTCCAGTCCCTGAACACTCCTGCTATCCCCAGGGGCTGTCATTCCACTCCGTGGTCTCTTATTCCAGTTCCAGAATACTCCTGCTACCCCCAGGGGCTGTCATTTCATTCCGGAGCCTGTCATTCCACTCCCAGAACACTTCTGTTACTCCTAGGGTCTGTCATTCTTACCCCTGTGAACGTAAAAATGAGAAACGCCATGACTACAAAGCAGGAATATCAACTTTTTGAGCCAAATGCAAGCTCTAACTCAAAAAAGCTGCTGACTGTGCATTGCCCAGTCATATTCAGTGATTATAAATTTAATAAACAGATAAATTTCAAATAATTTTTTTTGAGGACTGGTACATAGTGATGAGTAAAAGCAGCCATGCCGGAATCAAACCAACAATGTTGAGGGCTGGTACATAGCTATGTACATAGCTAATCCTAAAAGAAATCAACCCTGACTGTTCCCTGGAAGGCCAGATAATGAAACTGAAGCTCAAATACTTTGGCCACCAAATGAGAAGGGAGCACTCCCTGGAGAAGACCCTGATGCTGGGAAAGATTGAAGGTCAAAGAAGACGGGGACGGCAAAGGATGAGATGGTTAGACAGTGTCATTGATGCAACGAACATGAAATTGAGCAAACTTCAGAGGACGGCGGAAGACAGGAGGGCCTGGCGGGAGATGATCCATGGGGCCACGAAGAGTCGGACTCGACTGTGCGACTGAACGACAACAACAACATAGCTATGAGGAAAGAGAGCCAAGCGGGAATAAAATTAGAAATGCCATTTCTGGATTTAAACGTTTTGAGATAAATGCAAGCTCTTACTGCACCAGTAGTGAACTTAAAAATGTTCAGTCGGTCTGTAAAAGGGGTCAAGAAATAAAAGCTTCAAAACAAGACTAAAATTTTAAAAATTATTTTGGGGGCCAACTAGTAAAAAGAGAAAAGAGTACTGTTGGAATCGAACCACGAGTTACCACCTAGTTTATTGTGTGCCACCAGTTGGAATTATTTAAGATTGAGCAGAGGAACGGCTTGTGCTTGGAGTGCAAGTTTAGAGAAATAGTCGGGGAAGCAGACATGATGAACACAGATCAAGAGAGTCTTATTGGCTAATGAAGAAAGGGTGGTGTCATAGAAAATGGACATGGTAACACACAGTGTAAAAGGGATAGAGACGGAGACTGAAATTCTCATGTTGGATTCTGATCAGAAAAAGGGCACATCTCCTCACTGCAGCCAAACTGTTATAGGGAAGGCATGCATTTAGATTGTACAAAGCCCTACAGTTGTCTGCTCTTTCCAGTATGTGAGACCTGTGCTGCTGAGAATTATTGTGAGTGGTAGTAGGGCAACCACAAAGAGCAGGGGTGATAGTGAGTCTCTTTGGAAACTTCCTCATTTGGTATTGACTGTTCCAGTTTCTTCTCCATTCACTACCAGCCCAGTGCTCCATTTACTCATGGCAGTTTTGATAAACGTCATCATGGTTCTGCTGATGCCCATCATCTCTCATGTTTTCAGGATCCATGTGTGAGGGAGTACATCAAATGCCTTCTTGTAATCAATCCAAGCAACATGCAGGTTGGTTTCTGCCTTTTGCAAGTCTGTAAGACAATTTTATCAGTCAGTAACTGATCTTTAGTGCCTCGAGATGTTCAGAAAATCCCTTTATGTTCATGTGGTAAAATTGAATTGAGCTATATATTTTCTTGAATGGAATTGGCTACGATTCCTGTCAGCAGTTTAAAAGTTGTTGGGAGGCAGGTCACTGGGCGGAAGTTGCTTGACACTGCTCCTTTCTCTTTGTTCTTCAAAATGACATCATCATCACCATCATCACTATCATTGCTGCTCTTTGTCATTACCCTAACACCATTCATAGGCTGTGGTCACACACACTTTCAATCCACTTCCAGTGCATTTTCCAACTGGATTTTACTGTATGAACTGGCAAAATCCATTTGGAAAGTGGATTATTTATTCTCAACAGCACAGGCCTAGGATACCAGCTTTCAAAGACAGGCCCCAAAGATTTCACACTTATTGTATATGGATGACTTGGTAATGTATGGAAAGTCATCATCAGAGACTGATTCTTCACCAAGTACAGTTCAGATATTCAGCAAAGATATAGCAATGGAATTTGGCCTCGACAAGTGTGCAGCATTAACACTGAATAGAGGAAAGGTCATTGAACAAGAAGAAATTAACAGCAACATCAAAACACTGAGCTCTGAAGAAAACTACAAATAGCTTGGAATTTTGAAAGCTGACAACATCAAACATAGTCTTGTTAAAAAAAATAAAACCAGGTATTACCAATGAGTTAAAAAGATATTGCAAACAAAATTAAATTGGGGCAACATGATAAAGGCAATTAACACGTGGGTAGTCCCAATTCTAAGATACACAGCAGGCATTATCAACTGGAAACAAGTAGAATTAGAAGCAATAGATCACAAAACTCACGAGATAATGACAATGTATCACTCACTGCACCCTAGAACTGATGATCATCTTTACTTACCAAGAAAATTAGGTGGAAGGGGTCTTTTGAAACTTAGCAAGCAATTGAAGAAAAATTAGTTGTTGTTTGTTGTTGTTCAGTCGCACAGTCGAGTCCAACTCTTCGCGACCCCATGGATAAGATCACGCCAGCCCCTCCTGTTTTCTGCCGTCCTCTGAAGTTTGCTCAATTTCATGTTCGTTGCATCTATGACCCTGTCT
Organism: Gekko japonicus; assembly: GCF_001447785.1. Taxonomy (NCBI): domain Eukaryota; kingdom Metazoa; phylum Chordata; class Lepidosauria; order Squamata; family Gekkonidae; genus Gekko; species Gekko japonicus. The sequence continues at coordinate 628,919 of NW_015169173.1, forward strand.
AACCATCTCATCCTTTGCCGTCCCCGTCTTCTTTGACCTTCAATCTTTCCCAGCATCAGGGTCTTCTCCAGGGAGTGCTCCCTTCTCATTTGGTGGCCAAAGTATTTGAGCTTCAGTTTCATTATCTGGCCTTCCAGGGAACAGTCAGGGTTGATTTCTTTTAGGATTGACTGATTTGATCTTCTTGCAGTCCAAGGGACTCTCAAGAGTCTTCTCCAGCACCGTAGTTCAAAAGAATCTATTCTTCGGCGTTCGGCCTTCCTTATAGTCTGCAACTCCCACGAACTTGGCTAGGTCAGGGCCCTGCAAGACCTAGGCCCCGTTCACACTCCAAATTTGCTGCGGGAGAGCCACGAATGCTGGGCAGATTTTCAGGGTGCGATCACACCACAACATCTGGCAAGTGTAGCGCACCCGTGGCCAACCCGTGGCATGCCGCCAAAGTTGCACAGTTAAAAAGTATCTGAACAAATGTATTAGCAAATGGTTTGCCATGGGCTGCCGATGGAATCGTTCTGTGTGATCGCACCAGCGTGCGGCTTTCCCCCGGCTGTCCTCGTTGATGCGGACGCACTGACGGACGAAACCACGGTGTGCCGCTGTTGTGTCTGATTGCGTTCTGGCGGGTCTAATTGCACTGGCGCAAAGAGCCACGCCTCCCCCCCATGTTATCTTGCCCGTGTGACCGGGGCCCTAGTACAGTTTCGTGTGGCTTGCAAAATGGAGCTGGACATCCCTCAGTTGGCCTCCCTGCTGCTGTTGCTACAGTCTTGTCACTGACAGGCTGCCACTGATGACTTTTATAGCTCAGCTGTGGCCCAGTTGTTCCCAGCTTTGATGCTGAATGTGTATTGTGTATTGCTGCTATGCCCATCTTTTAAACTGTTTTATTGCTTAATATTTATTGTTTTTATTGCTTCATATTTATTTAATTGTCCATTGATGTAATTTATTGCTGTGACCCGCCCTGAGCCCATGCACAGGAAGGGCGGGATATAAATCTAAATAAATAAATAGATCTCAAATTGCAGAACACCATTTACCAGTTAAATATCTGACTGTAACAGATCATCACCATCATCAGTATTAGTATTATTTGAGGTGCATTTATTGTTTCCAAACTGCCAAGTAATCAGGAATAACCACCCAGGAATAATTAGCAGGGCAATGTTATGGAGAGATGAGAACAAAGGAGAGAAGCAGGGACCAAGGGCCAGGACAGCAAAGGGAGAACAACTTCCAGACCCCCTGTTGTGAAACAGTAGATACTTTCCTCTGACGTGCACCCCAGGCACATGGAAGTGAGGAGCAGGTCTCACCAGCCCTCTCTACATGACCCCTCCACATCCATGCTCCACCCCTGTAATATATAGTTTTGACAATATGACCTGTATTTCTTATATATTTTTGTCTTGTAAAGTACTTATATTAGCATTTTTAATAATGGACAAAATATTTCTTTAGAGTAGTCATGTATATTTTTCTATGGACTGGTCTTCATTGTTATATTTAAATTAGATATACACATGACCTATATTACATAGTGCCTCCCTGAATTGTAATAACAAATATAATTGATATAAAATTGATATTGTATAAGAAATTCATTTGTAACAGGAGGTTTAAGGCAATTTTAACTGGTCCCTATCGTAACATTTAATTAAGAAATACATCGGATTTACACTACATAATGCCTCCCTTATATACTGTTGCAGTAGGATACAGAAAGGATCAGCTATGAAACATTCAAAAATAGATGGGTGATAATTAAAATAAATAAATGTTCTCAATTATGGACAAGGTACCTTTAAAATTTTCACACCTGGAAGTAATTAGTACCTGAGCATTCTATATGTAATGAATATGTACCGAACCCCAAGTTGAGATGCACTGGAGCTGTTGTAAATAATATGGTTTTCCCAACTTTAAATTGTAAAGCTCTGCGTCCAAAGGTAAGTTTACTTTCTGCATGCTTCGATCTTCTCACATATTTTTACACATTAGGCTTAATATTGTATTCTTTCTACAGAAAACACCATTGTGTTTAGACTTCTACTTGGAATTTTATTGTAAACCCTCTGTGGGGTCAGGTAAGCATTCTAAGTCTTTTGGCATTGGTCCTATGTAAATTACGTGATAAGCCTATGCCCTGTATCGTTAGACTGTACTTGAGGCATTCTCCCGCCGGGAATCTGATATGCAGAATTTTATAAGAGCTTGTGTGGTAATCAATGTAATAAGCCAAACATTATGTGCTGTTAAGATGTGTTGGGCTAATAGAATGTCCTTGCTTCCAATGGGAGTCTGACATGCAGTGCCTGTGCATAGACTAAGTAGTAGCAAATGTAATTGATATTGTAACTGACTTTGTATAGATGCTGACTTGACTTGACGGGGCTTAAGACATTTTGTAACAAGTTTGTTTTAATTATAGACTATAATGTTTTGATCTGAAGAAGACTATGCAGAAAAGAGGAGAATAATTAAATCCCGAAACCTCTTCATCAACTACTGGATTGATCTACTACCAAGTTGCTTGAACAAACTTCTATGAGACCTGTTTGAATAAATTTCCAATTTCTACTTCATATTCATATCCTTAAGTCTGATCTTCTATTGGTGGATCCTTTTGCATGGAGTTACATATTTTATCATGTATTTAGACTGAAGAGCTTTGCTCTCGTATTACATTGGGTCGTCCCACGGACATTTTCTTCTTTCCTCTTTATAATTCTTGGTCCCTGTGGGATCCTCTTTATATAGTTTTGTATGATTTTGTGGCATATTTTATTTGGGAAACAAAACACTAAAAGATAAAAATCCAGATCTGAATTTAGCCTAAGGATAGGGATAGCTCTAGTTCCCACAATCTTCAGGAAGAAGTTACATTTGCCAGGAAAAAAGGGGCAATCAATACTGGAGGTGTAACAAGACCTCGAGGGGGAATTCCAGGCATACTGGTGGTTTCCACATGGGAATAGGCTTGTGTTGTTACCCCTACCAGCTTTGATTTAAACAACTGAATAGCTGATTTTAGTTTCTGGGGGAAATTAGTCAAATGATAGGCCTCAGCAAGAGGTGGAGTAATAAGTGCGGATTTGCTATCAGTGTTTACAGAGATAGTCCCTCAGACTTGAGGGGCTTCTCTCAGGTAAAGACAAAAGATTTCCTGGACCAATAAGGGGTCCCAGGGGGTGTGACACCAGGAGGAGCAAAACCTAGGTGTGACCAATAAGGTCCCAAAAGGGCAGAGTCTGGTGCAGGCCTCAGAAATGGGAGGGAGGTAAGTTAGCCAGGGGTGTAGCCAGAAAACTTTGGGTGGTGGGGCGTTGGGAAATCCTGTGGGGCAGGGGAGCTGGGGAAAAGAGAGAGAGACAGGGGCAACTGGTGAGCCTGCCGGCAGCAGAGCAAAAGGACTCGGATTGGTGGTGGTGGCCTCACTGCGCCTGCACCAGCCCAGCCATGTGACCTGCCATCATGTGACCCGGGCTGGCTCAGTGAGGCCACCACCACCAAGCTGAGTCCTCTTTCTCTGCTGCCGGCAGGCTCGCCACTCGCGGCTTGAGCGGCATTTAAAAGGCAGGAGCCGAGTCCTCTCCTGTGTTTAAAAGGGGGAGCCAAGTCCTCTTCCTCAGCTACTGGCTTCTTCATCTTCAGGAGTTGGGGGAGGTAGGGTTGCCAAGTCCATCTTCCACCCCTAGTGGGGGACTTTGGGGGCGTTCCTGGAGGGGGTGGGGCATCCCCGACGTGATAACGTCATGTTGGGGACGTCTGCCGCCCCCCACCTGCCCGTGCGCTGGATCTCCAGAGACAGCCATTCCCTGCACTTAAAGGAGCCGGTGTTTCCCTTTTAAATGCAGGAGCCGGCGTTTCCCCTTTAAGAGCAGCCGCGTTTCCCTTTTAAGAACACGAAGCTGGCGTTTCCGTCCAAGCTTGCGGAGATCCGGCTTGGGAGGAAACACGGGTTCCACACACTTAAAGGGAGAGAGATGGGTGGCTGTGGGTGTTGGGGGTGGGGCTTTCCCCGCCGGTCATCTGGCCGGCGGCAGATAGACCCCCCCAAAACGGGGGACCCCTGGCAAACCGGGGGGGTTGGCAACCCTGGGGGGGAACCTCTGTCTCTCGTTTGCATTTTGCAATTTTATTTTATGTTTTTGCAATCTTATTTTATTTTATTTTATTGCAATCTTATTTTATTTTATTTTGCATTTTTAAAAACTTATTTATTTTATGGTCCAGAAAAAATAAAATGAGACTGAAGCTTCCCTGACTGTGCCCAAGGTCATTTTGGAAACCCCATGCACATCTTACATTTTAAAAATAGTTTTTTGAAATTTTCCAGTGGGTAATGCTCATCCTTGGGGAGGGCATTGCTCAACAATGCCCCCATGGCTACAGGCCTGAAATTAGCCATCCTTCCTCTCCCTTCACAGGGCTAGCTGTCCCTTTCATGCAGAGAAATGGCTTCACCTACTGCTTTGACCTGACTACCTGTTCATCATTTATATGAACAAACCACCCTTCCCCTCCACCCCTGCATCAATCCCAGCAGCCCTTCACACCTTCACCATTCACAAGTTGCCAATCTGGGGCTGGCTTGTCGATCACACCTCCTTTCTTTCCCCCTCTTCCTTTTACTCCTCATCCCCTTCTACTGGGCCATGGACCTGCCCCTGACCAGTTTTTGCCCACTCTGTCTCTATCCTCCATCTTGGAGGTGGGGGAAGTGGCTGGCTCATCCTCAGGGCTGGCTTGGAGTATGGTTTCCTCCCCCAGTGGTGGCAGACTCTGCTGGGGTTTTTGCTTCACTGCTGGCAGGCTCTCCACTTGCCTGCTGCTGCTGCCACTATCAGCTGGGGGATGCCAGCATTGCCACCAACCCCACACTTGATGTTGGGCAGCTCAGCCTCCTCTCCCCTCACTGGACATGTTCCCAGGTTCCCTGTTGACCCCAGGTAAGAATCTGGCCATCTCCCAGTTGCCTCGGGGTCTCCCATGAGATCAAGAAGCCACACAACACTTGGCATGTGGGAAGGAGGCCACTGGCTCTGGACAAATTGAATATGATTATATCAATACACCATTTAAACAACCTGTGCATCAGGTTCTCTGAATCGCCAGCTTTCATTTGCAAACTAAGTCGCTATCCCCTTTTGTTGAAGAAATATGCCTTTTCCCTTCTATCTCTACAACTAAAGAGCTAGAGATTTACTTTTTTTTAAATGAAGGATGAGAATGCAGAGATCCTGTTACCCAAGTTTGTTATAATGCTATATCAATAATGTTCATTTGTTCACACTAAGTTAAATGTATCTATATGAATGTCATATAAGATGTGCTTCTATTTTTGTAAGTAAAATTTCTTTCTCTTGTTACCATTGGATTCATATCATCTTTGTAATTTGTTTGAACAGCATTTCCCCCTTAACCAGGAATTATGGAGGATTGGGGATACTACATATCTTGTGGCACCCAGCTGGGCATTTGTTAGGAAACTGCATGGGTTCATGAAGGGCTTGCACCTACTGCACCAAAGGACTAGGGTCACCAGGGGTATGATGACCTCTTTGTATGGAAAGAATTTTTTGATTCATACAATGGGGTTAGTAGTTCCTGTCCTTTCGGGAGGAAGCAGGTCTGAGACAGGTCTGGCCATACCAATGTCTGGCATCTGGATATGAGGAGAAGAAGGGCAACTTCTGTATAAGGAAGACACTTGAAAGCTCGTCGGGAGAGTTTTTTCTGAAATGGCATTATGCCCCGTGAAGGCCTTATGCCAGTATTTAGCTATGCGGGCTGAGGGTGAAGGGTACAAGATGCTATGAGGGATACATGCAGGATTGCAAAGTTTGATGTTGTTTGTTATTAAGTTCTTTTTTCAGGTGCTGCACCCTGGTGTTGAAAGCAGAGGCGGATCTTGCGATGATAAGAGCAAGGAGGCCTGGAGTGCAGATGGTCTGGTCGGCTATTCTGCCTCACCATGAAGGGCATGGCCCTGGTGTTACAAGCAGAGGCTGACCTGGTGATGATATGAGCAAGGTGGCCCTGAGTACAGATAGTCGGGTTGGCTATTCTGCCCCACCAGATGTGGTATAACTTGGGAGACCCCTGCGCCATTGACCGTGTCAGGCATAAGGCTAACAGGCAAATGAGAAAGGCTATGGGGGGGTAGTTTAGGGCAATTTTTGCTGCACCCCGACATACGGGTTGAGTTCCAGGACCTGTATAGAGTGGATGGGGTACACCTGTCAGACAAGGGCATTGGGTTATTCTTAGAGGACTTGCGGCAAGGGATTAGCTATGCCTTGTGCTGTTAGTGGGAGCAAAGGCCAAAGCAGAGGCTTGTTCTTGGCTGTGGCAGGTTGGTGCGGGCAAGAAACCGGAACCGGTGAGCACCTTACACAGGGCTATTTTGGGGCAGGAACGCACAGGATCAGAGTTCTGGCTGGCTTCAGAGTTGGCCACACCCACTACAGCCAAAACCTCTGCATGTGTGGTTACAGAGGGAAGGCCTGGAGAGCAACTCCGAGGCAGGTTGGCCATGGAGGGGGGGCGGCTCTGGAAGAACTGGGAAGGCATTTAAATGCCTCCCCATGCCTTCCCCAGCCTGTCCAAGGGCTGGCTTGCTCAGGCTTGCCAAGGGAAGGCATGGGTGTGTGGCTTAATATGCTAATGAGCTGGGCTGTCAGGGTGTGACCTAATATGCTAATGCGTTTCTGCTGCTGGGTGTGGCCTATTATGCTAATTAGTTCCTGCTGGGCTTTTTCTACAAAAAAAGCCCTGACCTTACGGCATTTCCCCCCTTTGGGAACAGGGGGTCATCAGGAACTGCCTTCGGATTTCTAAGGTCCAAGGTGGTGAACGGTGATCACCTCTGGGAACCTCTTAGGGTACACTCCTCTCTGCAAGTTGGAAGGCTCCAGGGGTAGGTGCTCCTAGGTGGCAACCAGTTTTGCTGAGCTGCCAATTGCGAGCCAGAGCACTGGCTCAAGTCCGGTGCTGAGTGACCCACCTGAGAAGAGGGCAAGGAGGTTGGTCAGGGGAGTGACACCTGCCTTGCCTGTTCCGTGCTCACTTAGCTGGTCCCTTGCTGCAATGTTATGTTAAATAGTTAATAAAGTGGCCCTTGTTTACTTCCAAACTGTTGTCTGTCTCGTTATTCTGACTGGGGGGGGCAAATGACCACCACATGGACCGAGGCAGGGAAAATGCCTGCCTCGTGGGTGGCTGTTACCCATACAGAAGCCAACCCGGTGTAACAGGCTGGATTAACCCCCCGGCCAGAGCAACCCCGGGGTTACTCTGGCCGGGGGGGTGAATCTGGCCTGTTACAGCCGGCCAGATTAACCCGGGGTTACTCTAGCCTAGGCCAGAATAACCCCTCCGGGGTTATTCTAGGCTAGGCCAGAATAACCCCGGGGTTACTCTGGCCGGGGGGGTGAATCTGGCCTGTTACAGCCGGCCAGATTAACCCGGGGTTACTCTAGCCTAGGCCAGAATAACCCCTCCGGGGTTATTCTAGGCTAGGCCAGAATAACCCCGGGGTTACTCTGGCCGGGGGGGTGAATCTGGCCTGTTACAGCCGGCCAGATTAACCCGGGGTTACTCTAGCCTAGGCCAGAATAACCCCTCCGGGGTTATTCTAGGCTAGGCCAGAATAACCCCGGGGTTACTCTGGCCGGGGGGGTGAATCTGGCCTGTTACAGCCGGCCAGATTAACCCGGGGTTACTCTAGCCTAGGCCAGAATAACCCCTCCGGGGTTATTCTAGGCTAGGCCAGAATAACCCCGGGGTTACTCTGGCCGGGGGGGTGAATCTGGCCTGTTACAGCCGGCCAGATTAACCCGGGGTTACTCTAGCCTAGGCCAGAATAACCCCTCCGGGGTTATTCTAGGCTAGGCCAGAATAACCCCGGGGTTACTCTGGCCGGGGGGGTGAATCTGGCCTGTTACAGCCGGCCAGATTAACCCGGGGTTACTCTAGCCTAGGCCAGAATAACCCCTCCGGGGTTATTCTAGGCTAGGCCAGAATAACCCCGGGGTTACTCTGGCCGGGGGGGTGAATCTGGCCTGTTACAGCCGGCCAGATTAACCCGGGGTTACTCTAGCCTAGGCCAGAATAACCCCTCCGGGGTTATTCTAGGCTAGGCCAGAATAACCCCGGGGTTACTCTGGCCGGGGGGGTGAATCTGGCCTGTTACAGCCGGCCAGATTAACCCGGGGTTACTCTAGCCTAGGCCAGAATAACCCCTCCGGGGTTATTCTAGGCTAGGCCAGAATAACCCCGGGGTTACTCTGGCCGGGGGGGTGAATCTGGCCTGTTACAGCCGGCCAGATTAACCCGGGGTTACTCTAGCCTAGGCCAGAATAACCCCTCCGGGGTTATTCTAGGCTAGGCCAGAATAACCCCGGGGTTACTCTGGCCGGGGGGGTGAATCTGGCCTGTTACAGCCGGCCAGATTAACCCGGGGTTACTCTAGCCTAGGCCAGAATAACCCCTCCGGGGTTATTCTAGGCTAGGCCAGAATAACCCCGGGGTTACTCTGGCCGGGGGGGTGAATCTGGCCTGTTACAGCCGGCCAGATTAACCCGGGGTTACTCTAGCCTAGGCCAGAATAACCCCTCCGGGGTTATTCTAGGCTAGGCCAGAATAACCCCGGGGTTACTCTGGCCGGGGGGGTGAATCTGGCCTGTTACAGCCGGCCAGATTAACCCGGGGTTACTCTAGCCTAGGCCAGAATAACCCCTCCGGGGTTATTCTAGGCTAGGCCAGAATAACCCCGGGGTTACTCTGGCCGGGGGGGTGAATCTGGCCTGTTACAGCCGGCCAGATTAACCCGGGGTTACTCTAGCCTAGGCCAGAATAACCCCTCCGGGGTTATTCTAGGCTAGGCCAGAATAACCCCGGGGTTACTCTGGCCGGGGGGGTGAATCTGGCCTGTTACAGCCGGCCAGATTAACCCGGGGTTACTCTAGCCTAGGCCAGAATAACCCCTCCGGGGTTATTCTAGGCTAGGCCAGAATAACCCCGGGGTTACTCTGGCCGGGGGGGTGAATCTGGCCTGTTACAGCCGGCCAGATTAACCCGGGGTTACTCTAGCCTAGGCCAGAATAACCCCTCCGGGGTTATTCTAGGCTAGGCCAGAATAACCCCGGGGTTACTCTGGCCGGGGGGGTGAATCTGGCCTGTTACAGCCGGCCAGATTAACCCGGGGTTACTCTAGCCTAGGCCAGAATAACCCCTCCGGGGTTATTCTAGGCTAGGCCAGAATAACCCCGGGGTTACTCTGGCCGGGGGGGTGAATCTGGCCTGTTACAGCCGGCCAGATTAACCCGGGGTTACTCTAGCCTAGGCCAGAATAACCCCTCCGGGGTTATTCTAGGCTAGGCCAGAATAACCCCGGGGTTACTCTGGCCGGGGGGGTGAATCTGGCCTGTTACAGCCGGCCAGATTAACCCGGGGTTACTCTAGCCTAGGCCAGAATAACCCCTCCGGGGTTATTCTAGGCTAGGCCAGAATAACCCCGGGGTTACTCTGGCCGGGGGGTTAATCCGGCCTGTTACACCGGCTTTACAGCAATCTTATCCAAAACATCACAGCAAAGCGGGTTTAAGAAAGACTGAAGAAAAGCTTGGAAACCTTCAGAGGGTGCAGAGACCCACCACAGTGGTATGGGTAAGCAGGATCTCATAATCAACATTATTGTGCTCAAGTCACATTTATGATTTCTGACATCAAAAAGTATAATTATCAGGCCTAATCCAATGCTTCATAAATGGAATTTTGTTCATATTAACTGTCAACTGTCTGTAAAATTAATTTGCACTAGTCTGTAAAAAATTCACAACCCCTGCAAATCAGGAATGCACTCTGAGTTTTGGACCTAGCAGAAACTAAGCTACTGACAAGATTCATTTTGGCACAGCTCTCAGTTACTCACGTTAATTTGGCACTAAGGGGCTTCCATCTTTTGATTACTGGAATTGTCATCTACAGTTTACAAGGACTGAGAAAAATGTTTTCTTGTTGGACTCTAAAAATGTGCACTTTATCGTTGTGTTGCATTACAGCATGATTGATATTTATATAATAATTTTTCATGTTTAAAAAAGATTACCCTTACACAGTTGTTCGTCATGCTGAAAGCATTGTAGACATTTCCAGAACTACAAAATATGCCCCACATTAACGTGCGACTTAGCCACATCTATAAATTATATTGGGGGTTTAGAGTTCCTTTCTTTCTTTGTATTTTTGAAACAAAGACAATACAAATTATGAGTGTTAAACTTGTACAAACACGATAGACCAGTTATTCTTGAAGGGCATTACGACATTCTCTGTTGCAACATAGTGAACTCTCTGGAATGAAGGTCATACAACTTTCTAAGATCCAAAAACCTATCACTTTATATTTAAAAAGAAGAAGAAGAACATGCAATCAAGTCACAACTGACTCATGGTGACCCCCACAGGGTATTCTAGGGAAGAGGCACACAGAAGTGGTTTGCCATTGCCTTCCTCTGCATAGCAACCCCAGGCATCCTCGGTTGTCAAGTATGAAGATGGTTAGCAGGATCTTTTGATTACATATAGCAGAAATATATAAGCTTAACCTGATTTTAGATTATAAATAGTAGTACTGCTAGGGGAAAAAAAAAGCAGCCACAGAGAGTACTCCATCTTTCTGTGTTATACCTCTGAGGATGCCAGTCACAGGCTGATTGGAGTCAGGCCGATTGGCCTAGGAGTGGGATGTGTGCATACAAATACCCTATATCCCATTATGTTTGTAGGAAAGTAGCCATTCCTAACAGTGACGATGTTAATGCCTCTATAGCTCTTACAATAAAATATAACCTTATGATAAGCGTGTACTCCTTTGTTTGGCTGTGGAACCTGACATTGGCGAAACGTCAGGTTCTACAATGCCAAGACCACGGCCACACAACCTTGAAAATCTACAACAACTAATAAAGCTTTTAATATATATTGTTGCTAAGATGGAAATGCTTTATATGGTAAAATATTAGTTAGCTTTGTTATGTATGAGAATGTTGATTAGATACTATGACACTGTAACTCTCTCGCTTTTATTTTTTCTTTTTGGAAAATTAATTTAAAAAAATTTTTTTAAAGAAAATTTACAAGGCCTGCAATACTTCCCTTAAAATTATTTCTTTTAGAGGTCAGTTAAAAGCTTGACACTGCAATTCTATGCACAATTACTCAAGTCTAAACCCCATAGATTTAGCAGATATGACCGGATGTCAGTTGAGAAAATACAAATGGAGCTACCAATTGCTGCACTTGGCCAGGTTCATCACAGCCATAAGTTTTCTCATTGGCTAGAACAAGGGAGATGGAACAAACTTTCTTTCAGTCATAGCGATTACTTGCCTCATTGGTTAGAACAAGGGAAGGGGGAACACTGTCAGTGGAACACTCTCAGTGAATGGCCCCCTCCTTCCACTGTTCTTATTTCTACAGCACCACTTCACTAAATGCTCATGCCCATCAGTGAGATCTCTCTCGGCTATATCCCCTACCTTACAGTACTGTTTGATGGAGCTCTTTGCTGACATTCCCAACAAAAGACACATTATATCTCCAGAGACTTATGTCCCTAATGAGGGATTCTCTTGGAAGCTGTGGTTGCTTAGTAGCCCGGCAATGAAACAAAAAGCCAACATTCATTGGAGTAAAAACATTGCTTCTGTATGCTTGGAGAGCTTTATGTACAGATTGCTGGACAACTTTCCTTGGATCAATTATCTTCCGAGGGTTCTCAACTGGATTCTTGTCATGCTCCCTGAAGACATGTTGCAGTACGTTGGTGCCAAGTATCTTTCTCCAAGAGGAAATGTTGAATGGGTCATCAGGAGTGAATACATGTTTAGGGGAAAGATGGCTCTCAAAGAAGAAAACAGCAACCATTGGATATTGGCCCAAGGTTCTGCATCATGATTTTCCAGTCTGGATATTTAATGGGCAGAATAATTTCATCTAAATCATTCAGCAGCACATATTTGCTCCTGTACATGTTGCGATAGATGCAGTCATTTAAGGCTGTGATTTGTCCATAGTGGCCAGTGTCCTTGGGATCCATTGAGTGATGAAAGTAAGAAGAAACATTGAGGTATAAATCAATTGGCCAGGGAATTATTTCAACAATCCCCTCTGCGACATAAAAATCCAGCACTTTCTCCATCAGTGGGCTGCAGCTGTTCTTGTAGATCACCACTCGGCCCGCCCCGAGGATTTTATACATCTCCATGCTTGTCCTTATAGATACCAGGGGAATCTTCAGGTTTCACTGTATACTGTTTTCAGTGGATATGAGTCTACTCATCTAAGCCTTAATGAAGATCAGGGATTTCTCTCTCACAAGCTAGTGATGCCAGCCTCCAGGTGAGACCTGTAGACTGCAAGACATTGTTGAATTCCCGAAGGTAAAAGAAAGTATCTAAAACTTGTGGAGCTGTGCCCTCCCTTCCGGAATGAACAGGGTGAAGGAATATGGACTACCTTGCTGTCCCAAGAAGTCGTGAAACAGTAGATACATTCCTCTGACGTGCACCCCAGGCACATGGAAGTGAGGAGCAGAACTCACCAGCCCTCTCTACATGACCCCTCCACATCCATGCTCCATCCCTGTAATTAGGGATGCTGCCTTTTGAATGTTTCCTGATCATTAGCATATGTATGCACACTTCCTCCACATGGAGGCACTGTGCTCACGATAAGCCAGAGATCATGAGCAGAGTCTGGCCAATGCACGCATGTCTTCTCTTCAGTTGAATCTGCATTTGCATTTCTAAATCAGTTTCGTGCTGCTGTGACGCCGTCTTTCTCTATGCTTGTTTGAACGTTGTTTGGAGAAGATTCTTTTAAAGCAGTGCGGGGGTGCAACGACAGTGGAGCCACCACGAAAGGGCGATAAACATAGGTGGACGTGCAAAAGTATGCTAGCACTCTTGAGATGTGAAGACGAAACCAAATGTAGACAGCTTTTTTGACAATGGAGTCAGAAGGCTAGGACACCGGTGGGAAAGACAAATCCAGATTCGACCGAATTCCTGTCCATGTATTGACTAAGTGTGCAGAGGGGTCGTGTGTAGAGGGCTACCTTATCTCCACTCTGGCAGTAGTTTGCTTCACTCAGCTGTGTCGGAAGTAGGGGATAGGGACTAGGAGTTGTAAGGGAACTTCTCAGCCAGTACAACTTACCAGACTACAAATGTTTGTACAGCATTGCCTACCATAATTTGCTCCTCTACACAAATGTGACTGTCAGGATGTAAGTAAAAAAAAAGAGGATGGATTAGGGTGTTTTTTTTTGGGGGGGGTGACAGAGTGAAAGAGATGCTTTGGGGGAGAAGGCTGTATTAGGAAAAACGAACACTGTGACACTCATAGAAACCATGTAAGAGATCGCTGTGCTTGCATGTGACAGGCCTCCATTACAGTCAGAGGGAAGAATTCTCTCAGAGTTGTAGGCTAAAAACACCTTAACCTTATTGTTAATTTGACAGCCCATCACTCTTCTAAGCAGTTACACACATTATGGATTCTCAGTTGGATTGTTCTTGTATGGTTTTGTGACATATTTTATTTGGGAAACAAAACACTAAAAGATAAAAATCCAGATTTGAATTTAGCCTAAGGATAGGGATAGCTCTAGTTCCCACAGTCTTCAGGAAGAAGTTTCATTTGCCAGACAAAAAGGGGAAATCAATACTGGAGGTGTAACAATAGACAAGACCACGAGGGGAATTCCAGGCATACTGGTAGTTTCCACGTGGGAACAGGCATGTGTGGTTTCCTCGTTAACTGGTGCAGCTGCTGATACAGCACAGTGGCAATGGTGCCTCCACATGGCACGTTTCCTCACAGTTTGCCTGCCCTAGTCCCCCATTAGTGCCATGGACCTTCCCCCAAATCACTGGGGCTTTCTCAGTTGTTTTAAAAATCAACAATTACGTGATGTTCTCGCCCCTCTGTCTGCGTCTTGCTACCTTCCACTGTCCTTCCTCTCCCCTGGCAATTCTCCCTAGCCGGCCTCAGAAACAGGAGGGAGGTAAGTTAGCCAGGGGTGTAGCCAGAAAATTTTGGGTGGTGGGGCGTTGGGAAATCCTGTGGGGTAGGGGAGCCAGGGGAAAGAGAGAGAGAGAGAGTGGCAACTGGTGAGCCTGCCCACAGCAGAGGAAGAGGACTCGGCTTGGCGGTGGTGGCCTCACTGCGCCTGCACCAGCCCAGCCATGTGACCTGCCATTATGTGACCTGGGCTGGCTCAGTGAAGTCATTGCCACCAAGCTGAGTCCTCTTCCACTGCTGCAGGCAGGCTCACCGCTCACAGCTGGGGTGTCATTTAAAAGGCGGAAGCCGAGTCCTCTCTTGTGTTTAAAAGGGGAACCTGAGTCCTCTTCCTCAAATACTGGCTTCTTCATCTTCAGGAGTTGTGGGGGACGGACCTCTGACTGTCTCTCTTTTGGATTTTGCAATGTTTATTTTGCAGTTTTATTTTGCATTTTTTAAAAACTTATTTATTTTTCAGCCCGGAAAAAATAAAATGAGACTGAAGCTTCCCTGACTGTGCCCGGGGTCATTTTGGAAGCACCACGCACAAATAATGTTAAAAATATTATTTGAAATTTTTCCACAGGGTAATTCTTATCCTTGGGGAGGATAAACGCCTTGGCAGGCCGGCTGGGAAAGAGAAGAGGAGGCTTTTGAATATGCCTCCCCCCCTTTTTTGCTTCCCCAGCCGGCCTGCCAAGACGGGCTGGGTGGGGGGAAGCAAAGTGAGAAGGGGTTTATCCTCCCCAAGGATAAGAATTACCCTGTGGAAATACAATGGAAAGATCGTGCCACCCCTGCGGCGCGACTCTAGAGAGAATGGGTTTAAAATATAAACCCCTTCTCTCTTCTTCAGGGGGAAAGGAGGGCATGTCTGACCGCCTCCCCTTCCCCTCCCCTGCCAACCCACCGGCTTTGGGGCACCTGGAGAAGATCAGGCTGGGAAGCCAGGCATTTAATTCTCCCCCCTTGGGAGAGAGGTGGGGCCTGGGGTCGTTACTGCCGGAGCGCTGCTCTGGGGCGCTCCAGCAGGAAATGACCCCTGTGAATATGTCATATAAGTTGTGCTTCTATTTTTGTAAGTAAAATTTCTTTCTCTTGTTACCATTGGAGTCAGATCATCTTCGTAATTTTTTTTGAACAGCATTTCCCCCTTAACCAGGAATTATGGAGGATACCAGGGGTCTTTTCCTAGAAAAAGAGCTTCAGAAGCTCATTAACATATGGTATGCTAATGAGATACTAGGCTATTAGCATAATAGCTCATTAGCATATGCAACGCCCCCTGACATCACCGGAAGTGCGGGGGAAGGCATGTTCAAAAGCCTCCCCTTCCCTTCCCCAGCGGGGGGGGGGGAGCGAAGAGAGAAGGGGTTTAAAGTTTAAACCCCTTCTCACTAGAGTTGGGCCGCAGAAGGAGGAAAGAGGGAAGGAAAGAGAGAGAGAGTAGAGAGAAGACTCTGTTAGGTATTGTGATTGTGATTCAGAGGAGATTGAAACAATCGAACATGTATTCCTCTATTGTAGTTTGCATGATGACATTCGGGCACTTTATTTAGAAGCTATTCTTAAGAAGGATGTCAAGCAATCTGATGACAGAATGTTGTACCGTTTACTGGTTTTATATTTAAATATTTTATATATATTATTGGTACCCTTTTGTATTGTTTGTAATTGGGCTGGTGATATACCGAATAAACTGAATACTGATACTGATACTGGCTTCACAAAATATAGAGGTTATTGAAGCGGTGGCTAAGTTCTGTAACTGAATCATAATGAGGAAGCTGTGTGTTAAACCCATGAATTGAAGGGTGACTGTTTATGATTCTGATCGATGCCAATAAAGGTTTTGAATTGAATAGAGTAGAGAGAAGAAAAGAAGGAAGGAAAGAGGGAAAGAAAGAGAAGGAAAGAAGGAAGGAAAGAGAAAAAGAAAGAGAAGGAAAGAAGGAGGGAAAGAAAGAGAGGGAAGGGAAAGAAGAAAAGGAGAGAATGAAAGGAGGGAAAGAAAAAAAGC
>NW_015169173.1:645036-669568 GCF_001447785.1 Gekko japonicus
GAAGGAAAAGAGAGGAAGGAAGGAAGAGAAGTGAAAGAGAGAAAGAAAAGGAGGGAAAGAAAAGGAAAGGGGAAGGAAAGGAGGGAAAGAAAGAGGGCAAAGAAATGGGGGGAGGCTCTCCCACCCCCACCCCCCAATCAAGCCTCCGCCACCTCCCACAGATCCCTCACTTACCCCGGGAGGTGGCAGCAGGGGGGCCTCTTCTGGCCTCCCAGGGTCGCAGTGCTCCGGCACTGGAACTGGGAGGCGGCGGTGGGGCTCTTCTGGCCTCCCAGGGCCGCAGCACTCCGGTGCTGGCACTGGGAGGCAGCGGGGTGGCCTCTTCTTGGCTCCCAGGGCCGCAGTGCTCTGGCGGTGGCCCGGGGAGGCAGCAGGGAGCCACAGCACGGAGAGCTGGGGGCGGGGCTTGCTGCTGCCACCTCTGGTGGCTGGGCTCCCAAAGCAGTGCTCCAGTGCACTCCGGCCCCAAAAGACCCCTGGAGGATACTGTGTAGAGTTTCTGTGCTTCCAAGTCAACACTGACTTTTTTACATTTAACCCAATAGAAATGACCACCACATGGACCGAGGCAGGGGAAATGCCTGCCTTGTGGGTGGCTGTTGCCCATACAGAAGCCATCCCAAGTTTACAGCAATGTTTTCCAAAACATCACAGCAAAGCGAGTTTAAGAAAGCCTAGAAACCTTCAGAGTGTGCACAGACCCACCACAGTGGAATGGGGAAAGAGGATCTCATATACAACATTATTGTGCTCAAGTTGCATTGATGATTTCTGGCATCAAAAAGTATCATTATCAGGCTTAATCCAATGCTTCACAACTGAATTTTGTTCCAATTAACTAGCTCCTAAAACAATTTGCAGTAGTCTGTAAAAAAATTAGCAACCCCTGCATATCAGGAAAAAGAATGCCTCCTCTGAGTTTTGGACATAGCAGAAACTGACTAAGCTATAGACAAGATTCATTTTGGTACAGGACTCAGTTCCTCGTGTTAATTGGGCACTAAGGGGCTTCCATCTTTTGATTACTGGAATTGTCATCTACAGTTTACAAGTCTGAGAGAAATGTTCTCTTGTTGTACTCTAGAAATGTGTACTTTATTGTTGTTTTGTATTATAGCATGATTGATATTTATACAATAATTTTTAATGCTTAAAAAGATCAACTTTACACAGTTGTTTGTCACACTGAAAGAATTGTAGACATTTCCAGAACTACAAAATATGCCCCATATTAACATGCAACTTAGCCACATCTATAAATTATATTGGGGGTTTAGAGTTCCTTTCTTTCTTTGTATTTTTGAAATAAAAACAACACAAAAATTATGAGTGTTAAACTTGTACAAACACGATAGACCAGTTATTATTGGAGGGCACTACGACATTCTCTGTTGCAACATAGTGAACTCTCTGGAATGAAGGTCATACAACTTTCTAAGATCCAAAAACCTATCACTTTATATTTAAAAAGAAGAAGAAGAACATGCAATCAAGTCACAACTGACTCATGGTGACCCCCACAGGGTATTCTAGGGAAGAGGCACACAGAAGTGGTTTGCCATTGCCTTCCTCTGCATAGCAACCCCAGGCATCCTTGGTGGTCTTCCATCCAAGTACTGCTTAGTGGACAACTTTGCTTAGCTTCCAAGTTCTGACAAGCTCAACTGGGTTATGCAGGCTGCATACGTAAGCCATATATTTAAGCTACCAACAAATATGGATGAATTCACTGCAACTCACCTTGTCTGTGGAAGTCAGCCGTCCTCTTATGCGGCGGTAAAGAGCCAAGTCTTGATGTTAAAGAAAGGAAGTGACTCTTTCAGATTAATGAATCACCACAAGTAAGCAGCCCTAGGGTAACAAATCAGCTCACCTTTCACATGTATATAAACTGCCGAATTAATATACGCATTACAAATATATCTTGGTTAAAGGTTTGGTAATATTTAAACCAACCTTTATATCCAATCAGAACTTTATCGGTAGCAAGCAACTGTTAATGTTTGTGACCCATAAAACATCGCTTCTTTTCCGCGTATGAATTTTAAAGCGTGCTCTGTGATGGTGATGGCAGCGACGAAGCAATACTTTTCTGCCACCATTGCGTCTGCATAGTGTAGGCCAGTGGAGCTGTTCTGGATAGTCAGAGGCCTGTTGGGACCTGACCTTCAGGAGGATGTAGAATCGAACTGCTCAGGGGTACTTGTGACGTGGACCCAGGCCTACTGCTGGACAAGCAGGTGGCAGTTGTGGCTAAGAGGACCTTTTACTACCTCTGACGAGTTAACCACTGTGACCCTTCCTGGAGATAAAAGATCTGGCCGCTGTGATGCGTGGCATGGTTACATCTAGATTATATTACCGAGATGCGTTCTATATGGGGCTGCCCTTGAAAAGTGTTCTGCAATATCAGTTGGTACAGAGTGCTGCAGCCAGGATGTTGACTGGAGCAGGTTGTAGGGATCATATCAGTTCAGTCTTAGTGCAACTACACTGGCTTCCAGTTTGGTTTTGGGCACAATTCAAGGTGCTGGTCTTGACCTTGGTTTGGGATCGAAATACCTGAAAGGCTGCTGCATCCCGTATGAACCTAAAAGATAACCAAAAAGATAGAGGGGGGTGCAGTATGATACGAATACAAACAGAATAGAACTACTGCAAATTGTGCATATTTCAAACCTGTATTAAATGCAATAACAATATATCAGACTATGTTTTACAGAAAACTGAAGCCAATATTTATAAATGATGATGGATGGATGGATGGATGGATGGATGGATGACGAACTCCCCCGGAGTTGATATTCGTTTCGAGGCATCTTTTTCAAACATCAAACCTCATGCAAGTGTGTCTCCACAAGGTCACAAATCTTCCAAATTGGATTTCTCCTTAATTCCTGTACATTTAGGTGTTATTCATAAGATGTTCTCAATCATAATAGGTGCTGGTCTTGACCTTGGTTTGGGATCGAAATACCTGAAAGGCTGCTGCATCCCATATGAACCTGCCCAACCATTATGACACTCTTCAGAGGCCTGCTTGGGTGCCTTCTGAGATTAGGTGGATGACAACCCAGGAGAGGGCCTGGGTTCTTGGTCATGGCACCAACACTGGAACTCTCTCCCCAGAAAGATTGGTCTGCTCCCTTCTGTTGCTGTCTTTCTCCAACAGGTGAAGACTTTTTTGTTTAGTTTGGCATTCCCACAATGATCCCTCTTTCCTAACCAAAGTTTCATGTTTGGTATTTATTCTAACCCTTTTATATATAAGCCCTATTTTCCATATTGTGGAGTACTAGGGAATTCTCTGTTGCTGTTGGCCACTGTGAAAAATGGAAAAGAGTCACACCATCTCATAATATGGGGAAATATGTTGAGTGTACAGAATGCATGGTAGAACCCACTGACACTGGCATTGCAAGCTGTGATCACTGGCACCATGTGTGTGTGCGCGCACATGCGCTTGTGCAAAGTTGGCTGCAAACCCACCACGCTTTGCACAAGGCTGCAATTTGTATGACGGAGCAGTCCTAAACTGGAAAAAAAAAAGGGCTGTACATTTCTCCAATGCCCTAGCGCAGTTACACAGTAATGCTAATTTCCTGCCCTTCCTTGCAAATTAGTGTGGTCTTCTCTTTGTGATTCTCTAATTTGATCCTGCACACTGGTCGTCATCTTGGCAGTTTTTTAGAGCCTGTCCAGTGCAGATTGCACTCTGTCCTCCAAATGGATCAATTCCAAGCAACTCAGCCCAACCTACATTGCAGGGTTGTTGCAAAGATAAAATAAAAAGATAAAATAAAAAGAGGGAGACTGTCGTAAGCTACTTTGGGTTCCCCACTGGGGAGAAGAGTGGAATATAAATGAAGTAAGCAAATAAATCATAGTAAAAGTAATGTGTACCATCGAGTCGCAACCAACTCATGGTGACCAGTGTTCCCTCTAAGCTGACTTAGTGTGAGCTAGCTCACAGTTTTTTAGCCTCCAGCTCACACATTTTTGTCTTAGCTCAGGAAGGATGGCTCCAGAGCCAACTTAGTTATGCAGCAGCCAAGTCACTTGCTCACAACTTTAGTGCCAGTAGCTCACAAAGTAGAATTTTTGCTCACAAGACTCCACAGCTTAGAGGGAACATTGATTGGTGACCGAATGAAATTCCACCTCTTGGGGTTTTTGAGGCCAGAGATGAGTGGAGATGGTTTCCCAGTGCCTTCCTCTTCATAGCAGCTCCAGTCTCCTTTGTTGGTTTCCCATACAAATAATGACTTTGCTTAATTTCCAAGCTCTGGTGAGATCAGAGAAGTCTGGACTATGAGGGCTGATACAAATTATAGTAAGCCAATGCAAGTTTGTGGCAGCCGTAAAGAAACATGTAGAGCTAGATTTCCACCCCACCACCACCTCCCCTTTTTGACTGCTGTCAGTAAAAGGTCTTTCAGCGACTGCAGAACGGATGCAAAATGGAGGTGCCCCTCTCAACACTTCCCTTTGCTGGCAGTGGGTGATGATGACCAATGTTCCCTCTAAGCTGTGGAGTCTTGTGAGCAAAAGTTCTACCTTGTGAGCTACTGGCATTAAAGTTGTGAGTGAGCGATTTGGCTGCTGCATAAATTAGTTTGCTCTGGAGCCCGTCCTTCCTGAGTGGAGACAAAAATCTGTGAGCCAGAGGCTAAAAAACTGTGAGCTACCTCACAGGGAACACTGGTGATGACTGTTTTACTTCATCCATTTTACTTGATTTACTTTAGCAAAAGAACACAAAAAGACTCATGCACAAAAGTTTAACCTCTCCCCTCTTGTTTTAGTTCACCCATTATATTCTTGTTAGTTTGGAATAGTGGTTAGAGTATTTCACAAAGACCAAGGAGACTTGGGGAATAATCCAAAGAAGATCTACTCAGACTTAAACCCCAATTCATTCCACAAGGCTTGCATGCCCAGATAAGTGTTCTTAGGACTGCAGTCTTGATTTCAGATTGTCACTCAGCTAGGACCTTGGGTCATTTGTGCACACTTTTTCTCAGTCTAACCCATCACTCAGATACTCAGATACTCAGGATTATTGTTAGGATAATATGGGGGAGGGGAAAACATGTAAACAGTTGCCATGTGATCTCTAGGGTTCAAAACCCCTTCGGCAACAAGATGTCATGGAGTATAGGATGATCCTTTGAGTTGTGTTCAAGCAGAGGACATGGCCAACACAGAAGACGTGCTCCATAATTTATGGAAATTAAAGTAAAGGTAAAGGTTCCCTTGCTCGAAAGCCAGTCGAATCCGACTCTAGGGTTGTGGTGCTCATCTCCGTTTCAAAGCCAAAGAGCCAGCGTTGCCCGAAGATGTTTCTGTGGTCATGTGGCCAGCATGACTCAACACCAAGGCGCAGAGAACGCTGTTACCTTCCCACCGAAGTGGTACCTATTTATCTACTTGCAATTTCTTGCTTTCGAACCGCTAGGTTGGCAGGAGCTGGAACTAGAGACGGGAGCTCACTCCATCATGCAGCAACTCGGGTCTCGAACTGCTGAACTACCGACCTTCCACAGCCTGCATTTCAGCGTCTTAACCACTTGAGCCACCGCAGCTCATGCAAATTGAACGTGTTAAATAAGCATACATAATTTGTATGATAACTAATAAACCCGTTATCTCAATATAAATAATTGTTCTACTTTGGGGAGACTTGGGGAGTAATCCAAAGCAGAAGGTCAGGTCTATTGTTATAGCTATGGTGGGACACCTCCCAGCTTGGCCCTCTAGTCCCCACCACTGCTCAACAGGATGGTGCTGGCTGGGGGGGGGGAATGGGGGGGGTTCAGCATTGCGCCAATGTGCAACATCAGTTTCAGTGTGAACCCAGAAGTGCCATCATTGTATCAGCACAACACTCTAGGACTCACTGAAAACTCTTTGGTTCTTGTTGGAAGTGACATTGTGATCTCGATCCTGCCCCCTCCCCATTCTCCCACTAGGGTGACAGCTAGGCCCGGCAGGTCTAATTAGGACTGTCATGGAACTTTGGAAAGACTGAAAGAGTTGCCTTTTCCTGTGGGGAAATGGATGTAGGGAGAAATAGGGAGGGGAAACAGAGAAAGGCAGTCAAAGAGAGATCTACCATCAGGAACAATCCTGTGACAGCTGAAAAGATACCAGTGTGAGGACTGTAACTTGGAATAAAAAACGTCTTGGAGTAAGTAACGGTGTAAGACACTGGGTATTGATGATATATATCTAGTGCTGGATTATGGATCGGTTTCAGTTTATAAAATATCAGGCACCATTGCTTTTAAACTTTATTTAAAAACAACAACAAAAAAAAACAACACTCAGATTGAGTGATACAGTGTTTTGGACCAAGCCCATTTGCAGTTGTCCATTGCAATTCTCATGCTTAAATCTTTGTGCCATTTAAGCTGCACATGGTCTATTTCTTCTGGAGAAGCATGACATTTTTACAGATCTTTACCAATCAAACCTTTTGTAAGGTTTGTTAAAAGCAGGGGTCATTTCCTGCAGGAGCACACAGGAACGGAGCTCTGGCAGTAAAGAGCCCAGGGGGTGGGCACATGCAACAAGCCCCACCCCCTGCTCCCAGCAGCCCTCAGTCAGAGCAAGAAGCAGCCAGGTAAGTTGCAGAGCCCCCTGGCCCAAAACAGTCCAATGGCACCTTTAAGACCAAGTTTTATTCAGGTACAAGCTCTCCCTCCTCTGCGAGGACAGATCTGCACGTCCCCCCCCCCCAAAGCTAGCAATCCAAAACAGTCTAGTGGAGCCTGAGCGGTGGGTGCTGCCTTCTGACACACTTCTGGTGATGTCAGGGTGTGTGGCATATGCAAATAAGTTATGCTAATGAGCTATGCTAATTAGCTCCTGCACCTCTTTTTCTACGAAATGACCCCTGGTTAAAAGTCAGTTTGACTCTTTATAGAGTAACACTAGCAGTAAAGCCCGCTGTGGAAATAAATACAACAGGATCTAGAAAGAGGCTCTGGGGGAGTGCTCTGGCTTTGGGCAAACAGTGTCATTTTGCTGTGGTGACCTCAGCAGGGTATAATGGCAGAGTCCACTGTTTTCTCCAGAGGAACTGATCTCTGCTCCCTGAACAGCAGTTGTAATTTTGAGTGATCTGTAGCCCTCACCTGGAAATTGGCAACAATTGTTACCCAGGACGAAATGGCTGGTTTGGAGGGTGGAGTCTATGACATTCTACCTGTCTGATGTCCCACCCCTCCGCAAACCCCACCCTCTCCAGGCTCCACCCCTCAAATCCCCAGGAATTTGCCAGCCTGGAGTTGGCAACCCCATCTCATTCGCAGCTAACCATCAACCTACCATTATCTGCCCCTTTGACTTCAGCTGACTTCCGCTCTCCCTTCTGCAGAGCAATTGTAATTTTGAGTGGTCTCCAGCCCTCACCTGGAGATTGGCAACAATGGTTCCCCATGAGGGACTGAGTGGTTTGGAGGGTGGAGTCTATGGCATTGTACCTGTCTGAGGTCCCACCCCTCCTCAAACCTCACCCTCTTCAGGCTCCATCCCTCAAATCTCCAGGAATTTCCCATCGGGAGTTGGCAACCCTATCAGGATTGGCCCCAATATGTTTTCTCCCAAAGGGCAAAGTAGGTGACTGGACCAAACTTAGTTGCCTACCAACAGGCACTGAGGGGAAAGTAGGGTTGCCAGCTATAAGGAGGGAAATACCTGGAGTTTTGGGGGGTGGATTCTGTAGAGGGCAGCATGGGGGGGGGCGGAAGGACTCAGCAGGTATAATGTCATAGGGTCTACCCTCCAAAGCAGCCATTTTCTCCAGGGGAAACTGATCTCTGTCATCTGGAGATCAATTGTAGCAGTGGGAGATCTCCAGGTCCCACCTGGAGATTGGCAACCCTAGGGGAAAGTCAGCTGCACAGCAGGGGGTTGAAGAGAATGGTTTGATGGGTGCTGGGCCAAGATTGGCAACAATAGTTCCCCAGGAGCAAATAGCTGGGTTGGAGGGTGGAGTCTATGGCATTGTAACCTGTCTGATGTCCCCCTCTCCGCCCCCCCCCCAGCCTCTGCCTAGGGAAAGCAGCTGTCATCATTCTCCTCACCCCCTATGAGGTATGTTAAGGTTGAAAGTGTGTGAATGGTCCATAATCCCCCAGGCAGCTTTTAAAACATGATCCTGGGACCTACACACCACCAGACATTCCAACTGCCTTCCGGGGGGGGGGGGGGTATGAGGTGTGGAATGGAGTGAAGTCCAATCAGCTTCCATATGCAAAAGACCTTGAAGGTTCCATATGCAACTGACATTCCAACTGCCTTGCGGGGAGGGGGGTGAGTTTGAGGTGTGGAATGCAGTGAAGTCCAATCAGCTTCCGTATGCAAAATACCTTGAAACGCTGGGCGGGACTGCACAAAGCAGCCAGTCAACCCAGCCAGCGTCTTCTGACTGACAGTTCAAGCGTCCATACACTAAAGGGGCCAAATTTAGAATGTTCATATAGAATGTTCTTACTCAATTATATATAAGGAGAGATTTGTGTTGCAATACTACAATGATGCTTCTAGTTTGGAAATATTGAAATGAGGTGGTCTAAAGCTAACCCTCTTCCCAAGTATTTGCTCAAAAGGTAACATCTGGTTGTTATGGAGGCTATCATGTATAGAAGGTAAATGGGATTTATCCCATCCTCTCTGAAATATATTGGGTTCAGATGCGTAGAAGTGATCAGCTCATAGTTCGTTAGTAATTCAGCAAGAGAAAGAAGACTGACTATCCCTGGCCGAAGCCCGGTATTTATGCCTGAAAAGGGTTACATGGTTGCACCCAAAACACACCCCACTCCCAACGATAGTGTTATGTAGTGGGTTGCCGCATGGATAAACGACCGACAACGACGTGGTGCATGGCACGCTTTATTTGGTACACAACAAGAACAAGCACAAACGGCCGGCAGGCCAACTATATACATACCTGGGGACACACCCCTGGTCACCATTGGTGGGTTTGAATCTCCCGCCATGGTTCCCATTGGTTCCCCAGTGGAGGGACTAGGAGCCTAGTCCCTATTGTTCTTCCAGAGCCAAGCTCTGGCTGTTCGCTGGCCCCCGGTGGTGGTCAGCATACACTACAGATAGGCTATTTACACTCTGATGTTTCCCAATTGGTTTATTCTAGGATCCCTATCTCCCTAATGGTCCATTCTAGGATCCTAGCAATCTATTGTTATGCATTCCAAGCTTAGTCCTTTTGCAAGGACAGTTCAGGCTCAATACATAACACTCTCTCTTTAGAGGATTTATATTTTAAAAAGGCAAACCATGCTGGCGATGACTCACCTACTTCCCATTGGCCACTGGGGAAGCTGCCTTGGTGTCCTATTGGCCCGTCCTGCCAGCTCCTCCATTCTTACACACCCACTTTTGACATGTTGCACCTTGGGAGTTGTAGTTCTCAGCTAGCCTTACGGCAACCATTAGAATTACAACTTCCAAGTTGAGAGTCCCAAGAGGCCATTAGGCATTAGCAGAGAATCAGTTAGTTAATCAGTTAAAGTGTTAAACAGGAAGGAGCTTTGGAATTGAAAGGGGTTGGGGGGAAAGGGAAGGCCTGGACATTTCCCTGAATTACAATTGATCTCCAAACTACAGAGATCAGTCCCCATGGAGAAAGTGGTGACTTTGGAGGGTGAGCTCTATGGCCTTATACCTCACTGAAGTCCTTCAACAAACCTGGCCCTCCCCTTAGTATTGCCAAACTCCAGGCAGCACCTGGAGATCTCCAAGATCAGTTCTCCTGGGGAAAATGGCTGCTTTGGGCAGTGGACTCTATGGCATTATACCCTGCTGAGGTCCCTCCCCACCCCAATCCCTGCCTGCCTCAGGCTATACCTCTCAAATCTACAGGTATTTCCCAACCCAGAGTTGGCAACCCTGTAACTGGCTACAGAACCACTTTCCAGACCCTTGAAACCCAGAAAAAATGGCATAGGAGGAGGTGGTTTTCTACCTTAGCTGCCACTGCAAAGCTACAAACAGCATTAGTCAGGTGTGGAGGGAACTATACCTGTTACCATGTGGTTGTGCTCCCATACTACCCACTTGAGGCAGCAAAATGACTTGAGACAGCCCTGCCTTAAAGCTAAGCAGAAGGAAATAAACATGGCTCGCCTCCCTGTATTTTCCCCTTTTTCCCACCACCCTACCAGCCACAGCTGGGACACTCACCTAGAGCTTCTTTCTAGAGCTCATTGTATTTCTTCCCACAACGGGCTTTATTCCTAGTATTCTGGTATTTCCTAGAAGATTCACTATCGATCTATTTCATTACTGTAAAATAATGCAGAGAGATCAGGAGAGAGGCTCTGTTTCCTTTTATATCACACTTTCTGTGAGGACAAGACCAAGACTAACGTCAGTGTTTTTATTCCATCCCTTTTCCCAGAGGTCATTTCGGGGGGGAACGCGGGGGAACACAGTTCCCCCTGGTGAGGTACGGGGGGGCGGGGCACATGACGAAGCCCCGCCCCCTGCTTCCAGCCGCCCCGCTTCCGGCCCTCATTCAGCCAGGAGGAGGCAGGAGAAGAGGGAGGGTAAGTTGCTTCCTCCCTGCCTCCCCCCACCCCTGCCTGCCTGTGGTCAGGGAGGGCCTTCGCAAGGCTTCCTTGCACTCCCGCCGGCCTTGCAGGTCCATCGCCGGGCCCCTCATAGGGCTCGGCAGTGGAGCTGCAAGGCCGGCACCGGCGGCCGGGACCGTTGGGGGCGGGGGTGTGGCCTTATGACACATTTCTGGTGTTGTCAGGAGGTGTGGCCTTATGACACACTTCCAGTGATGTCAGGGGATGTGGCATATGCTAATGAGTTATGCTAATGAGTTCCCCTAGCTCTTTTTCTACGAAATGACCCCTGCCTTTTCCTGAAACCGCAAAAGATTCCAGCGCTGTCAATTCTGCAGCACAATAATACCAACTGATCCTGGGTGTGCCGAAACCACCCATCTCCTTCCTTTTTAACAAGACTGTTGAAGAAATTCTGGGATGTTTGCTGTCCCCTGTAAAGCCTGAGATTAATTGGGTGGGTGGGGAGTCCGGTTGTGATTTGTCAAGTGCCAAAGCTAAACTTTTAAACAGGAATAGTAAAATGTTTATTTTGTTTTCTGTGGTGGTGGTGGAAACTACCATCAAGTCTCAGGTGACTTATGGTGACCCTGTAGGGTTTTCAGGGCAAGAGACGTTCAGAGGTGGTTTGCTGTTGCCTGCCTCCATGCTACAACCCTGGTATTCCTTGGAATTCTCCTGGGGTCAACCCTGCTTAACTCCAGAGATCTGACAAGATCGCTAGGGCAATTTTGCCCCAAACAATATAACTTTTTCAAAGAATAGGATTTTAGTTACACGATTAATTCTGAAGCCTGCCATTCTACCCAGCTCAAGGTCAAGGTCTCCCTTGCTCGAAAGCCAGTCGAATCCGACTCTAGGGTTGCGGCGCTCATCTCCATTTCAAAGCCGAAGAGCCAGCGCTGTCCAAAGACGTTTCCGTGGTCATGTGGCTGGCATGACTAAACACTAAGGCGCACGGAACACTGTTCCCAGCTCAAGTCTACCCAGCTAGGAATGATTAAATGAAGCCTAAAAGTAGTCATGTATGGCTGTGAGAGTTGGACTATAAGGAAGGCCGAGCGCCGAAGAATAGATTCTTTTGAACTATGGTGCTGGAGAAGACTCTTGAGAGTCCCTTGGACTGCAAGAAGATCAGATCAGTCAATCCTAAAAGAAATCAACCCTGACTGTTCCCTGGAAGGCCAGATAATGAAACTGAAGCTCAAATACTTTGGCCACCAAATGAGAAGGGAGCCCTCACTGGAGAAGACCCTGATGCTGGGAAAGATTGAAGGTCAAAGAAGACGGGGACGGCAAAGGATGAGATGGTTAGACAGTGTCATAGATGCAACGAACATGAAATTGAGCCAACTTCAGAGGACGGCGGAAGACAGGAAGGCCTGGCGTGATCTGGTCCATGGGGTCGCGAAGAGTCGGACTCTACTGTGCAACTGAACAACAACAACAACAACAACAAAAGGTTAGCACTTTCTCAAGCGCCTCATATAGCAGAATATATTTGTTGATTTGTGGAATGAAATATACAATGTAATTACTTCTTAATGGAAGTGTATTTTTGTTAGTCACTGTTATATATATATATATATGTTTGGATTAAAAAGAAGAAGAAGTAATCAGCATAAACACACATTCACATCTGGTTCCCGAGTGAATCTGGAAGAAAACTTCCAGTTATATAGGATCTTTGAAATGGTGCAATTTAAACCTACAATGTTCCTATAGATGCTCACAGCACCCAATTGTCTATTCATCTCCTGACAACAATTTTTCTTATTTAATATATTTAATATCACTATAGCAACCCTTTTATCTGCTTCCTTAATTTCCTAAGTGTCCTTAATTTTCTGAATTACATGAGTATCTTCAAATAACTACAGCAAATGGAGCAGGTATGTTTTTCATTTTGGTGAGACTTCACGATCCTGTTCTTGATTATTTCTAATTATTGAAAATTATTAATTGAGCGTTGGAGACACTTTGGAACATTATATCATTGTGTAGTGATGTGGCCCTTGCAGATATGCATTGGCCTCGGTACTACTGAATGGCAATGTTATTGCATTGTCCCTGTCATGTTTGGTGTAGTGGTTAGGAGCGCAGACTCTAATCTGGGAGAACTGGGTTTGATTCCCCACTCCCCACATGCAGCAGCTGGTGCGACCTTGGGTCAAGATAAATATGGACAAACACGACCCAATCAGAAAATAAGTATAAAGACAACAGTCGTGAGAGTCTGACCTTGGGTCAGTCATAAGTTCTCTCAGAGCTATTCTCTCACGAGCAGTTCTTGAAAGAGCTCTCTTGGCCCCACCTACCTCACAGGGTGTCTGTTGGTGGGAGGGGAAGGGAAAGGGATTGTAAACCACTCTGAGCCACTCTGTAAGCCACTCTAAATCCAATCTCCTCCTCCTCCTCCTTTCTCTTCTCCTTTCTCTACCTTCTACATGGCCTTGAATGAACTCCACATTAGGACTGAGATGGTGATGTCATGTGGCGACATGCCACCTATTTTATTTTTTTTGTGCAATCGCTGTACTGATATATGATAATACCTGAAAATGCCAGACCCACAAAGACCACCCTAATTGTAGCAGGGGATGTTTGTGATTGGTTAATTACCTTCCCGCCTCTGAGACTTAGAATTTATTGGATGAGCACCTTACCATAGAACCCTTGATTGGATTCTAGAATATGTTGTTGCTGGCTGTGTGCATGTTGATATATATATTCAAAATTTCAGGTTAATGATAACATAATCACAAATAAATAAATAAATAAAAAACAAACAAAAAAAGTGTTGATTTCAAGGTTTATAGCATACAAGTGAGAAAGCAAGAGCCAAAATATCCATTATGGATGGTGCCTACACAGTTTGCAGGTCACTGATAAAGCCCTATGGGGAAACTGAGGCAGGTACCAAAGACTCTTTGACCATGCAGTCAGTAGGGCAAGGAATGTGGTGGAATGTGCCTTTGGCCACCTCAAGGCTCACTGGCAATGCCTCACCAGGTGAATCCCAGTGTTTGAGGAGAACATCACCTATGCGGTTCCTGCATGTGTCATCCTGCAGAATATTCAGGAGGAGAAAGGATATGCTGTGTTGCTGGACCGCTGGGATCCAGAGTCCCTTCTTGTTCTGCAGGATGAGGAACAGTACTTCCACATCAACAACATAAAACAGAAGGGAAACATATGAGTGGTGTGATAAATGATTTCATGTTCAGGTGTCAAGCTGATCCCTGACCTCCACCTGGACTTCTTTGGTTCCGCCATTAGCCTTCAGCTAGGTTGTTAACTCACTGCTTTCCACTTGAAAATAAAGAATGAACATAATAAACCAAAACCATGGTGGTAATTAATTATCGTATGGCATTGTGTGTAGAATAGCCAGGAGATACGAAGATTGCCTGGCAGCCGCACGTTTTAGTTCTTAGCATTATGCTAGTGGTGAGCTAGACTTTGTTTTTAGGGGCTGAGAGAGCTCTGAAAGAACTGTGACTGACCCAAGGTCATCCAGCTGGCTTCCTGTGGAGGAGTGGGGAATCAAACCCGGTTCTCCAGATTAGAGTCTGCCGCTCTTAACCACTACACCAAACTGGCTCTGCCATGCTGGTAAGTACAGTTGGTAAGGTTACACTGTTATGCACTCCATGTGCATCAGTTTAAGGAAAAGAAAAATGAACTATTGCATTTCAAAAATGAGCAGACAACACATCTGAAGAAGGCATGAGGGCAAAGCAGTGTTGTATCAAGGGACTGAAAATGATGCCTAGTGGTAGGTGCTTGGAATCATCATCTTAAAAGAATTCTGAGTAGCTCACTGTAGAAGAATACCATAATAGGCTGTTGTTTCTCCTCCTCCTATTCTTCTTCGTCTTCTTCTTCCTCCTCCTCCTCCGATATAGAAGAATCTTACTGTGGCTAAAGCTGAAGATCAGAAGAACAGCCTATACGGGGCAGTTAAAAGGACTAGTAGCTAGCACAGCTAGACTAGGGACATCCCACAATTTCAGATTATGCCCTTCCTGTCTCCTGATTGGCTCTTTGCAGACTTCCTGGTCCAGCTGAGCCCTCCCCCTTCATTCCTGGCTGTCTCACAGCAGTTAGTCAGTTATTTAAGTGTCAGATATGAGACTCGAGGCAGCAGGTGAACAGTGATAACAGGTTTATTTGAACATGAAGTCAGAAGAACCAGAACGAGACAAACTATGGAGCAACAGGCTCCTTTTTAAACAGTCCGGGCTTGGCAAGCCATGCCCACATGTCAGCTAAGGTCCAATCAAATACAGTATATAAAGACCAATCACTTCGCTTCCCTCCAGAACTTTCTTTGTTCTGATAGGTCAGTTTACAATACCTTGTTAGACTCAAGCTCAATACATTTATTACATTACATTTCATACACAACATTAAGCCTTTCCCCCTCTCCTCTGTTTTATCAGAGTTTATTTCTTCTTTAATAAACCAGGTTATTTCCTTTAAATCATTGGTGCTCCACTCCTTTGCATATTTAAACTCTGCCAACACTCTGCAGTGGCCACTGTGGGTCTTAATAGGCAACCAAAACAATATTGTCAGCCTTTCATTTTGTCAGTCAGAGGTAGAGGGAGGGGGCAGGGCCCTTTCCAGACTTCTTTTGGGGCTAGGCCATGAAGCAACCATTGGCGGGCCTACCTGTTCATACTCAGGTCTCAAACTGCTGAACTACTGACAAAAATCAAACCTTGTGGTATCCCGTTATTATGAAACCAGTGCAATACTGAGTGTACAGGTCCAAAATTAGTCAGGAACACCAGAAGGGTGCCATGGGTCATGATACTGGAAGCCAGTGAGAGTTGCAGGATGAATACCATTGAAATACAAAACAAGGCCAGTGCAGACGGTGCACTCTCTTCTCAGAAGTATCATTTTAGTCTAAATCCTGGTGGTCAGAGCTATCCGCACTATGCAGTCAGCAAACTCACAACATCTGGATTAACTGACAGGTCAGTTTTGGCCTGGCTGGACAAGGATGGGGATTGCATCATAACAGCACTGGCATTGTTGGCAGAACCATAATATCCATACAACACAGCTGAGCCAAGGGGGAAAAACACAAGCCATTAGTCCATGGTACAAAGAAGTGAGGCTTAATCGAATTCCTCTTCTCATTAGCCCTGACCTGGACAGCCCAGGCAAGCCCAATCTCATCAGATCTTGGGAACCAAGCAGGGCCGACCCTGGCAAGTGCTTCGAAGGGAGAACTCCAAGGAATACCAGGGCCGGGATGCAGAGGCAAGCAATAGCAAGCCACCTCTCTGAAACATTCAAGCCCCACTAGAGGTTGCCAGAAGTCAACCCTGACTTCCAAGCACACACACACACACACACACACACACACACACACACACACACACACAAATACTCACCAAAAAAAACCCCACAAAAGAATTCCTCTTTTCAATTAGCCCCCTACCCCGATGTAGGTGAAATATTACAATATCAAAATGGTGTGTGTAAATTCAAATATTCCCACTGACTGTCCATTGAGAGCCCTGAGGACCAGAAGGGGGCCATGGGTCATGATACTGGAAGCCAGTGAGAGTTACAGGATGAATATAATTGAAATACAAAACAAAGCCAATGCAGACTGTCTGCTCTGTTCTCAGAAGTGTCATTTTAGTCTAAATCCTGGTGGTCAGCGCCATCTACATTATGCAGTCAGCAGTCTCACAACATCTGGATTAACTAACAGGTCAGTTTTGGCCTTGCTGGACAAGGATGGCATTGCAATTCAGTCAGGTTGTGCTGGGGGTATACAGAGATAAGCTGCACTCACAGTGCTGCATCATAACGGCACTGGCATCGTTGGCAGAACCATAATATCCATACAACACAACTGAGGCAAAGGGCAAAAATATAAGCCATTAGTTTGTGGTACAAAGAAATAAGGCTTAATCGAATTCCTCTTTTAATTAGCCGTGGCCTCGATAGCCCAGGCAAGCCCAATCTTGTCAGATCTCAGAAGCTAAGCAGGGCCCACCCTGGCAAGTACTTGGATGGCAGCCCTCCAAGGAATACCAGGTCTGGGATGCAGAGACAGACAATAGCAAGCCACATCTTTGAAACATCCAAACCCCCTAGAGGTTGCCAGAATCAGCCATGACTTCCAGGCACACACACATACATAGACACACACACTCACGCACAAACACACACACACTCACGCACAAAAAAAGAATTCCTCTTTTCATTTAGCCCCCTGCCCCGATGAAGGTGAAAAAGGGTGTGTGTAAATTCAGATATTCTCACTGACTGTCCATGGAGAGCCCTATATGATTACTCTTAACATCTCTGTTCCAACTTCTCTTATCTCTACAGGTTGACTTCACTAAATTGTCCAGCAACATCCATGACTGTCAACTTGATGACTTTCATTTGCTTATGAAATTATTTGTTGGAGAACTTTGTTGACATTCCCAATTAGTGACACATTGTATCTCCAGAGTGTTGTGTCCTTAATGAGTGATTCTCGAGGAAGATCTACTTGTTGAGGAACCCGGCAATGATAGATAAGAGCAACATCCATCGGGACCTCAATGCTATTCCCATACATCTGGAGAACAGAGTGGACGGACGTCTGAACCACTTTATTTGGATCAATGATAATTTTCCGAGGATTGAAGACGTTTTTCCTGTCAGGTTCCCGAACAACGTGACTCAGTATATTAACTCCAGGAACTGTGCTCCAAGAGGAGATGTTGAACATGTCAGTGGGTGTAAATACAGTTTTGGGGAAGATGTGATTCTCAAAGAGGAAAGCACCAGCATCTGGATGTTGCTGTTGAAGGTTCTGCATCATGGTTTTCCAGTCTGCATATTTCCCTGGCAGAATAATTTCATCCATGTCATTCAGCAACACATATCTGCTCCTGTACATGTTGCGATAGACGCAGTCATTTAAGGCCGTAATTTGTCCATAGTAGCCAATGTCCTTGGGATCCATTGAGTGATGCCAGTGAAAAGAGACCTTGAGGTAGGAATCAATGGGCCAGGGGATTACCTCGACAGTCCCTTCTGCAATGTAGTAATCCAGCACTTTCTCCATCAGTGGGCTGCAGCTGTTCTTGTAGATCACCACTCGGGCCACCCCGAGGATTTTATACATCTCCATGCTCTGCACAAACTGCAGGACGTTGTTGTACTCTCCAAACATGGTTGAGATGCAGACTGTGAAGTCAACAAGGGAACCTTCAGGATCACGGTTTCTTATTTCAAAAAGTGGTAGCTGGTCAATATCTCCTTTAGGAGACCAATGTATTGACACGTAATGTGGTTCCCAGTCTTGTGGTTCCAGACATTTCACGTCTGTGGCACCGTAAGGGAAGTCAAATCTATCAGAATGGACATCTATTTGAGCCTTGGAGATGTATATTTCACCATTGGATGAGTGGCAGAACCAGCAGTAAAGTTCCTTGACGTCTTTGTGGTGGACTATAGAAATCACTCGTGTCATATTGTTCTTTCTGTTGTCAAAGTATGGAGCAATGATAAAGGTTCTATTATCTTTTAAGGGTGTCATGGTGTTCGTGGCGGGAATCCCTCGGCAGAGGTTCTTCTTCACTCTAAGCGTGAAAGAGAATTTTCTATTCAGGAGGTAGGAATAGGTCATTATTGACATGAAGGTGGCAATGTAAACGATGGCAATCACATTTGGTTTTGTCCAAGAACAAGTCATTTCGGGCTTCTTTATAGGTGGTCAGTGAAAGGAGATCAGAGAGCTGCTCTGTAGATAGATGGAAAAACACAACACAGAGTCAGGGAAGAAACATTGGAGCTTATTCTTAACCCCAAGATATGCTTGGAGTACAGCTTTAGAGGAACAAATGGGGGGGGGGACATGACTTGAATATGGATTTCAGAAAAGATTGTATTGGATAATTAAGGAAGGGATGTGATATATAAAGGGGACAAAGGGAAGTGATATATAGTGTGTAAGGAAAGGGGACAGAGAATGAAATAGTATTGTGGGATGCTAATGGGGAAATGGGGAACTGCCAACCTAGCCGTTCGAAAGCAAGAAATTGCAAGTAGATAAATAGGTACCACTTCGGTGGGAAGGTAACAGCGTTCCGTGCGCCTTGGTGATTAGTCATGCCGGCCACATGACCACGGAAACGTCTTCGGACAGCGCTGGCTCTTCGGCTTTGAAACGGAGATGAGCGCCACAACCCTAGAGTTGGACTCGACTGGCATTCGAGCAAGGGAACCTTTACCTTTTAATGGGGAAAAGGCCACATCACAGCACTCCAACTGGCATCACGTCAATATACATAGAGAGAGTCATAGCCCCACAAAAGTCTGGTGGGATTGCCAGTATTTTTGATGTCTCCTGCTTTTGTGATTTTAACAGCACAAACATTACCAGATGAAAAGGTTTATGTCTATGCTATGGAAATCTTTGGCTGCTGATCTCTGCAGACAAGGCCAGTATTCAAAGCTCAGGAGTAGTAAACTCGGTTTCTTTTTCTGGTAGATTGGCAAGTTTATCTGCTCTTCAGGGTGATATAATTTTGGAAGCATTTGTAATATTCAGCACCTGCCCTGTGTAAGACTCAAGGGCAGCAAACGGCTTGAGCTTTCTTAACACTGTAGCTGTTCCACTATAAGAATGCCGCACTGAATAACGCCCCCAAAGAGCTTGTCATTCTAAGCTTTTTTCTCCAAGTGATAGGTATCTGCTGTTTCTGCACAATGTTGAGGTTTGCATATAAAACAACCTTTCTTTTTTTACTATAGTGTTGATCATTCCAACTAAAATGCTGATTTCCTGCTGTTGTCTGGCCAGTATATACTTGGGCTTCTTAGAACATTGCAGCTTTCAGCTCGTGCTCTAACACAAGATCTGTTTTATTCTTTAACTAAATTGTTCTTTAACTAAAATCTAAATATGTACCAAACAGTTCAAGTGTAGGTGACAAGTTATGCATAAGGCATTTCACATTCTCAGGACAATTTTTGTTGTTGTTCAGTTGCACTATAAGCTTAAATTTTATATGGAAGGAAGTATTGCATATACGTCAATGTTTTCTTAAATGTCAAAGTATTTGAACAGAAAAACCACTGCTATTTTCTATATACCGCTTCAGATTTTCCAGAAATTTGCCTCTGTACTTTGGAGTGCTTTTTCATTCTCCATAGCCAGTTCTCACCATCCTGAGATGAAGGACAAAAACTGAATAAGAAGAGGAGCTGAACTCACAGCACTTCTGACTTGATCACAGTGACTTTTAAAACCCTAGAGAAGTAACTTTATATTTATTTTATTTTATTTCTCCACACAGTTGTACATTACATGCAAGGCTTTATAGCACAGAAACTTATACCCGAGCTATTTGCAGTACTGAATAAATGTTGCACTAAACTCTCTTCATCTATACATATGTCAGTGCTGTCAAGTTACAGCTGACTTATGGCGATCCCTGCAAGGGGCTTTCAAGGCGAATGAGAAGCAGACGTGGTTTGCTATTGGCTTCCTCTGTAGAGTTTTCCTTGGTGGTCTCCCATCCAAGTATCAATCCTGCTTAGCTTCTGAGATATTACGAGACTGGGATATACCATGACACCTTTCCTCCCTCTTCATCTATAACACCCCTAAAATAAAATTTTAGGAGAGCTTAGTTTAAATTGTACGGGTCTTTAAAGAAATATAACATTATCAGATTTGGAGATGTGATTCACAAATTTCAGATAAAAAACACTCTCTCCATATATATATATCCTAAAAGATATATATCCTAAAATTAATTTTGAAGAGCCCCTAGTTTAAACTGACTGTGGGGTTGACACTCTCAAACATAAGGAAAAGTATAACATTACCAAACTTGTATGTGAGATTCACAACAGTACTGTATTTATCATGGAGATTTTGGCATTTTTAAATTAGGCATTTGGTCTTTTCATTTCTGGGACTGCAAGAGGAACATGCAAAAGTCACCTGCTTGTGTGTATTTGATGTTGCATGTTTCAAGAAGGAGAGGGGCTTTCTCTTCTGCCCA
This sequence comes from Gekko japonicus, assembly GCF_001447785.1. Classification (NCBI taxonomy): domain Eukaryota; kingdom Metazoa; phylum Chordata; class Lepidosauria; order Squamata; family Gekkonidae; genus Gekko; species Gekko japonicus. Next base: position 665,678 of record NW_015169173.1, read on the forward strand.
GTCAATGGTCGCGATCACGCGCACAATTAGCCATGCCATAGGCGCAAATGCTGGGTGGATTTAAAAGGCGTGATCAGACGCAAACATCTGGGAAGCACCCCGCAACCATCAGCAACCTGTTTTGCTCTGCCGCAGAAGTGGAGTAAAAAGACACTAGGGAAAGTCCGATAGCAAATGGGTTGCTATGGGCCACGGATGGACTTTCCCCTGTGTGATCGCTCCAGCGTGCTCCCATATCATCGGGATGGTCTGATCAGGCCATCCCAACTCTGTGCCATTGTCCCCCCCCCCCGTCTCAGTATGTGCATCATCGCACACTGCATAGGGAGCGATGCAAATTATCGATCCCTCATTGAAGGACAATGGAAACCCACGGCAAACCCCCCCCCCCCCCGATTCACTCACGGTTGCATCTGATCACGCAGTGGTGGGCTGCCCCCACAGCTTCCAAGGACTGTGTGATCGCGCAACAGTGGGTCGAATTCCTATGGAGTAAATAGTCTAATCCCCCCCCCGCGTTATCTCACCCGTGTGAACACCACCAATATGTCTAAATGATGACAACAGAATACAGCTATGAAAGTCAATGGGAAAAAGATCTCGATTTTGCTTCCTCAGATAGGATCTGGAAACAAAATACACGGTGCAGTTAAGGCTTCCTCACTCTGTAAATAAGACTGTGTATAAGGTTCTCTGTAAATGGTACCATGCTTCAGAAAAGTTAATCATGGCCCCAGTCACACGGGAGGTTTTGGCCCGGAAGAAGGACGGATCGGGGGCACAGCAAATGGGCGCAATCACACCGCAACATCTGGGAAGCGGCGCGCACCCATCCCCAATCCGTCCCTTCAGGCTAAAAACATGCAGTAAAAAACCCCCAAGGAAATGGTAGGACCAACCTGAAATGCCACAGCAAGCGTGGCCGTGGGATCACCGGCACACCCGTCTTCAGGAGCGTTCGAGGCTCCCAGCTGAACTGCACATGCACACACATGCACAGCCGGCTGCCTTGGTCTCCCTTCCGTGGCTCCCCCTCCCGGCATCTGATCGTGCCGGGGAGCAACTGCGCGGCGGCTCAGGGGATCTGTCTGATCCCGCCGCCACGTTCTCTTTTGGTGCGGCTCTAAAAAGCCGCACTTTGGCCAAGTCAATTTCCCCCATGTAACCGGGGCCCATGATGTTCAATACAATCCATTTCAATTAGCTGCTCTTTGTGCATTCTTATTCATTGAATTATTTAAAACATTTATTAGCTGCCTTTCTCCCTTGTGGAAATCAAGGTGGCTTATAGTATAAATAAAATCGTATTAGAGCACACAGCCGCAATAAAAATAAGAATTATAGAAACCCACTGACCATCCACAATTTTAAAATTCCAATTAGGACTGCCAATAAAACCAAAATCAGCCAAATGCAGTCCTAAATTTAAACAAAACTGCCTTCTCCTGCCTCCTGAAGATTGACAACAAGGGGGCCAGTCCGCTTACAACACTGGTGGAGTTGACATTGTATGCAACATTATCGTGCTCAAGTTGCATTCATGGTTTCTAACATTCACAAATATAACTCTTGGGCCTAATCCATTGCTTCTTTACTGTACTTTGCTCAAATTAAATGTCAGTTTTCTGTACAACTGGCAATCTTATTCCTTTTAGTTGCTGCTGAAATCATGACTCTGGAAACAAAAACAAAAAAATTACAACCCCTGTAATTCATGAATGGCTTCTCTATGTTTCAGACCTAGCAGAAATAGGCAATCTTGTGGACAAGATTCTTTTTGGAATGAGATATTTCATTCTTCCACTCAGGTCGGTAGGAAGCGGGTCCCATTTACTGGTTACTGGAATCATCAACTAGGATCCAAAGGAACGTCTTCTTCTTGTCCTCTAAGAACGTGTACTTTGTTGCTATATTGCATTATATTACAACTAAGTTTTATACAACAGTTTTGTTAAAAACACACACACACTACGTTCGCACGGTTGTTCATCATACTGAAAGCTTTTCAGACATTTCTAGAACTACAGATTTGATATATGCTTCATACTAACCTGATGATGAGGCTCCACTGGCTTCTTTTAGCAGTTATCCTTCCAGTGTACATTCAGGGGAAAAAGAAGCAATAAAAATAACGAATGTTAGACGTGTATAAAGACAATAGATCTGTTAGTCTTCAAGTGGTACCATGACATTCTTTGTTTCCATAGAGTGAACCCCTCTGGAATGAAGGGTAGACAACCTTCTAATAGCCAAAAAGTTATCACTTTACATTTAAGCTTCTTCTTCTTCTTGCCGTTAAGTCACAGCCGATGTATGGGGACCCCATAGGGTTTTCAAAGCAAGATACATTCAGAGATGGTTTGCCATTGCCTGCTTCTGCATAGCAATCCTTGTGTTCTTTGTTGGTCTCCTATCCAAATACTAACCAGGGCTGACCCTGTTTAGACTTCCAAAATCTAATGAGATCAGGCTAGTCTGGGCTATCTGCCTGAAGGCGTATTTAAGCTACTGGCAATTATATTGGTTGAATTCATCACAACTCACCTTGTCTGCAGAAACCAAGCCTCCTATTTTATAGCAGGAAACAGCAAAGCCTTGAGCCTCCACTGCAGAGAACAAGTGTTGTGGGATTTTTTTTTGGCATAATGGCCTACTGCAAATAAGCGCTTACAAGGTGACAATGGAAACTGGATCACCCTTCAGCCATAATGTGCTGAACGTACATATGGCCTTCAATATTATCTTTATAGATTTTGCAGTATTTGAAACAACCATTATAAAAAACATGTACAAAGATTTGGTGGGACTCTTGGTGTCAACAGTTAGACAATGAGTGATTGTAATATGCCCTTTTCTAAAACATGTTTGCTCAGGGTGGATAATGTGTTAGCTTCCCAATCCTCCAGCTTGCATAGAAGACTCTTACTATATATAGTTTGGAGCAGGGGTCGTTTCATAGAAAAACAGCTAGGGGAACTCATTAGCATAACTCATTAGCATATGCCACACACCCTAACATCACCAGAAGTGTGTCATAAGGCCACACCCCCTGACATCACCGGAAGTGTGTCATAAGGCCACACCCACCACTCAGTTAGTCTTAGTCTTAAAGGTTAGTCTTAAAGGTGCTATTTTTTAGTCTTAAAGGTGCTATTTGAACTCCTGGACTATTTTGCAGCAACAGACTAACACAGCTAATTCCTCTGAATCTAAACCCACCACTCAGGCTCCACCCCCAAAATCTCCAAGGTATTGCCAACTCAGAGCTGGCGAGCCTATCTGATGGCACATGTGGGGGAAAACAAGCAAACCACCCATGTCAGGTAAAAAGGATAGAAGTTCAACACAATTTTATCTATTTTCAGTAACTGGTTTGTTGAGAGAAAAGCAACAACAAGCACATCAGTGAAGACCTAGTACCAGAGTGCCAAAAAGGAAAGCTGTTTGGTAATAGATGAAGTACAAAATATGTAGCTATTCACATTCCAGTTACCAGGAGTGTTCCCTCTAAGCTGAGTTAGTGTGAGCTAGCTCACAGCTTTTAAGCCTCTGGCTCACATATTTTTCTCTTCACTCAGGAAGGAGGGCTCCAGAGGCAAACTAACTGATGCAGTAGCCAAATCACTCGCTCACAGCTTTAATGCCAGTGGCTCACAAAGTAGAAATTTTGCTCACAAGACTCCACAGCTTAGAGGGAACATTGGTAGGCAATTCCAGAGAGAAAAAACAGCTATAAACCAAGACCAGCTATAAACCAAAACAGCTATAAACCAAGCATGGGGGCAGATGACCACATTGCTACGGAAAATACACAGAAAATCCAGGCACTATACTTTGTTTTCACTCTCTCCCCCCAACAATTCTGGCGGCCGCCCTGGTTTCAGCTCTCGC
>NW_015169173.1:669754-692290 GCF_001447785.1 Gekko japonicus
GGCCCCAGGCAGGCAGGGGTGGGGAGAGGCGGGAAGGAAGCAACTTACCCTCCCTCTTCTCCTGCCTCCTCCTGGCTGAATGAGGGCCGGAAGCGGGGTGGCCGGAAGCAGGGGGCAGGGCTTCATCATGTGCCACGCCCCCGCACCTCACCCGGGGAAACGGCGATCCCCCGTGATCCCCCCTGAATCGACCTCTGGTTTGGAAGCTATATCCAACAAACTGATTCAATAGTAATGATGATGAGCCAATTTACTTTCCCTTTTAAGTACTAAAACTAGAATACCCAGTTTCCACCCTGAGGTTGACCCGAGTAAACAGCTTGGCTTGCTGGATCCTCCATTCATAAACTCCAGGGCCGGTCACCCAAATAGGCAGTCTCCTAATTAATTGGGGAAAATACCTTTAATGGAGTCAGAGCAAGAGGCAGGTAACTGGGATCTTCATCAATGTTTATAGGGATTTTTTTTCTTAGAGAACTAAATAAATAAACTCTTGAAGTAACCAGTCAAGTGTTCAACTGAAATGTGTTTTTTAGGGATAAAGGTAAAACACACACATATAAACCACAAACTAGCTAAGAGGAAATCAGGAAGGAGAGGGAGAAAGTGATTTTGGGGATGGTGATAATTACCAATCTTGGAGAGCAAGGTCCACGGAGGCAGCTGAGACATGACCAGCTTTTCATGGAGCAAAGAAGAGAGGGAAGCCCACACACAAGTGGCGGTGTTAGATATGGCACCAAGATCACACACACACTGCTATGGTGCATGGTGCTGGCAGTTGTAGGAAAAATGTTCCCTGGGGCTGTCTGATGTGTTTTGGAAACCTTGATGAGTTTTCCAGGGGTTAACCTATAGGTGTTAATGTTTCTTGATGACCCTCTGAGCATCAGACAGGAAAACTACCAGGTTTTGGTGAATAGTGTTACGAGTTACATAATGAGGGTAAATGGATAAGGGGGAAGTAAGGATGGGCATGTGATGGGATTAGTCCAAGGTGAGGCAACCTACCTTGGGAGACCTATTGTTCCTAAATGATGCATCTCCTCATGGTTTGGAGAGAGTTATTAGTCTGTCAGCCACTTCTGACTCAGCTCCAAAAATATTTTGTCCAGGCTTGTCTCTGCCTGGCATCCATTTTGTGTCATTTTTGGTCAGGCAGTGTACATTTATTATTTTTGAGGAGATATTATATGAAGGGTATTTATGTCCTTTTCTCTCTAACTGCTAAATTGCCCCTCTGCGGGAGGAGGGGTCTGACTGTTAACAAGCCATGTAAATCAGAAACCTAATTTACTTATTTATGGGCTTTTAAAAAGGGATCCCCCTTGTAAGCCTCCCTAGCACACCATTTTCTGGATAAAAAATGGTCCTGCGGACTGGTGAGTGGTGACTTTTACCTCCTATTTGCCCTACTGGAAGAGGGCATACAAGTGGGCTTTCCTTTGAAGGTTTTTAAGCAGAAGCTAGATAGCCATCTGAAAGCAATGTTGATTCCATGACACACTATGAATGTACACAGATCATGAGAGGAGGGCAGGAAGAGATGAGCTAGTGCTTGGCTCTTGTGACCCTTTCTTATATGCCCTGGGTAATGCCTATCACCACTTTGGGGTCACGGAGGATTTTTCCCCCTCCAGGCCAGATTGGCCCAGGGATCCTGGAGGTTTCTTGCCTACTCTGGACATAGAGTAGAAGTCACTGGGGGAGTGGAGGGAGGAGGTCCAAAACATTATATCACTGAATCTGAGGGAATTGTTTTTAAATAAAATTTAATATCATCAAAATAAATTTTAGATGTGATTAGAAATAAGTTGTCAGGAACCGACAGTTATCCCACAGAATATTATTAAACATTATTAAACATTTCAACACATTCTGGCGTCATACCCAAGTCATGGACATCGACAAAGCTTATTGTATTACCTAAATCAAGCAGAGACAAATCTCATCCAAAATCTTATCGTTCAATATCATTACAACTGTGACTATAAAATCTTTGCGGCTGTACTCACATCAAGGCTTAGTCACATTATACCATCCTATATTCATAGGTATCAGACAGGATTCATCCCGAATAGGGATCTGACAGACAACGTGCACAAAACAGTTGACATCATACACTGTTGTAAACTCCATAAAATTAAGCCTTCCTTTATCTTGTCATTAGGCATAGAGAAAGTTTTCGATAGCCTGGAATTTAGCTACCTTACAAATCTATTAGACAGAATGTGTTTTGAAACCATCTTCCAAAGAGCTATTCAGACAATCTATTCATCGCCAGCTGCTTCACTACACATCAATGATCATATCACAAATTATATCACAAATTCATTTGATAACAGGTCATTATATCCCTAAAGACCCAGCCTTAATTCTTTTGAACTTCTGGCCAAGAATCAGAATTCCTCAAAATACCAAAGACCTCATTTCCACCCTTTGGCAGCAGCAAAACATGTGCTTGCTTCATATTGGAAACTACAGAATATCCCCTCGATGCATCAGTGGTTATGGGAATATTTTTTACTAGACAAGACCTCAGACTGGATTGTGCAGCAAGACAGACAGGTTACCGCTACTAGTATTATGGCCAAATGGTCATTATGGCTAGATGCTTTTGCTGACCCAGAAGGAACTTTACAGAAATCACCTTTAATTGGTTCACACACCATATATCTTTACCATTAAGTAGTTGGAGAATCTTTAAAACCGACTTGAACTCCATTTATTTTTATTCTTATGTTTAATTATTTAAATAATAAGCTCAAAATTAGCAGATAACTTGTAATGGCAATCCTTGATTCACCAGGAACTTAATGATCATTTTCATTCATGCGTTACTAAGTACTGCATTGTATTTTATTTCAATCTTCAATAAACAGTTAATTTTTGTTAAAATAGAATTTTTAATACCAATGGTGCCTGACATTTTATAAACTGAAACTTATCCATAATCCAGCACTAGATATATATACTGCCATTGTCACTACCCAGGGTCTTACAGCAGGACTCCAAGAAGTTTTTTATTCCAAGTTACAGTCCTCACTGGTATCTTTTCAGCTGCCACAGGTTTGTTCCTGATGGTAGATCTTCCTTTGACTGCTTTTCTCTGTTTTCCCTCCCTTTCCCTCCCTTCATCCATTTCCCCACAGGAAACGGCAACTCTTTCAGACTTAGGGGCTGTCAGGCAATGTCATATTTCAGAAGATCCATGACAGTCCTAATTAGACCTGCTGGGCCTAGCTGTCACCCCAGTGGGAGAATTGGTGGGGGGGACAGGATTGAGATCACAATGTCACTTCCAGCAAGAACCTGGAAGTGGTTAAACCACAGAGTTTTGGGTGAGTCCTAGAGTGTTGTGCTGACACGATAATGGAACTTCTGGGTTCACACTGAATGTGATGTTGCACATTGGCGCAATGGTGAACACCCCCCAATCTCCCCCCCCCCCGGCCAGCACTATCCTGTTGAGCAGTGGTGGGGAATGGAGGGCCAGGCTGGGAGGTGTCCCACCATCGCTATAACAATAGACTTGATCTTCTGCTTTGGATTACTCCCCAAGTCTCCCCAAAGTAGAACAATTATTTATATTGAGACAACAGGCCTGTTTGTTATAATACAAATTATGTATGCTTTTTTAACACATTCAATTTGCATGTTTGTAATTTCCATAAACTTTGGAGGAAAGAGCACATCTTCTGTATCGACCGTGTCCTCTGCTTGAACACAACTCAAAGGATCACCCTATACTCCATGACATCTTGTTGGAAAATGGATTTTGAACCCTAGAGATCACATAGCAACTGTTTACATGGTTCCCCCGCCCCCATGTTATCCTAACCATAATCCTGAGAGATGGGTTAGATTGAGAAAAAGTGTGCACAAATGACCCAAGGTCGTAGCTGAGTGACAAGGCTGCAGTCCTAAGAACACTTATCTGGGCATGCAAGCCTTGTGGAATGAATTGGGGTTTAAGTCTGAGTAGATGTGCTTTAAATTAATCCCCAAATCTCCTCAGTCTTAGTGAAATACTCTAACCACTATTCCAAACTAACAAGAATATACTGGGTGAACTAAAACAAGAGGGGGTGGGGTTAAACTTTTCTGCATGATTCTTTTTTGTGTTCTTTTGCTCAAGTAAATCAAGTAAAACGGATGAAGTAAAACAGTCATCACCCACTGCCAGCAAAGGGAAGTGTTGAGGGGGCATCTCCATTTTCCATCCCTTCTGCAGTCGCTGAAAGACCTTCAACTGACTGCAGTCAAGCAGGGGAGGTGGTGGTGGGGTGGGAATCCAACTCTACATGTTTCCCATGTGATGCTTCTTTACAGTTGTCATGAGTTTGCATTGGTTTACTATAATTTGTATCAGCCTTCTTAGCCCAGACTTCTCTGAGGTTGGAACTTAAGCAAAGTCAGTATTTGTAAGGGAATTCAACAAGGGAGACTGGAGCTGCTATGAAGAGGAAGGCACTGGGAAACCATCTCATCTCTGGCCTCAAAAACCCCAAGAGGTGGAATTTCATGGGGTCACCATGAGTTGGTTGCGACTCGATGGCACACATTACTTTTACTATGATTTATTTGCTTACTTCATTTATATTCCACTCTTCTTCCCAGTGGGGAACCCAAAGTAGCTTACGACAGTCTCCTCCTTTTTATTTTATCTTTGCAACAACCCGGTGATGCAGGTTAGGCTGAGTTGTTTGGAATTGATTCATTTGGAGGACAGAGTGCGATCCGCACTGGACAGGCTCTAAAAAACTGCCAAGATGACGACCAGTGTGCAGGATCAAATTAGAGAATCACAAAGAGAAAGCCACAATAATTTGCAAGGAAGGGCAGGAAATTAGTGTTACTATGTAGCTGTGCTAGGACATCAGCAAAAATTACGCCCCCTTTTTTTCCTTCAGTTTAGTGGCACAAAACTAAAAAAGCTCTCCAGAGCTTCTTCCAGAGGAGTGCTCCCTCATACAAACTGCAGCCTTGTGCAAACCATGGTGGGTTTGCAGCTGACTTTGCACAGGCCCGTGCACACGCGCACACACACACACGTTGCCAATGATCACAGCTTGAATTGCCAGTGTCAGTGGGTTCTACCATGCATTCTGTACACTCAACATGTTTCCCCATATTATGAGATGGTATTACTCTTTCTCACAGTGGGCAATAACAACAGAGAATTCCCTAGTGCTCCGCAATATGGAACATGGGGCTTTGCAGCTGCTTGTCAGTTTCAAAAAAGTCTGGACAGTTTCAACATTGGGTTTCCCCCCTTTACCTGCATTCCTTTGTGTTCCTTTTCATTCAACAAACTAATGCTAAAATGTATGCACAAAACCTGAACCACGAGGATTTAAATGGAAGGTGCTTGCTGGACGCTACTACACAGATGTGATAGAGCAAGTGGCCACCCGCCCCCACATGTCACAAGTGACGTTCCACCCCAATTTAGAGAAGTGCATTAAAAAAAAACTGTAGCTGCAGAATACACCAGACGAAAAAGAATGGTGCGTAAGGTGGGCACAGAATCCAAAGTCAAGATTAAAAGCTTACTGCTCTGAAAATTTGCAGTAAGATGTGCGTGCATAATGGGCCTATGTCTCCCAAACATCAGTTATGCTCCTCAGAAAGCCTTCTCCTTGTGGTGCCCTGTCTTTGGATTGTCTATATGCAGCAGTTAGGTTGCAGGCATTTTCTGTGGAAGGTCCAGTTCTTTGGAAGGACTTACCGGATTGGGTGTGGAGCATGCCTTCACTCTTATGCATTGAGGAATGTGTGTAGGCTTTTATTTCAGAGGCTGTTTGGTAGAGGTTAAACTGTTTTGGCACCTCTGGCTGCATTTTTCACCTGTGTATTTTGAACATCTGTACTTTTAACTTGTGTGTTTTTATCTTGTTGATGGATTGTTGTACTGTTTTGGTGTCCTTCCAATTTTCTGTTACTTTACCTGAGAGTCTAAGGCAATGAAAGTGGTTATAAATGCTTCACATAAATACATAAAAATAAAAGGACAACCAAAATGAACACAGGGTCAGATCATCTGTACAAGTAATGATCAAATAGCTTAGGGCTGTACTTAGAAGAACTTTCTGAAGGGATTTTAGGGTCTGATTTTCTATACCCACCAAGATTGAAAAGACTTCCAGAGTAATTTCTGACAGAAAAAGGAAAGTCTGTAGGGATGTAATTTTTGCCTTTGATAGCTTTAAACTAAGGGATTCTTTGTTAAAAATCTTAAGATCAAACCCCCTACACATTGATAATGAGACAGAAGGAGGAGGAGGAGGAGGAGATTGGATTTATACCCCGCCCTTCACTTGGAGTCTCAGAGCGGCTTACAAACTCCTTTCCCCTGTGAGGTGGGTGGGGCTGAGAGAACTGACACAAACTGCTCTTTCAGGAACAGCTGTGCCAGAGCTTGTGACTGATCCAAGGTCACACCAGCAGGTGCAAGTGGAGGAGTGGGGAATCAAACCCGGTTCTCCCAGATTAGAGTCCGCACACTTAACCACTACACCAAACTGGCTCTCCAATACAGGTACTCCCCAGTCTATCCCGTGTTACATTGTAGAAACATAGAAATCTAAGGTTCCTCTCTGATAAACCAGGGAATAAGAACATAGTTTATAGGTGGGGCTTCCCCTTCCAGATCTTTTGATATATGAACATCAACTATAACATTAAGACATTAGAGGAAGCTAAGAAACTAGATGCTGTCCTGTTTTTGCAAATGTTTAACTTTGTTCGTATTTTCTGTAGTTGCTGCCCTACTATTGTTTTTGTATTTTAAGTGAGATGTTTTAGGATTGTTTCAATAAAGCTGAGCAAAGATTTAACAAAAAATAAGAGTTGAATGAGGCACAGAAGACAAGAAAATATCTTCAGATTTTTATTAAAAGAGCAAGTTATCATCATTTATTTTCCAATTTATACCCCATCCTCCCTGCCAAAGCAGGCTCATGTTATTGCAGGAATGATACACTGGAAAGTCACAAGAACATTTATTGAAATATCCTAAATCAGGGCAGGTGTACATATATCATCTGCAGATAACAAAACAAGGGGAGTTGCCATATATATTAAAAACCCTTATGTACGATCGTGTTTCTGATACAGAGGGCAGATTTTTGTACTTGAAAGGTACACATCTATGCTTCAAATGTTAACCATAATAACTTTTATAAGCAGCTAGACAAAAGGTTTAGATGAGTTTTCTGTAGGTGATATCATAATAAAGAAGATGCTGCTAATATGAATGGTGGGGGGAAAACGATTTTAAAAAGATTGATTAACCAGTCACTAATTACTCATCCTTTGGCTGACATATGGCATCTCTTCAACCCTAGGGGGGTAAAGATTTCACTTTTTTCTCAGGTACTCATGACTCTTCAAATCCATTTTTGACTGCAGTGGAAAAGGCTAGAAGAGGGTCAATCCACCTCTCAGGATCATGCCCAAATATATGTGACAGATTTAACAGCTATTCAGACAGAAAATATTTGGTGTTTTGATAATGGTTTTTTAGGAATCCTTAGATTTAAAAAAAGGAAATCCAAAATATTTGATAAAATTTTGTACTGTGAATAGAAACACCAGTACAGATACCATATTTTGGGAGACTAGCAAAGCCTGCATCAGAGGTGTCATTCCTTCTGAAGCATCAAGAATTTTTTTAAAAAAGAAAAAGAACTAAAGAGCAAAATATGTTTAGAGTAAATTTTAAAAAACAGGAATGTGAATGTCAAATAAAAAAAGATTATGAATTGTTTAAACTTCTTAATTTATTTAGGAGACAATTGGAGGAAATGGAACTATTCTTAAAAATTGATTATGTTAAGCAAAAATGCTTTGAAAATAGCAGTGAAATGGGCAGATGTTTAGCTGTTAGGGTTAAGAAAAGAAAGTCTAAGGAAACAATTGTAGCAATTAGAAACAGGATCTCATATAACCAAATTGGAGCAAATTGTCCACGAATTTTAAAAATGCATGTCTGCTTTATTGACAATACCAGAATGGTGCCTAAATCTTCTAATGCCAAAATTCTCCCTTGTACACAACAATTTGAATGTATGAGAACTCTTTAGACAGACAGACGGACATGCATTCCCAATATTATCATGGATGTTTTAGTCCACATACAGGGGTAGGGAGAAGACAGGTACTATGACTACTCTTGACTCCTCCCACCTGAGCCCAAATGCCATCTGGGGAGGGAAGTTTGTGACCAGGGAAACAGCATAGAAGGAAAGAGTTAACCCTGATCCAGTCCCAGTCCCCAAACAGCCATTCTTAAGGATAAGCTTAAAAATGAATCCATTGAATTTTCAGTCTCCTTTACTTCCATTTGAAATTGCACCCTGATGGGGTAGGTTTGCCAGTGAGCTGGGAGGGGGGAGGGATGTCCTTATCTGATTTTCTCCATTTTGCAGAGAGTCTACTTATGTGTTTATTTACAACATTTATATCCCACCTTTCTGGACCTTCCAGGGGCCACCAAGGCAGCTAACAATTCAAAACATACATAATAAAATACATATTAAAACCATTAAAATAACCCCCCAAACATATCACATTAAAAAAAACTTTTTAAAAAGTTAAAACACAGAGTTATAATATATAGAACTTATATTTTTCTTCCCTGAAAATATGATCCTATTCCTTTTGGCCTGATAGGGAGCTTCAGCCTGCTACCCAGTCACTCTTTGCCGAAATCTCAAACCCCAGTTCTTGACATCTGTGTGAAAATGCACTTTAGCTGTAGCTGACACTAGACTCTGAATTCTTAGATGGAATTCTTTCTCAGGTTACATTGAACACAACTAAGACCAGGAGTCTCTCCCTTTATTCAAAAGGTGAACCTGTCTGACAGACTTTTTAGTCACTCTTTAGGTAGCCACTCCTTTAGCTGAACGTTTACTTCACTGAACAGTAACTACTGAACACAAAATGAACTCCCCCCTCAGCACACAGCTGATCTTATATTTTCCTCAGCTTGTGCTGGCCAATCAGAGAATTGAGCTCCTGGCCTCCCAGCTACACCACTGGAGGCCGGGGGCTGCTTTGCCGCCCCAACAGGAATGCAGGCAGCAACAGCACCATGATGTGGGGTGTCGTGATGTGGGTGGTGGGCGGAGCCAGCCCTGTAAAACGACCTGGCTCTGCTCCCACCCAATCAGTTGCCTCTGCGTGCTCGGGAGATCTGAGCACATGGAGAGGAGAAACTGCGGCCTACCTGCAGGCCTGAAGTCAGGAGTCGTTGGGGATAGATTGAGACAGCGGTGTATGAGGAGCAGAGGAAGACGACGCTGCAGCAACCTTTCATTCCCGAGGCCCGAAGATGGTGGGCCAGTAGGCCCCGGGATCCAGATGTTGGCAGCGGTCCTCATTGACCCAAGGATCCAGGTGGCGGCTGCGGTCTCTGTCGGCATTGCTCCCCATCGGAAGCGGATGGCAGAGACAGGCTTTGGTGGAATCTAGAAACTTTCTTTCAGCTAGTAGTTTTTAAATAAACCTTCTTGCTGTGTGTCCTCTTATGATCTTGTTTTTTATGAGAGGATCTGTCTAGACCAATGTCTAAGATGAAATTGAGGTGTCCCCCTATTATTAGGTCTCCTTCTTGAAAGTCCCATAATTTTTCAAACATTACCTCCAAAAACTGGATTTGTGATGAGTTAGGAGCATACAAGGATGCTAAAGTCATCTTTTGGTCCCCTAGTGTTCCTTTGATAAATAAAAAATTACCCTGCGGGTCTGATTCCATAGATTGTAAGGAAAATCTAATCTGTTTGGATACCAATATAGCAACACCCTGAGATTTGAAGGAACCTGGGGAATGAAATTGTAGGTTGAACCAAACAGTTTTTGGGTCAAGTGTTCTGTGGATCTAATGTGTGTTTCTTTTTTTAAAAAAAAATGTGGTTTCAACCATTTCATGTGGGAAACAACTCTAGATCACTTAATTTTATTATTCAGACCTCTGATGTTGACTGAGATCAGTTTAAAATCTTGGGTTATGTTCAAATAGTTTGGGGCTTCACTCTGTTTTTTTTTCTAGTAAGGTAGAATAAAGTATAACCAAATGGGAATAGAATTGATAATCACAAGAATTTTGTATTGATGAACAACTAGAAACAACTATTGTATTGATGAACAAATTATAATATTATCTAAGTGAATTAATTCTGTACCAAAAAGACACTATCTGCTAGGAAAACAAGTGTCTGCAAAATACGTCTGAACTGATCAAGGAAGGTTTTGCTGGGGTTTGGATTTATTCCCCCCAGTTTTGCTTATATTATGACTGTTCCTCTGAGAGTTCTCGGCTGGTTTCGGAGCCTGGAGTTTTCTTTTTCTTCTGTTTTTTGATAGCCTCAATTACTTCTGAAAAAGAAATTGGGTCATTTAATATCTTCCTTTGATCTTATGTAAATTCCTTTGATCTTATGTAAAGTCTCTAATCTGATCTTGATTGGAACTTCCTTCTTGGTACAGGTTACTATAAAATCCTTCTACTATAGTCTATTTCTTTATGAATTTTTTCCTTCACTTTTTCATTTTTTAGTATTTTTATGTTTCTTATTTGCTTGTTTCTGCAGTTTGTATGCCAGCCATCTAGTAGGTTTATTAGCATTTTCAAAATAATTTTGTTTTGCATAGATTATTTTTTATGCAATTTCTTGTGTCAGCATGCAGTTGAGTTGATGTTGTAGATTTTTAATCTTTAATCTTATATGTTCTGTTGAAGGTTCAGAATGCATCTTTTGCTCTTCTTGTTTGATTTGTACTTCAATCTGAGTAAATTTATGTTTTCCTTTTCTCTTCACCCATACATTTTGTCTGATAAACCAACCTCTCACATATGCTTTAAAGGTGTCCCAAATTATATCTTTAGAAGTCTCTGGCTGTGTGTTTACTTTGAAAAATTCTTGAAATTCTTCTTCAGATCTGGTAATAAATCCTGTATCTTTTAATAGCCATAAATTCATTGTCCATCTATTTTTTCTTGGTGTCAAAAGTAAGGGGTTATTATCTGCGTATGTCAAAGGAAGGATTTCTACTTCTATGATATCATTTACCATATTAGTTGATATCCATGCCATATCCAATCTAGACCATGATTTGTGTCTTGCTGTAAAAAAGGTATATTTCTTCTTGTTGTTGTTTCTAATTCTCCAGGAGTCCACTAATGTGTGCTCTTCTGTCAGTTGTAAAAAGGAGTTTGGTAATTCATTACCTTTTTTCTGTTTTCCCGCTTGTCTCTTTCTGTCCAGACTTTTATCAAAGACTGCATTGTAGTCTCCAATAATACAAATTTCCTCATAAATTTGGTTTGCGATACTGTTCTGTAAGGCCTTAAAGAATTCTTCCTGTTGTTGGTTTGGTGCATATATATTAACAATCAAAGTTGCTTTGGCTTGTCTCTGTATTTTAACTATCACCACTCTTCCATCGGTGGCACAGGCAGTTAAATGCCTGTAGAAATAGTAATCTCGAACAGCTGTAACAGCGGTTCGAATACCACCATGGTCGGGGTGAGCTCCCGACCCTTGCCCCAGCTCCTGCCAACACAGCAGTCCGAAAGCCCCTCGGGGCAATTAGGTAAATGGGTACCTGTCCGTAGGAGGACAGGGGGTACCCCTCCCTCGAAATTGGGCTCCAGCCGAGCGAGGAATCGAGAAGCGGCGGTGACACGGTGGCGGTCAGCATGGAGGAGATGAAGAGAGGCAGCGACATCCCAAGGAGGCGGTTGGCTTGGCAGCTGATGACGTGGCCAGCAGGAGGACGTTCGGAACCGCAAGGACATTGTGACGCCCACCGCGGCTGCACACCAGGGCCCATAACCAACAGCCCCCCGAGAGGAGTCGCCAGAGAGCCAAAAGAACAGCGGAGGCCGTGGAAGACACACCGGAAAGAACTGGAAGAAGTCGCCTACTCACCGGATAAATGAACGATCGGAGCCGGGAGGGTACCTGATAGGGCTCCCCCCTCCCCAGACGTACTGTGGCCATAGTTAGGGTTTCTGCATAGGTCTCTGCACCATGCACCGTGTAAGCTGCTCAGAGCCCTTCGGGGGTGAGTGGGGTACAAATTGAAAGTATAAATAAAAATAAATAAATTCTGATTCAAACACCAATTCTGGGTGTAAATGTTCTTTTACATAAGTAACAACTGCTCTCTTTTTCTTTTGTCTGTCCACTGTTAAAGAATTTTCCAATTTCTTTTGCTTCTAAATATTTTTATCTGAATATTTAATATGGGTTTATTGTAAACAAACTACATTTACTTGCATCTTCTTGATTTGTTGGAATATTTGTTTTCTTTTTTGTGGGGCATTCAATCCGTTGATATTTATGAAAATTATTTTTATCTTCTTCCAATCCATCTTTGTTTCCAGCTTTATTCTTTTCTTGCAGTCTTGTTAGTATGACACGTGGTATTGTCTTGCCTTTTTTCTTTATTTTCTCTGTTTTGGGACCTGTTGCTCCTTTATCCTGTTGATCTCCTTGATCTTTTTCTTCTCCTGCACTTCTTCCCTCCTCTTCGTCTTGTTCCTCTTCCTCCTCTTCCTCTTCTTTGGCTCCCAGAACTTCTCCATATTTTTAAAGGAATTCTTCCACTTTAAATATCGAGTTTATTCTGTATCTTTTACTTTCAAAGTTGAAGAAAATGTGTCCAGGGAGTAGCCATCTGTATGTTATTCCATTCTCTCTTAATAGTCTTGTAAACTGGGAATAGCTTCTTCTCTTTTCTCTTACCCTCCATGGAATCTCCTTCAGAATTGGGATTTCTTTCTCTTGCACGTAAAGTGTCTTTTTTGCTTGCAGTTTTTAAGATGGTATCTCTTTTTTTGTGGAATCTCACATGAATCTCTCTGGGTACTTTATTTCTTCTTGCATATGTTGAATTCATTCTATATTTTCCCCAAATAGATAGATAGATAGATAGAGATAGATAGAGATAGATAGAGATAGATAGAGATAGATAGAGATAGATAGAGATAGATAGAGATAGATAGAGATAGATAGAGATAGATAGAGATAGATAGAGATAGATAGAGATAGATAGAGATAGATAGAGATAGATAGAGATAGATAGAGATAGATAGAGATAGATAGAGATAGATAGAGATAGATAGAGATAGATAGAGATAGATAGAGATAGATAGAGATAGATAGAGATAGATAGAGATAGATAGAGATAGATAGAGATAGATAGAGATAATTTTATATCCACAAGATATAGGTTGTAAATCCACAAGGAGAGCGTTTATTATGCTAAATGTCAGATGCTCCCAATTCAAGTGTATATAATCAGTAGATCCACAATGTACAGATTGTAAGCCTCCACCAAATGCAAAAATGTAAGTTGTATATCCCAAAAAGTATGTCCAAAAAGTATAAATTGTAAATCCACAAAAAGAGAATTATGTTTCCAAGACCTTTATCTCTTTCTTGAGGTTCCAAGCTTTTTCCAATTTATAGGAGCCCAAAATATAGCTTATAAAACCATAAAGGATAAAGCAGGAAAACTCTAATCCCTTAACCATTAATTCAAGCTCTATCGAAGAGAGGTATTACTTGTTATTCCAGTAAAAAAGTACATAGGAAAAAGCAAAAAACAGAAGCCAAAATAGTCCATAAAGCCAGAGCAAAAGATAAAAGTAATCCAGTGAGTTCAGATAGACACCCAATTCAAGTAGCTCAGTCAAATGCTAATATGTATCAGTATCAGCAATCTCTCAAAAAGAAACAATTTTTTCACTAAAAGATTCATACTTTCCAGCTATTTCCCTAGGGTATTCAATCCTGTTCCTTTTCTTTGCACACTTTAAAACGCCTGAGCTGCACTTCCAAGCCAAAAACTTGTGTGTGTGTGTGGGGGGGATCCTCCACCTGCCTCTCTCTGCCCAGGTCTTTAAATTTTAATGGAGTTCATCTAAACAGCAAAGCTCCTTGAAGTCGCCATAGAATAGTCAAGTTACACAGTCCAGTTACTCACAGCAAGTAAATTAAAGTTGATAGATGAGACTCTCTAGTTGGAGTAAAGCTCCGAAAATCGGCCTATCACACCTCCGCGCTCAATAGCTGCCCATGAGCGCTCCCTTCCTGGTCCCTGCAATGGAGCGATAAGGGGTCTACTCGGGTACTGCTGCACCTGAGAGCATCAAAATCAAGCTCCCCACAAAAACTTCCCTCCAAGACAGCTCTTTGGGAGATCGGATCACTCCGATTCTCCCGCTGGGGCCAGGAGGTTCGGGGGTTCCTCGGGAGTCACCCGGGAGTCCTCCGAAGATGGTGTGCCACAAACCAGAAGTCCAAGCAACGCTGTCTTCTGAAGCTGAGTTGGTGTTATTTTCTCAATGCCCAGAATGTCCAGGTGTTTCTTGAGACTTCTAGGCACTGCTTCAAGGGCTCCAAGATGACTATGGTCATCTTTTTCTCCCAGAGGCACTCTTAACTCTATTCGTACGTCTTGGTATTTCATAATCTTCCCCTGTTCTTCCTTTTTTATTCTGCTGTCTCCTGGGATTGCAGTGTCAATGATCCAAACCCTATTTCTCATTTTTCCCCCTACAATTGTGATATCTGGGGTGTTATGCTCCAGGTGTTTGTTTGTTTGTAATCGGAAGTTCCAAAGAGTTGTTGTTTCATCATTCTCCATGATCTTGTCTGGTATGTACTCCCATGAATTTCTGACTGTGGTAAAGCCATAATGCTTGCAAAGATTCCAGTGCAACATAGCTGCACTCTATTATGACGTTCTTTAGTCAGTTTGAGCTATCTTACTGAAGGCACTGACCATGTGGTCAACTGTTTCATCTTTTGTCTTGCAAAGTCAACATTTGCTGTTATCACTGGTCTTCTGAACCTTAGCTTTCATATTTTTCATTTCAAGTGCCTGCTCTTGCGCAGTTAGAATGAATTCTTCTTTTTCTTTCTTTAAGTGTCCATTTTGGAGCCACTCTCAGGTATTTTCACTTTGTTCCCTGTGTCTTTCAAATATTGCCTATCAACTGCTTTTCCTTCCAGTTGTCAAAGTGAGTTTTGATTTCAATTTTTTTTGTAATCTATCTGCTTTGTATACTTCAACTAGAAGTTTCTCTTTGCTTTTCTTGGTGTAGTCATTCAGTGCTCATTTTTCTTCAACTTCTTGCTTAACTTTCAAGAGACACCTTCAACCTAATTTTCTTGGTAAGTAAAGATGATAATCATCACTTCTAGGGTGTAGTGAGTGATACATTGTAAATATCTTGTGAGTTTTGTGTTCTATTGATTCCAATTTTACTTGTTTCCAATTGATAATGCCTGCTGTGTATCTTAGAATTGGGACTGCCCACGTGTTAATTGCCTTTACTGTGTTGCCTCCATTTAATTTTGTCACAGTATCTTTTTAACTCATTGGTAATACTCCTTGATTGCATTTTTTAAACAAGGGTATGTTTGATGTTGTTAGCTTCCAAAATTCCAAGATACTTGTAGTTTTCTTCAGAGCTCAGTGTTTTGATGTTGCTGTTGTTTGGAATCTTGATTTCTTCTTGTTCAACTATCTTTCCTCTATTCAATTTGGGGGTTTTTTGGGTATTTTTTATATGTGCATATGTGTGTGCGTGCATGTAAGCATGTGTGCATCAGGAAGTCATGGTGACCTCTGGTGACTGGCTCTGTGTGCCTTTGGAAGTCATGGTGACCTCTGGTGACTAACCCTTACTGGGGGCCTGGAGGATATTCAGGGAGGTGGCTGAATACAGCCTGCCCCTGTCCTCCCTACTGCTGGTATTTCAAGGACGTCTCCCATTCAAATACTTGCCAGAGTTGACCCTGCTTAGCTTCTGAGATCTGACAAGATCAGTCTTGCCTGGGCTATCCAGGTCAGGGCTCGCTATTCATTGTTTATGCTGCAAACTTGCCAAGGCCAAATTCCATTGCTACATCTTTGCTGAATATCTGAACTGTACTTAGTAAAGAATCAGTCTCTAATTATGACTTTTCATACATTTTCAAGTCATCCTTATACAATAAGTGTGAGATCATTGGGCCTGTCTTTGAAAACCGGTATCCTAGGCCTGTGCTGTTGAGAATAATTTTGAATGGTATTAGGGTAATGACAAAGAGCAGTGGCAATAGTGATGATGATGATGATGAGGAGGAGGAGGAGGAGGAGGAGGATTATTTTTTCATTTTGAAGAACGAAGAGAAAGGAGCAGTGCCAGGCAACTTCCACCCAATTATCTGCCTCCCAACAACTTTTAACCTGCTGACAGGAATCGTAGCCAATTCCATTCAAGAAAATATACAGCTCAATTCAATTTTACCACATGAACAAAAAGGGATTTTCTGAACATCTCGAGGCACTAAAGATCAGTTACTGACTGATAACATTGTCTTACAGACTTGCAAAAGGCAGAAACCAACCTGCATGTTGCTTGGATTGATTACAAGTAGGCATTTGATTTACTCCCTCACACATGGATCCTGAAAACACGAGAAATGATGGGCAACAGCAGAACCATGATGACGTTTATCAAAACTGCCACGAGTAAATGGAACACTGGGCTGATAGTGAATGGAGAAGAAACTGGAACAGTTAATACCAAATGAGGAATTTTCCAAAGAGACTCACTATCACCACTGGGCATTGTGGTTGCCCTACTACCACTCACAATCATTCTCAGCAGCACAGGTCTCGGATACTAGAAAGAGCAGACTGCTGTAGGGCTTTGTACAATCTAAATGCATGCCTTTCCTATAACAGTTTGGCTGCAGTGAGGAGATGTGCCCTTTTTCTGATCAGAAGCCAACGCAAAAATTTCTGTCTCTGTCTCCATTCCTTTTATATTATGTGTTACTATGTCCATTTTCTAGAACACTACCCTTTCTTCATTCTCTTGATCTGTGTTTATCATGTCTGTTTCCCTGGCTGTTCCTCTAAACTTGCACTCGAAGCACATGTTGGAGCATCAAACGTACAGTCAAGAACAGCTCCAGTGCTACACGGATTGCCTGGGTCTGATTACAGATGTGCAGGACAGTACACGTGTACAAGGATTCTTTATACTCTGTGCATACAAGGGTCAAATTGCGAGGGATACCAATGAAAGGAAGAGACCTTTGGTTGAATAAATAGAGTTCTGCAGTTATTGTAAATAAATACAAAGTTCACATTACTCACTCATGAAGAAATAACAACAACAGATCAACACAGAGAGAGCTAAGAAATAGAGAGGTGATTGATAGTGACAAGAAGGGGGTTGATTTTGGATAGGGCAATATTCACCTTATCCTGAAGTCTGGAATCCACATGGAAGAAGGAGGACATGGCCGACCAGCAGTTCATGTCAAAGGCTCAGACAGAGTCAGAGGATACACTCTTATGGGTGCCTCAAGAGCTGTACAAAGGTTGAGGCATGGAGTGCCAGTTTAAATATGTTTTTGGGGAGCCAGGGGTGGGCTTGTCTGGGGTGTAACGAGTAGCCAGATTAAGCTGGGTACATGCAGGATGCTTGGCTTCAGTATTTGTGTTTCTAAGTGTCAGTGGCTCGATGTTGGGTGGGGAAGGGTGCTAGACCCTCAAAATTACTTTGAAGGAGACGGTGCAGCTTACCAAGGTGGTGCCAGGGTCAGCAGAGATAGGATCAGGGATTAGTAGGATGGTGAGGCTGGCTATCTCTGTTGATTGTATCAGTCATGGGATCCTGGGTAAAAGCTTGCTCTTGATACTCTTACTTGGCTCGGGTCCTCCTGAGTCTGTTAGCCTGCTTCAAAAATGAAGTCTTTTCTGGCTCCATGTTGCCTACCTGTGCCAGACGAACATGGGCCCTGGTCTTACTGCCCTTCTGGCTGCTAGGTCCCTCTGAGGCTTTTGGGGAGAGTGAGTTTAACACAGGTATATTGGGGAAGGTAACACCAGTACTTCTTCCTTGACTCTGTTGTGTTTCTGTATCTAGCTACAGAGCAGGCATCTGATCTCCTTTCACTGGCCAGTTTTAAAGAAGCCTGAAATGTCTGGGACAAAACCAAATTTGATTGCCGTTGTTTGCATTGCCATATTCACATCAATAACAACCTATTCCTACCTCTACAGCAGAAAATTCTCTTTCATGCTGGTTGCTGAAGAACAGCCTCTGCCGTGGGATTGCTGTCAATGACACCATCACACCCTTAAGAGATAATAGAACCTTTATCATCGCTCCATACTTGGACAACAGGTTGAAAAGAATGACACGAGTGATTGCTATATAGTCCATCACGAAGAGGTCAAGGAACTTTACTGCCAGTTTTGCCACCCATCCAATGGTGAAACACATATTTCCAAGGCTGAAATGCATGTCCTTTCTGAGAGATTTGAATTCCCTTATGGTGTCACACACTTGCATTGTCCACAACCAGAGCACTGGGATCCACATTATGTGACAATCCAGTGTTCTCTGAAGGATAATACAGACCCATTACCACTATTTCAAATCAGAAATCGTGAACCTGGGGGTTCCCTTGTGGAGTTTACAGTCTGCATTTCCCCCATGTTTGGGGGATACAACAATGTCCTGCAGTTTGTGCAGAGCATGGAGCTGTATAAAATCCTCGGGGTGGGCCGAGTGGTAATCTACAAGAACAGCTGCAGCCCACTGATGGAGAAAGTGCTGGACTTTTATGTTGCAGAAGGGATTGTTGAAATAATTCTCTGGCCCATTTATTTATACCTCAGTGTTTCTTCTTACTTTCATCACTCAATGGATCCCAAGGACATTGGCTACTATGGACAAATCACAGCCTTAAATGACTGCATCTATTGCAACATGTACAGGAACAAATATGTGCTGCTGAATGACATTGATGAAATTATTCTGCCCATTAAATATCCAGACTGGAAAAGCATGATGCAGAACCTTAAGACCCAATATCCAATGGCTGCTGTTTTCTTCTTTGAGAGCCATCTTTTCCCTGAACATGTATTCACTCATGATGACCCATTCAACATTTCCTCTTGGAGAAAGATACCTGGCACCAACATACTGCAACATGTCTTCAGGGAGCTTCTCAGGAGCCCAGAGAACCCTCAGAAAATGATAATTGATCCAAGGAAAGTCATCCATCAATCTGTACATAAAGCTCTCCAAGTGTACGGAGGCAATGTTTTTGTTCCAATGAATGTTGGCTTTTTGTTTCATTGCCGGGCTACTAAGCAACCACAGCTTCCAAGAGAATCCCTCATTAGGGACATAAGTCTCTGGAGATACAATGTGTCTTTGGTTGGGAATGTCAGCAAAATGCTCAATCAAACAGCACTGTAAGGTAGGGCAGGGGTGTCGAACACATTTGTAATGAGGGCTGGATCTGACATAAATGAGACATTGCTGGGCTGGGCCATGCGGGTCATAAAATGTAATACCAGGTAGCAGCGATATAAACTTTATAAAGGACAGAAACACAGGGGGTTTTTTAAACTTAAAATAAAAACATGCTTAAAACATTAGCACTCTTGCGACTTCCGGCGCTGCGGTGCTGCGTGTGGGCGCGTTTCTCTGAGCTCCCGAGGATGCCCGTCTCCCGCGCGCTTCTACGGAGCTCCCCCGAGGCTCGGGGTTGCCCCGCTTGGCTCTCCTGGAGGGAGACCCGGTGCAGGAGGCTTGGCCGGCCCCCCGTTTCCCTGGCAAGGACGGGGGTGGGACCGGCTTGCCTCGAAGCAGGAGCGTCGGGCAGCAAGGAAGCATGGTCGTCATGTTTCCTGATTAGCAGCAGCCAGCCGTGATTTTAAAACTTTTTTTTTCGTTCTAGGTGAAGGTCCACGTTATGCTCTTCACTTGGAGCCAAGAGTATGTTTTTGTACCACATTGAACGACGGGTTCAGCAAACGAGGTTCTACTGAAAGAATGGATCTAATTCCCCTTCTACAGACTTCCCATCGGTATGAGAAAGGCAGCCAGAATCATTGAAGGGACTCTATATTATACGACTTTGAAGGGGTAAGAGACCAATTTTTCTGGAATTATCATCTTCTACTCCATGTATAAGCTGACAAAAGAAGTAAAAATCTTTGCCACAATGATAAGAAAAAAGTAGATAATTGGTCGGGGGGGAAATGGCGGCGGCATTCTTTTGTGAGGCAATAAAAGCTGAACTTAATTCGGAACGCTTCCAAACAGCCTTAAAAGAGGAACTGGAAAAAGCATTACAACTATGATAGTCAAAAGAAGGGACAAAAGAAATTGACTTTCTAAAAGACACTCTTCAAAAAGGAAATGATTTAAAAACAGAAAAGGCAAAAAAAAGACGGGTCAAGCCTTTCCGAAGAAACAAGAAGGTATTGAGGAGAGGTAGAATAAAGAAAGAGATAAGGAAGGACGAGAACTGCAAACAAGAAAGAGACTTTGTGGGAAATTTTTCAAAGGAATACAAAGATTTAAGGCACCTGCAAGAAAACGGGGAAAATGAAATCAGAAAAGAAGTGGAACTTGGTGCTAGCAAATTACGTGTTGTGGATTTATTACCCCTTTATTAATGTAATAGGATAGAAATAATTGCTCAGTAGTATAAATGGAATAATACAATTGCATGAAAATGTTTTGTCCAGAAGTTGCTTTTAAGAAGTAGAATTTTGGAAATGGTAATATTAATGGAAGACTAAGTAAATAAATAAATAAATGTGGCCAGGGTGTTGGCTGAGGTATGTGTATGATGAAAATACATGCTAAAAATAATAGGATGAAGTAGTAGGTGATGAATTTTGGGGTTTTTTTTTTCATTTTATTTTTGACGTTCTGGAAGATGTTCTGCAGCAAATAATGGGGGCTTTATAAA
The DNA here is from genome assembly GCF_001447785.1 of Gekko japonicus. Taxonomy (NCBI): domain Eukaryota; kingdom Metazoa; phylum Chordata; class Lepidosauria; order Squamata; family Gekkonidae; genus Gekko; species Gekko japonicus. The sequence goes on from NW_015169173.1 coordinate 690,553, forward strand.
AACCCCTCCATTTCATGAAAAGCTGCCCATTTCCACACATTAAGCCTCTGTCAAAGGGATGGGACATTTTTTCTCCTGGCCAATTGACAGCCAGGACACTACGTATCAAGTGATTCCAGCATGGATCTGCACCAGAATTCACAGCTTGGCCCTTCAAAGTTGCAACACCTTCTCTTCAATTTGTAGAGGCACCCTAGATTCAGTATGGCTGGCAAATGCCAGAACAAAACTTGCCTCTTCTTCCTTGTGTATTATATAGAAATCAGGGATTCTTTGTGGTGTGTATATATATAAACATTAACCCCTGCTTTTTGCTGCATATAAAATGCTGGCTGAAAGAGGTATAAGGGTTAGATAAATATTTGTCATCCCTGTAAAAATGATATAGCTGCAGAGCATAAAGAAATGGAGGAATTTATCAGTGTGAAGGGTGAGCTGATTTGCATGGATAGCTAGTGAATATTCCTTTACTGTAGCACATTTCCTGGGAGTTCACATGCTCTTCTGGGTGTAGGCCCAAGGTCTGGCTGTTTGATCTTTTCAAAGAGGATTTTGCCCTCCAGAGACAAGGGAAGTTGGAGACATGCCAACCACCACATTTGCCTATATTGTTGGCACATAAAAACAATAACCCAGCACACACGTGTAAATTAGCTAAAAGAAAGTTTACTAAAGGATAGGAAGGGTTACATGGAGGACTAAAAACAATGAACAGTCTAGCTGACTAAGCCACACCTTTTTAGCTGATGTTAACTCCAAGATGGAGACTTTGGCTACTAAAACTTTAAACAAAAGAAGGGAGAAGAAAACCCAAAATGCTTATGTGCCAAATATCAGGTAACATCTCCCAACTATGAATTGACCTTTGTTATTTAATTTTTATATAAATATAAATTCCATGGTCGAATCTCTCCCTTATAATAATTGAATAGCAACGTTCTATTTCGCAACATTCTAAATTTGGCCCCTTTAGTGTTAGGCCGGAAAAACTGCCACTCAGAAGACACTGGCTGGGTTGACTGGCTGCTTTGTGCAGTCCCGCCCAGCGTTCCAAGGTTATTTGCATATGGAAGCTGATTGGACTACACTCCATTCCACACCTCAAACTCACCCCCCCCGCAAGGCAGTTGGGATTTTCAGTTGCATAACATACCTCATAGGGGAGAGGAGAATGATGTCAGCTGCCCTTTCCCTAGGCAGAGGCTGTGGGGGGGGGGGTTTGTAAAACTTAAGACAGACAGGCAGATAAAGGTTGGCTGATGGTTGCCTGGAAAGGACATAGGGTTGAAGCCTGCTGAGGGTGGGGTCTGAGGAGGAGGAGGAAGAGGGGGACCTCAGACAGATACAATGCCATACTGCCCACACTCCAGACAAGCTGTTGCCAGTCTCCAGGTGACAGCTGGAGAGATCTTAAAGCTCTGGTGCTTATTCAAATTGTTGAGATTTATCGACAGAGTAGTGTTCTGGAAAATCTTTAGGAATTGTTTGGTGCATTTACGATGGGGCTCCTGGGGAACTATTGATGCCAATCTTGGCCCAGCAGCCATCGAACCATTCTCTTCAACCCCCTGCTGTGCAGCTGACTTTCCCCTAGGGTTGCCAATCTCCAGGTGGGACCTGGAGATCTCCCACTGTTACAATTGATCTCCAGATGACAGAGATCAGTTCCCCTGGAGAAAATGGATGCTTTGGAGGGTAGACCCTATGACATTATACCTGCTGAGTCCTTCCACCCCCC
>NW_015169173.1:692523-694957 GCF_001447785.1 Gekko japonicus
TCATTCAATGATACCTAGTTTGCAAACCACAATCCAAAGTAAAATGCTCTGTCTATACCATAAATATTTATAATTCATAGATTTATATTAATCTAGGCTCTCCAAAAATAAATAGCAGTGAAATATATGCTGCAGTATTTTGCTGTATTGTGAGACAGCTTTCTACATGCTGTAGTGTTTCCTGTTAGTGGCAATTTGTACTGTAGCAATATGGCAAAACACCAAGGATGATAAAGAGAAGGGAAATGGAAGTTTGAGAAAGGAGGATGCAAGGATGAGAACAAGATGAAAGTAAGAAAAAGGTGGGATGGAGTTGGTTCTCTTTTCTGCAAACCAAGATTTCAAGTCACAATTTAATCTTGGGTTGCCATGAAAGCAGTGAGTTTTCAATTTGTGTATAAGGGGAACAGGGAGGAAGCCTGATGCAACATACAAATCTAGGATCCCCCAAACTAACTTGTTATTACATCTGATACTAAACTAATGCTTGAAAATAATGCTGCTGTTGTTTAATTCTCTTCAGCTAGAAGATGAAATCTCAACTTTACGACAAGTGTTAGTAGCCAAAGAGAAGCATCTTGTGGAAATAAAACAAAAACTTGGTATCAACTTGATGAATGAACTGAAACAGAACTTTAGCAAAAGCTGGCATGATGTGCAAACCACCACTGCGTGAGTACAAACTACCCACACAATCGTTCTTTACTTTTGTGTAGCACTAAGTGTTTCTTTCACAAATCTTTAGAAATTTAGTGGGGTTCAGTGGTTTGACTGCTAAACACATATAACAAAAAACATAAAGTGAGTTTTAATTGATTTATATTCACATGTGAATTATCTCAGAATGAGTGAGTTATATTAAAATCAAAAGATAAGGAACTACTAACAGCCATCAGTGAGCTTCATGGTTCAACAGCTCTCGGAATCAATTCTCCCATTACTACTGGCTACTAGTATGGTATGGCCGAGATTGGGGGGGCAAGGCGGGCGACGGAAGGCCGGTGCCTCCGTTGCCCGGCCCTCTACAGAATCCACCCCCCAAACCTCCAGGTATTTCCCTCCTTAGAGCTGGCAACCCTACATTCCCCTCAGTGCCTGTTGGTAGGCAACTAAGCTTGGTCCTGTCACCTACTTTGGCCTTTGGGAGAAAACACATTGGGGCCAATCCTGATAGGGTTGCCAACTCCAGATGGGAAATTCCTGGAGATTTGAGGGATGGAGCCTGAAGAGGGTGAGGTTTGAGGAGGGGTGGGACCTCAGACAGGTACACTGCCATAGACTCCACCCTCCAAACCAGTCAGTCCCACATAGGGAACCATTGTTGCCAATCTCCAGGTGAGGGCTGGAGAGCACTCAGTATTACAACTGCTCTGCAGAAGGGAGGGCAGAAGTCAGCTGAAGTCAAAGGGGCAGATAATGGTAGGTTGGTGGCTAGCTGGGAAGGAGATGGGGTTGCCAACTACATGCTGACAAATTCCTGGGGATTTGAGGGGTGGAGCCTGGAGAGGGTGGGGTTTGCAGAGGGGTGGGACCTCAGACAGGTAGAATGCCATAGACTCCACCCTCCAAACCAGCCATTTTGTCCTGGGTAACAATTGCTGCCAATCTCCAGGTGAGGGCTACAGATTACTCACAATTACAACTGCTCTTCAGGTAGCAGAGATCAGTTCCTCTGGAGAAAACAGTGGACTCTGTCATTATACCCTGCTGAGGTCACCACAGCAAATTGACACTGTTTGCCCAAAGCCAGAGCACTGCCCCAGAGCCTCTTTCTAGATCTCGTTGTATTGCTTTCACAACGGGCTTTACTGCTAGTCTTTACATAAGCCAGAGTTCCACCCCCAAACATAGAGAACAGTTCCATTCCGATGCTTCTATATGTTGTGTTTTTATTGAATTTTTATGCTTAATACACACACATACACATAAACCATTACAAGTATTTCTCAATACATCACATTGACCAAACAAATTAGTTGTGCATACTTAAGTTTTCTTTTTAAGTCTTTTCTATTCTTATATTAACCACCTTTAGTTTCACCTTGCATCACTCATGAAACTCCTCATCTACTCTAGTCAGCATGGATGTTCTCTGCCTTCTCTGCTTTCCTACCATTGCTTTCAAGATAGCTTTTTGTAAATTCATCTGCTATATTGAACCACATAATTCTTTCTAATTTATACTCAATCACAACTGAAATACTCACAACTTACACTCTGATCATGCTTTAAAAACTGTATAGATACCAACACAAAAACACAAGCCAACACAACATATCCATAAATCTTAAACAACATCAACATCGTATTACTACTAAAATTAATACATCCCCCATTAAATTTTATTTTACTTATAATAATGTGACCAAAATAGCATTACACTTACAAAAATATATTCTTACATACACCTACCTATAACTACTTCACTATTTCA
>NW_015169173.1:695224-709094 GCF_001447785.1 Gekko japonicus
TAGAAATACTTTTATAACAGTTATCACACCCCACTAATTACTTCAGTACAGCCATCTTTCCCCCAATAACAGTGTAAGAGCTATAAACAAACCAAAAATCTGAACATCTTATTAATTTACAAAGACAATATTTGCAATGATCTTCCAGTTCCTTTCTTTCTTGATTTTTCCCATTCTCCTGCACGTGTCGTCTGTCCTTGTATTCTTGCATTTTCATTTTCATATTGTCTCCTCCATAGTCCCTACTATTCAATTGCTTAACACCATTAGACTTCTTTGCTCCTTTCTTTAATTTTTTCCTCTGGTTGGCTTCTCCCTTTTTCTCCAAGGTAAATTTAACACACATTGTTTTGTTGTTCCTGGTTTTATTTTTCTAGGTTCTTCCAATGCTTTTTTAGAGATATCTGCCTCCTCAGTCTCTTCTTTTATAAGTGAAGGCTGAATAGCCTGTAATTCTTTCTCCTGCTCTAGTTCTTGTACCTCACTCCACTTATACGTTTCTTTTATTATTTCTTTATCTTCCTTCACCTCCAACACTTCATTCTGGGATTTTCTGAAAACATTCTCACAGACTAATTTGAAAGCTTGCTTTACTTCTTCTACCAACATTTTTTGAAACTGTTCCCATGCGAGCACTCCAGTTTTAGTATCTCCATCCATCTCCTCACAATTCAATCCGTCAGGTTCAACTATATTTCAAAATATTAAGCTTCTTAAGGGGTAATGGCACTTTTAGCAGAAAATTGTCTCTTACCCCCTTCAAGTTCGTCACGTCATTTTAAATCCCAAACACCTTTCCAAGGCCGGTTTTTCCATCCCACAGGGAAGTATCCATAAGGGGTATAATCGTCCTCTCCTCCAGCATATGCACAAAATAGACTCTTCAATGTGATGTATCACTCCGACAGGAAAATTTTTTTTTTTAAAGGACTGGGTGGCAGTGTCTAAACAGAACATGGCGGCCATGTTCTTTCCAATCTCTCGCTCCCGCATCAGGGCAATTCTGGTCACCCCCCGCTTTGCAAAATTACGGGAGGGGCCAGCAAGAATCCCCTTGCTCCTGCTCTCTCTGCTTGAGTGCAGGTCGAGCTCTCCCAAAACTGGGAGGCTCGAAAAGAATCAAGAGAGGCTCGGGTGGCTCGGAGCTAGCCGAACTCACGCCCATCGTCACGCCATACCGGCAAGCCATATATGTTGACGATAGAGTTATCGTATCACGTACTGAAGTAGGACTGATAAGGGCCTGCTGACCACTTTCAACCTACTGCTTGGAAGGACACCTATCTATAAACTTTAATAAAACTAAAATACTCATCTTTGCAAAGAGACCTAAGATTTCTAAATGGAAAACAGATGGCCACTCTATAGAACAAGTTAAAGTGTTCAGATACTTAGGAGTTGTTTTTCGATCTTCATGTTCCTGGACTGCCCACTTGTCCCAGGCAAAGTAATCAGCACAAAAACCAGCTTTAGCTACACTGAGATTCTCCTGTACCAAAGGAGGCACCTGTCACAACATTGGGGTGTGCCCCCCAATATTTATTTGATCGGGTTGGCTTGGGGTGTGAGGAAATTTAGATAGTGTGCTGATTAAAAAATCAATCCCTGGGTTCTGGGCCAGTAACTCACTCCAATTACTTAAAAAACAGAATCAGAAATATATTTACAAAATAATTACAAAAATAAAAACATACAAGTAAGGGAAAGGGTGTGTACACTGAAACAAAGACAAACATAAGAAACCTGACTCACTAGCCATTAACACTGACCCTGTGTAGCAGTCTTCCCAGTAGCGCTGATGCGGAAGCAGAAGTACTGAAGAGAGTGACAACCTCTTCCTCCAGGTCCACAAGCTCTTCATGCAGAACCTGTTGTTCTCTGACATTTTCTGTGCAAAGATCATTGTATTCTCTTGCATGCCTTTGGTGATTCCTGACTCCTGGCTTTATCCTAGCTCAGCTGTCAGTTCTTGATTGACTGACAAATCACAAGGATCAGTCAATTGATCTAGATCTTGAACTGTCAAGATCCTGTGCTGTCAAGCAGTTACTTTGACAGCTCACAGGTGGCCACTATCAAGCTAACTGAAAACTAACTGCAGGTGGTCATTAGTAAGGTACATTGTAGCTTGGAGACAATCCAGACATAACTTAGGGATTAGCAGTTCTACAGAAAATGCAAATACTTAGGTCCCGAGGACCCACTTTCATGACAGCGCCCACATTCCCTTTGCCCTGAAGGTTTTTAAGTACAAGATGATACCGCAACTTCTATATGTTGTGCAGGTATCCCTTTAGAAGAAATTAGAGGCAATTCAATCAAACGTTGTCAGATATCTACTAGGTATACCAAGATTCTTTTGAACTATGGTGCTGGAGAAGACTCTTGAGAGTCCCTTGGACTGCAAGAAGATCAAATCAGTCAATCCTAAAAGAAATCAACCCTGACTGTTCCCTGGAAGGCCAGATAATGAAACTGAAGCTCAAATACTTTGGCCACCAAATGAGAAGGGAGCAGTCACTGGAGAAGACCCTGATGCTGGGAAAGATTGAAGATCAAAGAAGACGGGGATGGCAAAGGATGAGATGGTTAGACAGTGTCATAGATGCAACGAACATGAAATTGAGCAGAGGACGGCGGAAGACTGGAAGGCCTGGCGTGATCTGGTCCATGGGGTCGCGAAGAGTCGGACTCGACTGTGCAACTGAACCACAACAATACCAAGATGTGTCCCTAATGCTTTCCTCAGGCTAGAGGTGGGACAAGTCTCATTGGAAACTTGAGCCTGGTTCTATACCATATGCATGTGGCTCAAGTTAAGCTCCCCCCCCCCCAGCTCTGGCCCCTCTAATTCTTTTAGATAATCTTTGATCAGACTGGGTTTCAAAAATCGAACACAAGCTATTATTATTGAACTTTTCCAATGCAGCTCTTTTATAACATCAGTCGTGAACAGTGGGGTGGGGTGGTGGGGTGGTGGGGTGGTGATACTCATCCGTGAGAGTTTTTCCTTCAGGACCCTCTCCACCCCAAAGATTGCTGGCATTGATTGTGTGGGTACCCCAAGGATTAACATCCTTAATCCCTTGGGACTGTTTTCAGTCTCCCTGGCTAATGGTGGTCCACCACACATTGAGAATTTTAGGCTTGTCTGCTCAGACCCTCCTGGTAATGGGACTGGACCAGGCGAAAGCTCTAGTAAAACATTGAGCGCCCAAACGATATTAATAGTGCTCCAATTTTTTTGGCACCGGAGAATACTAGTTGTAGCACAGGTTGCTTATTTATCATCATTGGAGATACCATCTCGTCGCAGGGCTTTCTCCCTAGCTCGGTGGAGAGCACTCTCCTCTGCAGTGGCCGAGGGGAGATATAGAAAGACCCCCATGCATGAGAGACTTTGCCCCTTCGGAGCTGGTATGGTAGAATCTATAGAACATGTCTTGTATCAGTGTGGTTTCTACCAAGAAATTCATGCAAAATCCATTCTTCCTTTCCTTAGAAAGCCACAGGACTGCCCTGTTTCTGAGATTACTAGGAAGCTCCTTACCGGTGCGAATCCACAAATCACAGCTTCTCGTGCAAGGTTTTTTGCGGGTGCTAGCAAAATCCGTAAAGTTATTTCAAGCAGTGGTTCTTAAATTTAATATAATATTTATTTAAATCTGAGATATCTTTGATCAAATTTAAATTATATTTTTATTATCTGTTTATTCTTTTATGTGTATGCATGTATATGATTTGCGCTGGTCTTTGACCGTATTAATCTGAGTCTGCCTTGTGCAGGGGGTTGGACTAGATGACCCGGGAGGTCCCTTCCAACTCTATGGTTCTATGATTCTAAGGCAGCGTCAGATGTTCAAGAGCAGAGACCAGCAGGAGGAGGAAGCAGCAGCAGGTGAGCCCAGCAGGCGGACCCATGAGGCTCACCAAGCCTTCTCCCTCTTCCTCCCTGGTAGCAGGGGCAAAGCCTGAGGCCTGCCAAGCCTTCTACCCCTCCAGCACCAGTGGTAGCGAGGCCTGAGCAGCTCACAGTCGCTGGCCCTCCAAGCCTTCTCCCACCCCCTCCCCGGTGGCAGTGGCAGTGAGGAGCCCTGAAGCCTGCCAAGCTTTCTCCCCCCCTCCCCAGCAGCGGCGAGGAGCCCTGAAGTCCGCCATGCCCTCTCCTTCCTCCCTCCCCCAGCACTGGCGGTGGTGAGGTCTGAGTAGCTCAGAGCCGCTGGCCCCCCAAGACTTCTCCTCCCCCACGGCGGTGAGACAATTGCCAGGGCGTTCTCTGCGCATGCGCAGGGAAAACTCTTTTACTTTTGGAGGGATTTAAATATCCCCTGTATATTTTTTTAAACTTTTTAGATTTTTCTGCACACCTGGTGACTGCTCCAAGTGTGCAGGAAAGTCTCTCAGCCCCCCAAGTGCCCCCGATGTGCGGATTTAGATATCCGCACGGAGGGGGCAACTTGGCTATTAGATATATAGATTACAATATAAAACCATAACTACTAAGTACATCCTATAATAAGAGATGGTGACATCCTATCAACATTTGAATGGCCGCCTACATCCTAATCCAGGCTCCTGCCAGGCTGTTAGCTGTCCAATTGGTGGTGATGTTGATGTTAGGGCCAGGGCCATGGTGTTAAGGCAGCACCCTACTTAAAAGCCTGGCGGAAGAGCTCCGTTTTACAGGCCTTGCGGAACTGCAAAAGGTCCCACAGGGCCCTGATGTCATCCAGGAGTTCATTCCACCAGTGAGGGGCCACCACAGAAAAGGCCCTGGCCCTCATTGTGGCCAACCTGGCCTTTTTTGGGCCTGGGAGAACCAGGCGATTTTGGGGTCCCGGTCTTAGTGCTCTCTGAGGCACATGTGGAGAAAGGCGGTCCCTTAGTTAGATAGGTCCCCGACCATATAGGGCTTTAAAGGTAAGAACCAGCACCTTGAACCAAATCCAGTATGCTATAAGCAGCCAGTGCAGTGCTTTTAGGGCAGGCTGGATGTGTTCCCGTAAAGGAAGACACAACAATAGCCTCACTGCTACATTCTGCACCAGCTGCAGCTTCTGGATTTGGGACGGGGCAGCCCCATGTAGAGAGCCATGTATATGTGTGTATATGATTTATGCTGGTCTTTGACTGTATTAATAAATCTGAATCTGATTGTGTAGGCCTCATGTGGGGCTCTGAGGTGAGTTTGGCTGTCTTTCTGGTGTACCGTCTGCCTAGTGCACCAGTGGACAGCCTCCCAAGCTTGCTTGAGGTGGCTGCTGGCTGGGTGCTGGAGTTCCCAAGGATCATCATACTTGGGGACTTCAATGCCCATGCCGATGTTGCCTCCTTACAGCAGGCAGTGGACTTGGTGGCACTAGGGCTCACCAAGATTGTATCAGGGCCCAAACACTAAGCAGGCCACACACTGGATCTGATCTTTGGTGTGGGGTTGATATGGATCTGATCACCAATTTTTTGGTGCCATGGTCAAAACATTGTGCTCTGAAGGTCCGGCTGGATGTCCCCACCTCCCCTGTCTAGGCAGAAAGCGGATTTTTGCTCACCCACAGAGACTAATGGATCCAACTGGATTCTAGAATGCTCTGTGAGAACTGATGCCTGCCGGTGATTCCTTAGATGAGCTGATAGAGGACTGGAATACCCAACTCTCTGAAGCCATCAACGAAATTGCCCCCCAATGTCCTCTTCACCTCCATCAAAAAACATCCCCCTGGTAATAATATGGAACTTAGGGGGCTGAAGCGGGAGCTTAGATGATTGGAGCAAATTTGGCGGCAAGGCCATGACAAAGATACAAGAGCATCTTATAGGACATTTATGAAATCCTATGAGATGGCAGTGAAGGCTGCAAAGAAAGAGTTCTACGCGGCCTCCATTGCATCTGTTAGCTCTGCCACGACCTCCCAGCCAATATTGATACAGTAAGTGAACTAGAGGCCCCTTGGCCATCTCTGGATTCAGTTTTTGACACCTTCAGTCGGCTCTCCCAGACTGATGTCGACAGAATTCTGGGTGCTGTTAGGCCAACTACCTGCCTCTTGGATCCATGCCCCCCAAAGTTGGTGAAAGCCAGCAGCGAGAGGTTACGAGGCCCCCTTGAAGACATTATCAATCTATCTTTAGGTTCTGGGACCTTTCCAGGGGGACTGAAGGAGGCAGTGGTTGTTCCGCTCCTGAAAATACCAAATTTAGATCCTACAGATTTGATTTACTACCACCCAGTCTTGAATCTCTCATTTCTGGGTAAGGTAATTGAAACAGTGGCAGCCGAACAGCTCCAGAAATTTCTGGATGACGCATCGCTACTGGATCCATTCCAATCAGGCTTCTGCCCTGGCTACGGGATGGAGAGAGCACTGGTCACCCTCACGGACGATCTCCACAGGCAGCTGGATCAAGGCGGGTCAGCGCTGCTGATATTACTTGATCTTAAAGCAGCGTTTGACACAGTCAACCATGAACTATTGACTCACCACCTCGCCAATGCGGGAATTCATGCGACACCTCATTTCTTCATGGTCGGGGACAGAGGGTGCCACTGGGGGAGACAGTGTCCTCAAGGTACCCACTGGAATGTGGGGTTCATCAAGGGGCACTTCTCTCTCCAGTGTTGTTTAATATCTACATGCGCCCCCTCACCCAGTTAGTGCAGAGTTTCAGGCTGGGATGCCATCAATATGCTGATGACACCCAGCTATTTCTGTTGATGGGTGACCAGCCAGATACTGTTCCCAGGAATTTAGCTGAGGGTTTGGAGGTTGTGGTAAATGGCTAAAGCAGAGTCAGCTGAAACTGAATCCAGGAAAGATGGAGGTTCTGTGGCTGGGGGGGGGGGGAGCCACGTTCAGGTTGCCAGCTTCGATCTCTTGAGGATGTGCCCCTGTCACTGGCACAGACCATCAGGAACCTAGGTGTGACTTCGGATTCTTCCCTGTCAATGGATGCCCAGGTTGCAAAGGTTGCCAGCCAGGCGTTTTTCCAACTTCGTCAGGTTAGGCAGCTGGCCCCTTACCTGTCTCGCCCCGACCTAGCCACAGTAATTCATGCAACGGTAACCTCCAGGCTGGACTACTGTAATTTGCTCTACACAGGCCTCCCCTTGTGCCTGACCCGGAAGCTCCAACTGGTCCAAAATGCAGCTGCGCAGGTCCTTATGGGGACCCCTCAGACAGCACACATACAACCAGTGCTGCGCGAGCTGCACTGGCTTCCAGTGGAGCACCGGATCAGGTTCAAGATTCTGTTTTTGACTTTTAAGGTCCTTAGTGGTCTGGGACCTACATATCTTCAGGACCGCCTCTCCTAGTATGCCCCTGGAAGAGCATTACGCTCAGGAAATAAAACTTTCCTGGTGGTCCCCAGCCTGAGAGAAGCCCAGCCGTCCTCGGCCAGGGCTTTCTCAGTCCTGGCCCCTGCCTGGTGGAACACTCTGCTGGAAGACATCCGTGTCCTGCGGGAGCTGTTACCTTTCTGCAGGGCATGTTCCGCCAGCCTTCGGTTGAGGACAGCAACAGGGCTTCTTTGGCACCTTTATATCATTGCTCCATCCCTCGAAACCCTCCCCCCAGGCGGGCGGAGTGGGATTTCTTTTCCGCCATTTTATATACTGAAGGTAATGTGTTTTTATTTACTGGAAACTGTTGGATTATTTTAATTCTATTTTAAATGGAGATCTGTGTATTATTTTGTTGTGAGCCGCCCTGAGCCCACTCCAGGGAAGGGCGGCCTAGTAAGTCTAATTTAATAAATAAATAAATAAATAAATAAATAAATAAACGGAACTAAAGAAATCATGAAGCAGAGGTTATGGGATACCTCCTTACAAACAGACCTTTCAAAAATCTCATACTCCTCAGTCGTGGGAAGCAGGTTACAAATTTTATTATTCCTAACTATTTCGTCTCATTGGAATTCCTGAAGCATTGAAGAGCTTTCACCTTAGCCCAGCTTAACATTCTCTCCTCTGCCCTACTTGGGGGGAGATATGCTCAAACTCTGTATATATACCACCTCTGTCCATGCCAATCAGGTTTGACAGAGACAATTGAGCATGTCTTTCTATGGCCCCGGTCACATGGAGAATTTGCCGCACGAAAGGCATGAATGCTGGGTGGATTTTTGGGGCACGATCACACTGCAACATCTGGCAAGCATAGTGCACCCGTGGCCAACCCATAATGTGCTGCCAAAGATGTGCAGTTAAAAAGTACCTGCAAAGATCTACTAGCAAATGGTTTGCCACGGGCTGCAGATGGACTCGTTCGGTGTGATCACGCCGGCACGTGCCTATTCCCTCCAGCTGTCCTCCTTGCAGCATGTGCAGAAGGACAAAACCCCGGTGCACCGCCGTTGTGTCTGATCGCATAATGGCGGATCAGAATGCGACAGTGCAAATAGCCACATCTCCCCCCTGCGTTTTCCGGCACATGTGGCCAGGGCCTATATTGCCTTTTCTATCAAGAGATTTAGGAAAAATATCTTGCCTGAATTATATATCTGGGTAGAACAAACCAATTTTATTCTGCTGTTCTCCTAGCAGACTGCTGTAACAAAATTACTGCCAAGGTGGTAAGATTTTGTGCGTGGGCTATTTTATTCATCTCAGCATCCTGGGATAACTATGTTAAGTGGTTGTGAGGACTTATATATGGTTCAACTAAAATATAGCAAGTAAGCTTCAGTAAAACTTGTGTTGTGGGTTGTACTTTGTGTTTAACATTGTTAGATATATTATTGAATGTCTACAGGACATTCTGTCTTGGTGGCAGGAGACACTTGGTTGTATCTAAAACAACAAACAGTACAGGCTTCAATTACAAACTGAGGCTAAAACAAGTTACTTTGTTCAAAGGTTTATTGAAGTATGTACTATTCTTTACAGCTTACATTTGTTTTTTTGGGTTTTTTGTTTGTGTGTTTGTTTTTGTAATTAGTGTATTGGTTTGAATGTTTAACTTTTCTTATGTTCCTTATGTACATGACGAATGTTATATGTAATATGTAATTGACAGTTATGACTTCTCAAAACTTTTTAATCCCACCAATAAAATGTTAATGAGAAAAAAAATAAGGCAGATAATTTTTTTTAACTTACCCTAACTCAATCCTAAAATATTTTACAAATTTCTAAAGTGTGTTTATTTAATATTTGATTGTTTTAACTGTGCATGTCTGGATCTAACCAATGGGTGTATTGTATATTTGTTTTAATTCTGATCTTGGACCGTTAAATAAATGAACTGAACTGACCAATGACCAGGCTAAAGGCCAGTTCATTATGCATAGACCTTCCCCTTCTAACCCAGAAACATCTACTCCATGCCCCATAGGTTCTAACTAACTAACTGCCAATTAGCATAGACAAACAAACAGGTTAATTCTTTCATGACATCAGGGAGAGAACTTGCAGATACCCCAACACTATAACTCAGAAGGAATTCTTTCAATATAAAATGATAGGGTATTTTGTTGTTGAGGGGGTTGACAGGATGTTGTAATAACCCATTTTCTTCTGGTGCAGTCATTGTGTTCAGATCGACGCAGCAAAGAGTCTGGTAGTAATCCAAAGACTAACAGATCTGTTGTTTATATAAGTCATTACAAATTGTTAATTTTTCCTGGTTTTGTTTGAAAAGTAGAAAGGAAGGATAAACTCTACAGGCTAAAACAATCCATTGGTGTACCTCAGCCTCCTATAATCAATTCGTATTTCAAGAAATGTTAAACTGCATGCAACTGTGCAAAGTTGAGCTAGTGGCTAAGACAATCAACTCTCCCTGTGATCTAATTTCCAAAGTGAAAAGTGCTGTGTGTTTAGTCCTTGTTCCACTCCTGTTTGCACGTCATCTCAGAAGAATGAAAGTTCAGTGTGGTGGATGCAAAAGCGCTCAGAGGTACAGATGTAACTTTCTGGAAAGTTTAAATCTGTGGCAACAGAGAAGTAAATATGTTTTCCAGAGAAAGATCATGTAATACTTACCTTGCTTCTTGCCTTAGCAAATCTGAACTTGCTTTGCTACTTTAAGAATCTGAACTGCAGTTTTTAGAACTTGGCATCTATGGTTCTACTATTTGGTGCATGGTGGTGTTCCGGTTTTCAGGGCTGCTGACGGGGGGGGGATTATAGGGACAAAATTGGGCGCCCCTCAAGCCAGCTGGAGGGCCCCTGAAGCCAGCCACACGCCACAACCAGCTGAATGCCTTTCCAGTGATTTTCCTTTTGGTGCAGTTCTGGATGTGGCCACTAGGGGTGCAGGGAAGTCTGAGCACAGTAAAAGGCACTGTATCTGCTAGACTCGCATTTCCGCTAGACTCGCATTTCCGCCAGACTGGAGTAAACCTGCCTAACAGATCATGCTAAACCAGAGGTCATTTCAGGGGGGAACGCGGGGGAACACAGTTCCCCCGGGTGAGGTGCAGGGGGGCGGGGCACATGACGAAGCCCCGCCCCCTGCTTCCGGCCGCCCCGCTTCCAGCCCTCATTCAGCCAGGAGGAGGCAGGAGAAGAGGGAGGGTAAGTTGCTTCCTCCCCGCCTCTCCCCACCCCTGCCTGCCTTCCTCGCACTCCCGTTGGCCTTGCAGGTCCACCGCCGGGCCCCTGATGTCAGGGGGTGTGGCATATGCTAATGAGTTATGCTAATGAGTTCCCCTAGCTCTTTTTCTACGAAATGACCCCTGTGCTAAACGCATCAACCAGTCCAGCACTGGAGCAATTCAAGGCAGCACGCTGATGGCTGTTATGGTAATTGCCAGCCTGTGGCCTGCTAACAAGGTAGTTCTCTCCAATACTCCAGCTTTTCTCTCTTCCTTTCCTTGCACCCAGCTCAGACAGATCTTGCAAAGCAGAAGTTCGTGTGTTGCTGCAAGGGAAAACAGCCTTCCCACAACAGCTTTGCTCATCTCACCAAGGCCTTCTGCAGATGCCACCTTGCAAACAGGCAAAATCAATACTGCCCATGCTCATGCATTCTCTGTTGTGGCCCTGATCATATGGAATGGGCTGCCTGATGAGGTCTGGAAGGCTCACAGTCTTCTGGTTTTCGGCAAACTATGCAAAACTGAATTATTCAAAGGGGCTTTTCTACCTATATAAGGCTGTACTGTAACAAATAGTTCAGAAGGTTACTTGGGTACAGAATTAGGGACCATGGTCTATCCTATGGTGTATAATCCGTACTGTCTCTTCTTGCAAGGAGGATCCTAATGTAATTTTTGCATCTTTTAACACATCAAATTATTACTTATATTTTGCTTCAATTCTGTTTATATTTCTGGTTAGTTCCAGATTCCTGCAATCCAAATCCTATTGTATGGTCTAATGGATTTCCTATCTTGTTGAATGTATTGACTTACTCTGTGTAATGTGCCTTGAGTTCCAATGAGAAAGGTAGGCTACAAATAATGTAAATAAAATAAAAAATGAATAAAATAAAATTTTCTGTTGTCTTATAGAATCATAGAGTTGGAAGGGGCCATACAGACCATCTAATCCAACCTCTTGCCCAATGCAGGACAAGCCTAAAGCATCTCTGACAAATATTCATCCAGCCTCTTCTTGAAGGATGCCAGTGAAGGGGAGCTAACCATCTCCCTAGGCAGCTGATTCCACCTTTGAACCACCCTGACCGTGAATTTTTCCCCCCTAATATCCAGCCGATACCTTTCTGCATGTAATTTAAACCCATTGCTTCGGGTCCTATCCTCTGCTGCCAACTGGAACAGCTCCTTGCCCTCCTCCAAATGACAGCTTTTCAAATATTTAAAGAGAGCAGTCATGTTCCCCCTCAATCTCCTCTTCTCCAAACTAAACATTCCCAAGGCCTTTCCTCGTAGGGCTCAGTCTACCAACCCCTGATCATCCTCGTTGCTCTCTTCTGCACCCTCTCAATTTTGTCCACATCCTTTTTGAAGTAAGGCCTCCAGAACTGCACACAGGACTCCAGATGCAGCCTGACCAAGGCAGTATACAGAGGGCTATGACCTTCTGCAATTTTGATGCTATGCCCCTTTTAATACAACCCAAGACTGAATTTGCCTTTTTTTGCCACTGCATCACACTGACTGCTCATATTTAGTTTACAGTCCACCCTTACCCCAAGATCTTTTTTGCATACACTACTCCCCAGAAATGTATCCCCCATCCTGTATTTGTACTTGACATTTTTGTGGTCCAGATGTAATACTGTGCATTTATCTTTGTTGAATTGCATCCTGTTTGCAACTGCCCACTTCTCCAGAGTATTCAGGTCTTGTTGAATTTCAACTCTATCTCCTTGGGTGTCTGCTACTCCTCCCAATATGGTATCATCAGCAAATTTAATGAGTAGCCCTTCTACCCCTTCATCCAGATCATTGATAAAAATATTGAAAAATACCGGGCCCAAAACCAAACCCTGCGGCACCCCACTGGACACCTCCCTCCAATCTGATGAAACGCCATTGACCACCACTCTTTGGGTGCGGTCCTCTAATCAGTTCCCTATCCACCGAACTGTCCTATAGTCCAGTCCACAGTCTTCCAGTTTGCCCATCATAATGTCATGGGGAACCTTATCAAATGCTACTGAAATCCAGGTAAATCACATCAACAGAGTTCCCACGATCCAGTAATCTCGTCACACGATGAAAGAAGGAAACCAAGTTGGTCTGACAAGATCTGTTGGGGACAAAACCATGCTGACTTCCCCGGATCACTAAGTGGTCCTTCAGATGCTTACAGATCGATCCCTTTAAAATCTGCTCTAATATCTTCCCAGCAACAGAAGTCAGACTGACCGGCCTGTAGTTTCCCGGGTCATCATTCTTCCCTTTCTTATAGATTGGAATAACATTCGCTCTTCTCCAATCTTGTGGCACATCCCCAGTCCTCCAGGAGGCCTTGAAGATGATGGACAGAGGCTCTGCAAGTTCATTAGAAAGTTCTTTGAGCACTCTTGGGTGCACACCATCTGGTCCAGGGGATTTGTATTTGTCCAGTGCAGCCAGGTGCCTCTCCACAACCTCCCTGTCAATGTCAACTGGACACTCAGGTGTCCTGTCATGTCCTCTACCATCTCTAAATGGGCTCAAGTTCTTCTGGGAGAAAACAGAGGAAAAAAACCTGATAATTATACATCATTTAAGAAAGAATATGACAACGGATTGTGGTATAAAATAATTTTCTTTTATTATTATTATATACATTATTTACTAGATTTAGGGTTCAATTTCCCTATATATAATATGTATAATACTTTACCTTATAGCCAAGAATACTTACTTCTGAGGAAGTTGATTTTGCGAAACGAAGAGAAGAATCCGGAGCCTTCGTTAATTGTATTATTATAAATTTGTTGGCTTCATTTTTATGTGTAAGTCTGCTACTTTATTTTAATGGTCTGTAAGCCACTTACAAGGATTTTTTCCCCAGAGAAAGACAAAAATGTCAGGCAATCAAGCAAGCAAGCTGGGAATCAAAACAAACAGGAGAAAATTTTTGCCAGTTCCTGCCCGAGTCACTTTGCATTCCTTTGCTCAGTGGTGAGTGAAATAAGCCTTTAATTACTAGATGGAAATGCTAACAGGGGTGTCTGTATTTCCCATCACCTCTGCAGACCTTTAACTGACAGCATTTAGGAAGGGAGGCGGTGGCAGGGTGGAAATCCATCTCTACCAGTTTCCAATGTGATGCTTCTTAAGGTTGCTATTAGTTTGTACAAGAAAGAAGACCCGCGAAACTCATGGGGGGGGGAGCTGCAAACTCAGCAGGCGTAGGAGGAACCAGTAGGAGCAGGTAAGCTCTCCACTCCCCCCATCTCGCCGGTTCCTCCGTCTCCTCCACCCCCCCGGCTCCAAAGCGGCCTCGCCACTCTTCCCCCCCCCCGCC
>NW_015169173.1:709427-770340 GCF_001447785.1 Gekko japonicus
AAAGCACGGGCCGCGCGGCTTGTCGCCGCCGGGCCTCGCCGCTTCCCCCTCCCCCCGGCTGCAAAGCGAGAGCCGCGCGGCTTGTAGCCGCCGGGCCTCGCCACCTCCCCCCCACTCCGAGGCGGCAGCGGCGGCTGCAGAGCATTCCCTGCGCATGCGCAGGAGACGCTCTGTCACTTTTGGGGGAATTTAAGTATCCCCCTGATATATTTTTTAACTTTTTAGATTTTTGTGCACACCTGGGGAACGCCTCACGTGTGCACAAAACTCTACCTCCCCCCCGGGTGCCCCCGGTGCGCGGATTTAGCTATCCGCACACCAGGGGGCGACTTCGGTATTAGTATATAGATAAGCTTACTAAATTCCAGATGGGGCATGTATTTATTTATTTAGCTTGTATCCCACCCTAACCCATGAATGGACTCAGCTGAGGCCTAATTGAGGCTAAGCAGACGCCTCTCGGGCTGGGGATTACCAGGAGGTGTTGATCTACGGAGTGCTAGGCTCTCCGGGGTACATATGGGGAGAGGCGGTCCCACAGATATGCTGGTCCCAGGCCACATAGGGCTTTAAAGGTCAGAACTATAACCTTGAACCAGATTTGGTATTCAATTGGCAGCCAGTGCAGTTGGCAAAGCACTGGCTGGATGTGTGCCCGCAGAGGCGTCACCATCAGCAGGTGTATTGCCACGTTCAGCACTAGCTGTAGTTTCTGGATCAGGTTCAAAAGTAGCCCCACGTAGAACAAGTTACAGTGATTCAGCCTGGAAGGGACCATTGTGTGGATCACTGTAGCTAAGTCCTGAAGGGTGAGATAGGGAACCAGCTACCCAAGCAGGCGGCGAGGGTAAAAGGCTGTGCTGGCAACCACGGTGACCTGGGCCTCTATAGAAAGTGAGGGATCCAGAATCACCCCAAGACTCCTCACCCTCAGCGCTGATGCCGATGGTACCCCACTGAGGGCTGGGAGCTGGATTCCCAATTCCACACCCCCATGGCTCAGGTACAGGACCTCCGTCTTCACTGGATTTAATTTCAGCAGGCTCTGCTGTAGCCATCCAGCTACGGCCCCTAATGCCCTGTCCAGAATATTTATTTATTTAAGATCCACCTTTCTCACTGAGGCTCAAGGAGGATTTTAGAGTGAAAGTCAAATATGAGTAAAAGGACGGGACATCCAATGAAAGTCAAATATGAGTAACAGGACGGGACATCCAATAAACCACACAATAGGGTTTGTGTTGCAGAAATCTGAAAACAATCAGAAATCTGAAGCAAATCTGAAAGGAAGCATAAGCATTTAAACATGACACATCAAACAGTGCGGAAATTACACAGCAACAGCACAATTACAGCAACAGATCATACACGGGATTAGAGTCTCAAGTTCCTATCAAAGCATCTTTCTGAATCATTACCAGGACTTTTTCCCTAGGGGAACGCACCAGAACAGAGTTTAGGGTTGCCAGATCCCTCAAAGTCCCCAGTGGAGGACTTTGGGGAGTGTTACTGGAGGGGGTGGAGAGTCCCCAGAGTGATGACATCACACAGAAGTGATGTCATTATGTTGGGGAGCAGAAGCCCCCGCCTCTCCCCAGCAGTGTTTAAAGCCTTCCTTTAAGTACTGCTGGGGAGAGGTGGGGGGAGGCTGGGTGGTCACTCTTGGGGGTGAGGCTTCCCCACCTGCCAGCTGTCTGGCAAGTGGGCAGGAAGGAGCCCCTCCAAATCGGGCAACCCCTGCCAAACCAGGGGTCTGGCAACCCTAACGGAGTTCTGGAACCTCTTCGACAAAATTCTTCTGAAAACGTTCAAAAGTTCATGGGTTTTCAGTATACAGATTGAAAACTTCATTTCCCTCTTGAGAGTTCCGGCACCTCCTTTAAAAAAAAAAAAAAAAGCCCTGATCATTACCATTACCGTGACTAATTGAGCGCCAGTCTCCCAAGTTCAAACTGGACACTCCGGCCTCATTGAAACAGTATCTGGGCTGCTTCAGGCTATTGGTGGGGGCTCATTTAGCGGAATGCTCCTGCAAACAAGCAAAAGCCCTATTACCTGTATAATAGCGCCCTCCGGAATAATTCAGTTTTGCACACTTTGCGGAAAGCCAAGAGAATAGGGGCCTTCCTAACCTCATCATATACGGATGCCAGCCTCCAGTTGGGACCTGGGGCTCCCCAGGAATTGCAGCTCATCTCCAGACTACAGAGATCAGTTCCCCTAGAGAAAATGGATGCTTGGGAGGGTGGATGAGCAAAGCTGTCATGGAGGAGCACAGGGGGAAGAGATGGTCCAGAAGATGTGAGTTGCTGAGGCCATGAAGGGTTTCATGTATAACAGCCAGGGGTCATTTCATAGAAAAAGAGGTGCAGGAGCTCATTAGCATAACTTATTTGCATATGCCACACCCCTTGACATCACCAGAAGTGTGTCAGAAGGCAACACCCACCGCTCAGGTTCCACTGGACTCTTTTGGATTCCTAGCTAATGGGGGGGGGGGGGAAACGTGCAGATCTGTCCTCACAGAGGAGGGAGAGCTTGTACCTGAATAAAACTTGGTCTTCAAGGTGCCACTGGACTGTTTTGGGCTGGGGGGAGCTCTGCAACTTACCTGGCTGCTTCTTGCTCTGACTCAGGGCTGCTGGGAGCAGGGGGTGGGGCTTGTTGCATGTGCCCGCCCCCTGGGCTCTTTACTGCTAGAGCTCCGCTCCTGCAGGAAATGACCCCTGATAACAGCTAATATCTTAAATTGAGCCAAGTAACTGGTGGGCAGCCAATGGAGTGACTGTAAAACGGGGCCATTTTCTGGGCTAGACTGAGTTGGAAGAAAGCTCTCTCTTTTTTTTTTTGCAGCTGCATTGACTTGCTTCTCCAGCAATAATGTTCAATCTAGTAACCCCCCCCCCTTTCCTAACTCAAGCTTAAATCAGGCACTAGTGTTGAACCTGTTCAGAATCTATTGCCATGTTACTGCCTTTTTCTTTATAAAATCCCTGCAACCTGTGATTATTTTGTGCTTGGTGCACTGCTTAAAACTCTATGTGGCTCCTGCTGTTTTTTTCTGGCGTGTCAGACTTGATGTGTTTTCTCTTGGAGCCTTGTTTGCTGCCCTCTGGTGGTCCCTTCAGTCCCAGTTTTTTTCAGCATTTGTAGCCCTGTCTCATAATCTTGGACTTGATACTTTCTTCCTTCCTTAAAGACTTGAATTGTGGCAGGGCCTGACCACTTGTAGATTTGTGGCTGCTTGAAGTTGACTTGTTATGGGTTTTAGCTCCTTCCTTCTGTTGATGGCTTCAGGTGGAAAGTCTTGGTATACTTCTATTTTTATGTTCTTGTAGTTCAAGCTTCCGTTTTGCTTCGCTTCAGCCAGTATTCTTTTTTTGATTCTGTAATCCAATAGAGTGAAAATGATGTCCCTGGGGCCCTTTCTGTTGATGTTGTGAGGGGATCCTAAACGATAGGCCTTCGTTACTGTGGGTGCTTCCCCCATATCAAGTCTCAGATTAGCTGCTAGCCAACTGGCTAAAAAGGCAGGGAGATCCGCATCTTCTTCCAGTTGCTCTGGAAAGCCTCGTGCCTTCAGGTTTTTCTGCCTCGCCTCCATTTCCAGAAGCAGCATTTTGGTTTTCAGTGGTTCTGTTTCTTCTCGTATCTGTCTGTTTCCCTCCTTGATTGTTTCCGCCATCGCCATTGCCCCGCCACGATTTTTTCTGTCTCACACATCAATGTTTTTATTTGAGTGAGTTGTTCGTTTATTGGAGCTAGCAGTGCCCCCAATTTGATCATTAGACAATCTTCCAAGTCTGTTAAGTCTCTTTTAGTGAGTGTAGAGGCTGGTGCCGGTACTTCTGAAGTTCTGGTCGCCATTTTGGCAGTTATTTTTGCCGCATCTCCCTTGTTCGTTTCTGCCGATTTTTGTCTAAAATAGCCACTTTTCACTCCTAAGCTCAGTCTTGCCGGCTTACTTATTATTTGGGCTCTCGTTCCCTTATTTTGTTTTTCCATATGTTTGTCGGTTGTCTTTTGATGAACTGTTAGGATCAGGGGAGTTGGGTGAGCTACGGGGCTAAGCGGCCATTCTCCCTGCGTGCCACCAACCGACTCCCCTCACTTTTGGTTGATGATGGAGCCAAGGAATAAAAATTCTTGAATAATTTCAATTTTTTTCATCATTGACTTCAAAGTTGTGCAATTCCCCAGTAGAGGGAATTAAGCAGAGTACGCATTTCTAAATCCATTGAAGTAAATGGGCTGAGAAAGGTATAAGCGGGGGACTGACAAGACTCAGGAGGGTAAGGATCTAAAAAGGCATGCTTATTAGACAGTATATCCACCACCTCACAACAGATCCCCAGAGAGACAGATTTTGCATTCTAAGGGGCTCTCTCAGAGTTCTCCCTTCCTCAGCCCTTTCCAGACTTCTGTTTCTTCACACACTGGTTGATTCCACTCAGCTTCAGGGATGACACCTTCCTCCAGCACCGACACAAATGATTAGTTGAAAGAGTTAGTGGGCTTTTGAGGTGACAGAATGTGTCAGTTCTGGCTGCTGGTTGGGAGAGTTTAATGTTCTACCATGTAAAAACTCCCTGGAAATGAATAGATTTAGAAAGCGCACCAAGGAGAAAATCTTCAGCCTAGCCCTTCACATTCTATACTAGTTTTCCACTCATAGGGAATTATTCATATCAGGAAGCTTTGAAAAGTATACTTTGCTCCACTGCAACCTGGAATAGCACAGTCCATTCTATCACCCAATTCTGTTGCATGTGTAGACCAGGCTTCATTCAAGGGCTATTAAACAACCACCTCTCTGTCCCTCATCAGGAGCCATTTTCGGCATAATCCTAGCGGCAGACCTGTTACGGAGGGATCCCTGTCTTTTATAAAGAGATAGGCCTGCTCTATTTTTGCGTGTGTGGTAAAGCACAAAACTCCATTACATCACCCTCTTTGACTCTGGAAGGCACTGTGCAAGAATAAGCAAACAGAGGTCACACCTTAGGTCACAGTAACCTATCAACTCAGTGGTTGGATCAATGAATAATTTCTGAACTGTCCATCAAATGTTGAGTTTCTTTCTTTCAAAAAATATTGCTAGGTGGGTTATTCTTGGAGAAGAGGGCGTCAGGCTAACAGCGTTTGCTTGCCTCACTCACGAACCCTCTTGTTTTATCTTCACTGTTAAGGTCCTATTTAGGTCTATTATAACCTCAGCTGAACCAAACTGACTAAATTAGAGTGGTCTTCTGGAAATATGGATTTTTAACAACTGGATACTTATCTCAAGACCTGAGAGATATCGAAAGAAGCTTCCTGCAACTCTCAGTGGATACTTTTAAGGAGAAGAGAAAATACACAAGAACAAGCCCAGACTCACACTTGGGGTTGCCAGCCCACAGGTCCCCCACTTTTGGAGGCTTGGATCCTCTGACAGCCTGCTGGCTGGTGGGAGAAATCCCATTCCCCAAACAGGGGCGTCGGTGAGTGATGCCCCCAATGCGATATCACTTCTGAGTGACATCATCGTGCTGGGGTTGTCGCATGGCAACACTCTGGTTTTGGGGCAAACTCTATGGTTTTGAAGTCAAAAAACCATAGAGATTTGCCCCCAAACCAGAGTGTTGTGAGCAACATCACCAATGCGATGACATCACTTCTGGGTGATGTCATCACATCAGGGACATTGTACACGATGTCCCACCCACCTCCAGAATGCCCTCCAAACCCACCCACTGTGACAGTGAAGGGACCTGGCAACCCTACTCACACTTCCCTGAAGAGTCAGCAAAACAGCTAAGAATTGATGATATGACTTTGTGGGAAGATACAGTAAGTGACCTTTCTGATTTTGTCTCCCCAAACAAAACCAGGGCTCTAGAATTGGATCTGAAAGTCCAGTTACTATCAGACTGTTCCCCACTGCTCCACTTGCACCTGGCTGGATGACCTTGGGCAAGCTGTAGCTCTGATAAGAGCTGTTCTTAAAAAAGAGCAGTTTCTGTCAAGAGCTCTCTCAGCCCCACCTACCTCACAGGGTGTCTGTTGTGGGGAGGGGAAGGGAAAGGAGATTGTAAGCCGCTCTGAGACCCCCTTGGGTAGTGAAGGGTGGGATATAAATCCAATCTCTTCTTCTTCTTCTTCTTCTTCTTGTTGCTAAGGCAAATAACGCCATTCTGCTAGAGACATAGTGGTCAAGGTCTGAGAGTAAAAATTTGACCAGATCCAGATAGGAGAGTCCATCACGCTGCGGAATAATAGGGGTGATGTAATTAAACCAAGGGGCTTCATGCCATGGGCATCTCAGAATATAATGTACAATACCATCAACTTCCCCCATATCACAAAGACAAAGTCTAAGGGGGGCAGGGGTACCAAAGAAACACCCAGTCCTGATCACTGAGGGCATGGATTGAAATCTTAAAAGCTGTAAAAGCCGATTTTAATTCCAGGCTGGTTAAATTATCTAAATACAGGGCCCTACAGGGATCCCTTTATAAAAACTTGAATAATGGTGCCGTAAGACAATGTGCCATCACATCCTGATCCATAAGCCCATCCTTTTTGAACACCCATTCCTTCAGTTCCCGTGCTTGAGTTTTATTCCTTAATAGATCACCAGGAATTGAAACTTTCAATTGAATCGAGGCCAAATGGTCACCTAATCTCTTGGAGGCTTTCAGGTGCAAACTAAAACTTAACCCCCCCCCAGGGAATCCTGGGGTCATTCTAAACATTTTCTCCAATAGAATAGATTTCTGACATTGATTCTGGCATTCAACGAAGTAATTCCCAGTTCAGCCCTCATTAATGCCACTGGTGCACCCCTTGGCAAGGCGAGAATCCGCCTCATAAAATAATTCTGTACTATTTCTAACGAGGACAATATCAGGTCTCCCCAGCTAAGAATCGATGATATGACTTTGTGGGAAGATACAGTAAGTGACCTTTCTGATTTTGTCTCCCCAAACAAAACCAGGGCTCTAGAATTGGATCTGAAAGTCCAGTTACTATCAGACTGTTCCCCACTGCTCCACTTGCACCTGGCTGGATGACCTTGGGCTCTCAAACAGCATCTTATCCTACTGGGGAAACTTGCTGTACAGAAGGGGAAAACAGTCCAGGATTCATTGAAAGATCATCTGTCAACCTTTATAGGAGACTATCGCTTCCTCAGTGGAAAAACAGTTATAGCCATTTACAAGCAGTTGAAATCAATTTCTAATAAATTGGACTTTTTACAGCACACCCTAAATGCCCACAATCAGGAGATTCTAAGTCCTCCCCCCCCCCCCAACTGGCAACAGAATTGTGCAAAGACTAATTATATCAACTGGTCGCTATCTCCAAATCAAAACTTGCAGAAGTAATATAACGAGTGTCTGGGAGTGAGGGAAGGAAAATGTTTGGTTCCACACATCATCTTCAAAGGAAACAAGTCGCTTTATATGTAACTGAAAATAACCTAAATAGAGGCCACTGGACAAACAGACAAGCTATTGTGTTTTTACTTAGTCAACTGCTAAGATCAGAGATGCAGTCTATTAATCTTGAAAAAGTTGAAAAGCTTACGAAAACACCATATGGGCTGCAAATTCTCCTGACCTTTAGCTGTGCTACAATTCTGACCATGCTTCTCAATATGTGAAGATTCCTCGCCACATTCCAAATTTTTGTTAACAGAGTTTTTGCTGATGAATGTATTCACCTGTTAACTCTAGCTAAAAGAGGCAAAATATCTGCCTCTTCTGACCCTGAAGCTACAGTTTCTGAGAGGCCCAATGAAAACTACTTAAAATGAAAACAGCTGATGCAGTACAAAATAATCCAGTCAAGGATTCACAGATTTCCAATGCTTCAGGAGTCTTGCTGACTCGGGAATGTACTAATACAGACTCTATCCTGAATGATTTAAAGAGTTCTTTAGAAAATTTACGGTCTGTGGCTGGCTCTTTAAATCAATTCATTCAGAGGAGAAATACAGATAGAGCCTCCCCATCAAATGAGGAAAATATCCAGTCTCAAGTTCAAGATGTTTCTATATCTAACATTGCTCCCCACCAAGATCAACGAGCTGCAGATTCAAAAGGTGGCTACAGTCTAGAAATCCTAGAGCAACAGCCGAATCCTGAAAACCCTGGCAAAGTGGAATGTGGGAGCAAATCAAAGGCTAAGAGGATCCTGATGGGGTTCCTGGAGAAATGGCAGGAAATGTTACTGGTCTATCAAAGACCATCTGAGGAAACATTGTAAGAACTGGAATCTGAGAGGACTGATTTGAACTCATTAATGATTAAGCAAAAACAGAAATGGCCATGGGGAATATAAAGATATAGAAGTATATAGTAATAGCCTGGTCTAAAATCAGAGGTTTTCCTAGAATGGGACTGACTCAGATTTCAAATAATATAGAAAAATAACGTAGTAAATCTCGTAGCTGTATATATATACTTAAACAGTCATTACACTGAAAGCTGTCATTTTAAAATGTGTGTGAGAGAGCATTTCTTTTTCTTTCTGAAATTTTATTTACTTTCTTCTCTCACCTCCCAGTTTCTTCTGGCCCTTTTTATTTAAGTTTTTATTACGAAGGTAAAATAAGTTTGCCTCATTCCAACGCTATATTGATAATATGCATATTACTCATTTTAGAAGACATTACTACAAGACTGAGTGACTTAGGCTGTGGTCAGATGAGCAGTTTGAACTGATGTCATTGCTGTTCCCTTTCAGATTTAAAGTGCACAATCAGACAGAGACATCTGCCTCCCGTTCCCCAGTCAGTGCCATCCTGTTCTGGCCTGCCTTGGAATTGGAGTTAGCAGGCACCAGGGAAAGTCTGGTCTTTATGGATGCCTGTGCTTTCATCCTGAATTTCTGGATGCCTAAACTCCCCTGTTGTGAAATCAAGCCACCTGGGAGTGTGAACCTTCCCATCTGTTTCTGTCCCCTCTTTTTTTGATCAGGTAGTGATGTGCGCATAAGCACATAATTGCCCCTGGGTCTTCAATCACAGCTTATGTGTTTATTTTTTACAGATAGTTTACAAACCTCTCTCTCTCTCTCTCTCTCTCTCTCTCTCTCTCTGAAGCTTCTCAAGACTGTTTTTCTTAAGAATGTTTTTCTTAAGAAAACCTCCAAAGCAGTTTCAAAAACACTTCCTGTATGCTGCACTACATATCCCAACAGCCTCCTCCAGCAATCCCATTGGCCACCAGCTGCTGCCATCTTGCCAGGAGTTTGAAGGCATGCCCTTAAGGGGGCAGGGCCAGAGCTGTCACTTTGGAATCCTCATTTGATTTCTGGTGGAGCTGAGCTGTCAAAAAGGAGCAATGCTTTGCCCTGACCTGGATAGCCCAGGTAAGCCCAATCTCATCACAACTTGGAAACTAAGAAGCAGCATCTCTGGCAAGTACTTGGATGGGAGACCTCCTTGGAATACCAGCAGTCGGGAGGTGGGGGTAGGTTTTATTCAGCCACCTCTCTGAATATCCTCCAAGCTCCCAGTAGGGGTCAGTCACCAGAGGTCACCAGGACTTCTAGGTGCACACAGTCAGTCACCAGAGGTTGCCATGACTTCCATGTACACATACACTCACATGTGCAAACACACACATATGAAAAAATACAACCTCAAAAAAGGAGTGTGCTTTGAGTATGCACTCATGTGCATTAGTGAAAAACAAATTTTAAAAAGGTTGCTTCCTGCCCACCCACTCCATGGTTGCCATGCAGCAATAATCTGAATGGTCAGTCACAGGATGAGCGTGCAGTGAAGCCAGCTCAAGGTGGGATGTCTGATTCCCCATGACAAAATAAAATGGTGTAATTAGAAGCGCAGCCAAAGCATGTCAAGCTTGTCATCTAACCGCAGCCTTATAGTACCTAAATTGATTAATCTGTCAAAATTTTATTCATATTTGGATATTATGGGGGCGGGGCTACGACCAGTGGTGGTTGGCAGATATTACCCGCAGCTCGCCGTCTGTTCATTGTTAATTTATTATTTTCAACCCTTTTGAATTTATTTGAGATTCTGAAAACATGCCTCCAAGGCAAGATAAGAAGGGGAAGCAGAAGGCAAAGCAAAAAATGGATAATATACCTTCTTTGACAGAGTTTTTTTTGCTCAAGCTGAAGCTGGAACCTCCTCCACAATGGACTTAGGAAATACTGATGAGGAAGCGACTACTCTTACAACAACTTTTCTTTTAGAAGCCTTGGCTAAACAACGACAAGAGTTAAGAATGGACATTGTGGAAATGCTAAAACCAGCATTCCAGTGTATGGATGAATTAAAAGAACAGTTTAAGCAAACTAAGCAAACAGCTGATAACGCTTTAAAGAAGGTATCTGCGTTGGAGAAACAAACTGCCTGCAGCTCCCCTGATTTATGGGCTGCAGAACACATTCTTTCTTTGGATTATTGTTCCCGTGAGTTGCATCTGAAATTCAGAGGATTTAAACCAAATGTTGAAGAAGGAACAGAACTAAAAATGTTTATTGCTAATTGGCTGGTTGGCATTTTAAATCTGGAGGAAGGAGTGGTTCGTTTAATTCAAATGGCTTATCGGGTGGGCAGACAACGAGAGGAAACAGCAGATGCTTCAGTTTATTATAGAGACATTGTTGTAGTTTCCAAGGACTTCAGAACCAGACAATGGATAACACAGGCACGAGGAAAAAATGGTTCGGAATATCAAGATGTAAAGATACAGGTGTTCCCTGATCTGCCACCAGAATTCCTCAAGATAAGAAGGGACTTGAAACCAATTACAACAAAACTCCAGGAGTTAGGCATCAAGTATCATTGGCTGAACACAGGCAAACTCTGTGTGGAATATAAGCAGGTGATTTATACAGCTTTTGACCAGGCATTTGGAGAGCAGTTGCTGGCTGCTTTAAATAAATCACCAGTATCTTTATATAATAGGAGCACTGCGGGTAAGGCATTCAGGAGGAACTCCCTCACTACCTCCCATAGGGCGGAGTCTTAGGGAAGGACCCCCTTTGGGAATTTCCAAAGTCCCATAGGGAGGTGGCAACCTCCAAGAACTCCACCACGAAGGTATAAATATTGTTGGTGTTGTTTAATTTTTCTTTTTGTATTGTTTGTTTGGGAGTTTAAGGAGAAGATAATAAATAGTCTTTTAAGCAATCACCGGCAATGACGGGGGGGGGACTTTTCTCTTAATATATACATATTTTCTTAATATATTTTTCTTAATATATACATATTAAGCAGACATTGCCAGTGACACTGTGTATAATATGATGTAATAGTATGTGTAGTGTTCCAAAAATGTATGAGATTTTTGTTGCAAACATGTTACGTGGAAAATAATAAAATATTAATTTTTAAAAAAATCACCAGGAGACTACAACAAAAGGAAAGCAAGATCACCTCCCACTCCGTTTAAAGCAACCAGAATCTGTCGCTCTGAAGACCGAGAAGAGCTGGATGAACATATAGACTCTTTTTAAGCGACAAGCATTCATGTTTTTCTCTGAGGACTGCCCTTGTTATATCTGAAATAGGGCAACTGGGTAGCGGGGAGCATGGGTATGTGCCCTCCCTTCAGCAGTCCTTGGGTGAAAGGTTAAGTCCCTTTGGCCTACAAGCCTCCCTTGGACTGAACTATGATTGGTTTTGAGCCTGTGTATTTTGTTTCAGTTTTGTGGTTATGTTGAAAAGTTTTGCTTAAAATACTTAAAATGCAGCATAGGTTAATACTGAGAAGACAGAAGAACTGAAGAGATTGAAGAAAGGAAAAAAGCTTTTATTGTTGATTATTAAAGCAATTAAAAATGTACATGTACATCTATAAAAAACAAAAGAAGAAATTGTGATGTAAGAAGAATGTATATATTACTAGCTAAAATTGTAATCTTTATTTGTAATTTAGTTCTTCAATAAAACAAAATGCAAAAAAAATCTTTGGATATTATTATAGTCCTATTATGTTATTTATGACAAAAGTGCAGAAGATGCTAGTTAATTTCATATGGGCACAAAAAGACAAGGCCCACATATTCAGTTCTCCAAGCCCTACTCTACCATCATTTTTTGTTGTTGTTTGTTGTTGCCAAACAGATCCAGCTGAACAAAGATTCTGGTTAGTTTATGTTAAAATATAGCTGGTTTTTAAATTGGAATTTTTTTTCCCCTCTGGTTTTATGTTCTCTATGACCTTCATTTTTGTTAATGTAACAATATCCTTGATGTAGTATTATATGTACTGGGATGTATAGACTGATTAACTTTTTGCATCTGCTACTCTTCTCTTCTCTTTTACAATAATGTAATGGTGATTAATTTTAAAAAAATATGAATAATTCCCCCATTCTATCTAGTCTTTTCTTTTTGACCTCCACACAATGTTCTGCACACCATACCATTTTGGGCTATGCACATCACACCCTAGAATACTACAGAAAAATTTTGTTTATTAAATCTTGCTTTGGGGGCATTTTGAATAGACATCCCACTTTTTGGTTGGTTCTAAAAGGGAACTTCCCTGCCCCTGGGAATCCCTAGAAATACATGTGACATGAACACATGAAGGTGCCTGAGGCTGAGTCATACCACTGATCCATCAAGGCCAGTATTGTCTACTCAGGCTGGCAGCAGCGCTTCAGGCAGAGGTCTTTCACATTACCTCCTACCTCAGGGGTGTCAAAGTCATTTGTTATGAGGGCCGGATCTGACATAAATGAGACCCTGTTGGGCCAGGCCATGTGTGTCATAAAATGCAATGCCAGGTAGCAGAGAAATAAACTTTATAAAGGACACAAACACAAAGATTTATAACCCGCCCTTCACTACCCAAAGGAGTCTCAGAGCAGCTCACAAACTCCTTTCTAGGGATGTGCATTTGGTTCGTCCAAACCGAATGCACCCCCGAAAATGGCCCATTCGGACCCCTTTTGGGCTGCTGCAGGCTGATTCAGATTCTCTGATCTGAATCGGCTTGCCGCCGAATTGCCACTAAATTTTGGCGGCAATTCGACCCCATTATATCCTATGGGCCATTGAAGTCAATAGCAAAAACATAAGGTATATTCTGGGAGCTGGAGGGAAGAGGGCTTGAGGGAGAGGCTCCAAACTCGCAGGGTAGCTGCTGGAGCCTCTCCCCAAGATACCAACCAAGTTTGAAGAACATTGGACCAGAGGGTCCAATTCTATGGGCCCTCAAACAGGTTGCCCCTATCCCCTCCATTGTTCTCTATGGTGGGGGGAAAGTAACACCTCCACTGGAAAAAAAATTCTATTAGGTTACACCAAAGAAATACATTTAAGGGTATATTCCACAAGCAGCAGCCCAGAAACACAGAAAAACAACTATATTTTCTTCTACCCTCTACCTATATGTATAGACTGGTAACTTCCATTTCAATGTATCTGAAGAAGTGTGCATGTACATGAAAGCTTATACCTTGAATAAAATTTTGTTGGTCTTAAAGATGCCACTCTGGACTCGAATTTCGTTCTATATTTTCTTATGCAAGAGGTAAATAGTGTCCTTTTCCTTGTTAAAAATTCAGCCCCCAATATGAATTATTTTGGTGGTCTGTGGCCGTGAACATTAATGATTACCTCTTGACCAAACTGACCTCATAGATTTTGCTTTTCTAAAAAACCAAAGAAACAAACAAGATATGAATGGTGATTAAGGTGCTACAGAAATGCTCCATTGTTATTTAGGTCAAAAAGTCTTTATTAAGTTCTTCCAAAAATGATCTTACTTGAATTGTTGCTGTATTGGTTTTCTCCAGTAAGTCTGCCACAAAAGCACAGCAGTTGGTCAACCATTTCTCCCTTCACAGGTCTTGCTTCTGTTTAATTTCTAGCTACCCACAATCACCTTTGGTGTTTTACCAGAAAGTTATTATCCCCCATGATAAAAACTTGAACCTAAACAAAGAACTTTACAGTCACAAAAATCCAGCTCATGACTTAAATCCATTTCCATTCTTTGTTCCATGTGTTTCTTTCATGTTAACACCCAAGGGTTTACAGGAAAACCTGGAGCTTCTTATTTTCCCTGATCGAATCTACAACGTTTCATCAAATACTATTCCCCACATTCTTTATGTTGGTTTCTCTAGTGTATCCCTTCCCCCTGCATTTGCTGCCACACAAAGGGTCATTTGCCAGCTCAGTTAGCATTCTCAAAGGTGCACCAGACAGTTAGGATAAGTGATACCACTGGCAGATTATTCAGAGGTAAAATAGTGCACTGGTTGAACAAAATACTCTAGTTTATGTGACCTCAGTATGCCAGGTACAGCTGGACTGTGCAAACTGATGTAGACCCAAGAAACAAGTGGAACCATCACTGTGAGTGCCACAAATTTTGGTCTACCCAGCTCTTAATGAAATGGGATGGGGAAAAAACAGAAAGAGAGATGCAGATGGAATTATTCTTCCAACTGAACCAACTACAAAGCCAGGAGGCCAGATGCATTAAAGACTGTTCCATTAGTCCAAATAACATGTGTCATTTATTCATAAAGGCCCTTCAAGTACTAGAAAGACACAGATCTATGATGATCAGCATTTGTAGAAGAAAGAGATTCCTGCAACTGACTTCATTGGTCATCTTTGCCACTCATTGCCACTCTTTGCCACCAATTTGTCCACTTGCCATTAAGCCAACCAGAAAATGAGCTTGCCCACTATACTCTGTATACTCAGTTATTCTTCTTCAGAACTTCCGGGAGAGGCTCATGTTGACTTAGCGACTCCACCTCACTGTATTTATTGCCCAGATGCTATCTTTGTCTCCAGTTTGGTCTCCCTCATCTATATTCTCCTGTGTTCCATGCTATTTCCTGAAGAACTTTGCTGACATTTCCAATTAATGACATATTGTACCTCCAGAGAGTTGTGTCCTTAATTAGAAGAAGTCTGGGTAGATTTTCTTGAAAGGGAGTCCGGCAATGATAGACTAAGGCAACATCCATTGGAATATGTATGCTGACCCCGTAGGCCTGGAGAACAGAGTGGACAGATGTCTGAATAACTTTCTTTGGATCAACAATCATTTTCCGAGGATTAACAACATGTTCCTGCTCAGGTTCCCGGAGGACATGCTGCAGTATGTTAACCCCAGGTATTGCATTCCAAGAGGAAGTGTTGAATTTATAATTGAGGGTAAACACAGTTTTAGGGAAGATGTGATTTTCAAAGAGGAAGACACCAGCGTCTGGATGTTGCTGTTGAAGGTTCTGCGTCATGGTTTTCCAGTCTGCATATTTCCCTGGCAGAATAATTTCATCCATGTCATTTAACAGTATGTATCTGCTCCTGTACATGTTGTCATAGATGCAGTCATTCAAGGCCGTAATTTGTCCATAGTAGCCAATGTCCTTGGGATCCATTGAATGATGCCAATAAGAAGAGACCTTGAGGTAGGAATCAATGGGCCAGGGGATTACTTCGACAATCCCTTCTGCAATATAGTAATCCAGCACTTTCTGCATCAGTGGGCTGCAACTGTTCTTGTAGATCACCACTCTGCCCGCCCCAAGGATTTTATACATCTCCATGCTCTGCACAAACTGCAGGACATTGTTGTACTCTCCAAACATGGCGGAGATGCAGACTGTGAAGTCCACGAGGGAACCTTCAGGATCACGATTTCTTATTTCAAAAAGCGGTAGCTGGTTGATATCTCCTTTAGGAGACCAATGTATTGACATGTAATGTGGTTCCCAGTCTTCTGGTTCCAAACATTTCAAGTCTGTGGCACCATAAGGGAAGTCAAATCTATCAGAATGGATATCTATTTCAGCCTTGGAGATGTACATTTGACCGCTGGATGGGTGGCAGAACCAGCAGTAAAGTTCCTTGACATCTTTGTGGTGGAGTATTGAAATCACTCGTATCATTTTGTTCTTTCTGTTGTCTAAATATGGCGCGATGATGTAGGTTCGGTTATCTTTTAAGGGTGTGATGGTGTTTTTGGCAGGAATCCCTCGGCAGAGCTTGGTTTCTGGCATGGACATGAAAGAGAGTTTTATTCTCTGAAAGTAGGAAAGAGTCACTATTGAAGCACAAGTAGCAATACAAACAGCGACCACAAGGTGTGATTTTTTCCAAGACATCTCAGGCTCTCCGTTGGCTTCCTGACAGAATTTTTGGCAGCTGCTTTGCACCTGGATGGGAAAGAACACACAAAACAGGGTAGGAGATCAAACATTGGCATTGAGTTTGACTGTACCGCAGATGGCCTGACACACTCGTGTTTTTTGAAAACAAAAAGTTCAGGACTGAAAATTAAAACTGAGGAGAGAAGGAAAGACAGAACCGTGATGGACAGTAAACAGGACACTGGTCAGACAAACATTGGTGCCTTCCACATAGGTAATCTGCGCCAGGTTCAATGCTTTTGGGAAGCAGCATTTTCTTCCGTACTCCACAGCATCATGATACATTTGTACACCTCTGGGGATTTCCCCAGCTTTTCTCCAGTCTTTCCCAAGCCTACTTTGCTCTGACGTTTTGGAGAAGATCAAACTAAAGCTGGGATAGCTGCTGTGTGAGGGGTAAATTGGGATTTTCCTGCTCACGTGGCAGCCATTTTCCCTGACCCTGTCCACACAGCAGCCATTTCCTCTGCCTGCCATTGAGGGTTTTCAATTTTTTTTAAAAAATCAGCACTAGATCATTATATTATATTAATCATATAGGTCAGTTTGCCAGCCTCTAGGTGGGGCCTGGAGATCTCCTGGAATTGCAATTGATCTCCAGGTGACAGAGATCAGCTCCCCTGGAGAAAATGGCTGCTTTGGAGGGTAGACTTTATGGCACTATACTCCACCGAAGCCCCTCCCCTTCCTAAACTCCACCCTCCCCAGGCTCCACCCTCAAAATCTCCGTTTCCCAACCCAGAGCTGGCAACCCTAGGTGAGGCATGTTCTCTGAATTCCCAGCTTTTTTTTTTAAGTATGTCTCTAGCCTCCTCCCCTGTGGATATACAAGGAAAAAGGCATATGTCTGCAAGGGAAACGGATGAGACTGCCTTTTTAAAAAAAGAAAGAAAGAAAGCTGGAAATTCAGAGAACCCACTGCACTTATTGTTACATTGGTAAATTGATATAACCATATTTTAGTGCTTTTTTAAAAAAAATTGCAAAAGCCCTGTTGACCCAGTGAAGGGGATGACTACTTCTGGAGGTTCGGGGCAGGGAAACCTGCCACATGGAAGCCCTGTTGCTGCAGCACTTATCCTGTAGCTACACCAGCAACTGGGAAACCACAGAGTCCCATCCCTGTGTGGAAGTCACCATTATTGGTATATGAAGAAGAGCACGCATTCCATTGTTAGGTGGGGACAGCCACAGATACACTGTTATGGGGAAAGCCCTCTCATCCCAGGCACCTAGAAGGTACGTGAACTGGTGCAAGGTAGACAGTCACAGCAGACCTGAGAAAATTAGGGACAAGTATGTGATAAATTCAAGAAGGCACAGAACAGACCAGGAATGATGTTAGGGAAAAAGCTTCGTACAGACTTTAAGGAAGCAAGGAAGTGTATGCAGCAGACTGAATAGTAGTAACCAGGTGGGACAGCTTTTATCTGAGCATTAGATGGTGCAGGGAAACCAAGGAGCTCAGAATGCATATGTGTGAGTGTCTCAACTCAAACTAACCACTGAGATCTTTGAGAGCCAGTTTGGGGTAGTGGTTAGGACCGCAGACTCTAATCTGGGAGACCTGGGTTTGATTCCCCACTCCTCCACATGCAGCTGCTGGGGTGACTTTGGGTCGGTTTCAAGTTCTCTCAGAGCTGTTCTCTTGCAAGCAGTTCTCCAAAGAGCTGTCTCAGCCCCACCTACCTCAGAAGGTGTGTCTGTTGTGGGGAAAGGAAGGAAAAGGAGATTGTAATCTGCTCTGAGACTCCTTTGGGTAGTGAAGGGCGGGGTATAAATCCAATCTCCTCCTCCTTGGATATAGATCGCTCATTTGAAATAGTGCCTATACAATGCCAGATATTCCTCAGGCTAGTCCTACATTGGATGGCTTACAGCAAAGATTTCTAAATTAGAGTTGGCCGAGTCCCCAAAAAAGCACCCTCCTTCAGGTAAGACCAGGTCTTTGATTCTTGTGAAACCAGGTCAGGTACTGGGAATTGTTATTGGAAAAGGCAGGTGAAGAGTCAAAACAAGCATGTTTGTAATCAGCCGTACAGTTCCAAAGGCTTAAGGACACTTTGGTCTTCTGAAGAGGGGTGGTAATTTCTGCTGGTTCCCTGCCCCTCCTCTGCTTACCACCAATGCTCCCTCTAAGCTGTGGAGTCTTGTGAGCAAAAATTCTACTTTGCGAGCTACTGGCTTTAAAGTAATGAGCGAGCGATTTGGCTACTGCATAAATTACTTTGCTCTGGAGCCATCCCTCCTGAAATAAGATAAAAATCTGTGCACTGGAGGCTAAAAAACTGTGAGCTAGCTCACACTAACCCAGTTTAGAGGGAACACTGCTTACCACCCCATGCTGTTCCTGACACTGTTGATCAACAAGAACAAACAGGAGACGCAAGGAGGAAAAGTCCCAGATACAAGATCCACAACCCAAATATATAAGTGAATGAGTAATTACTGCTTAATTAACCAGATATGATCTCTTATGAATTTCAAGGAACTGGGGTGCACCTGGAATCCCAGGTTAACCACAGGCTGATTACTTCTGAAGGGCTTAAATACGTCTAAAGGTATTTCTGCCCATTCTAAAAGAACACAGCAAAAGGACTCCATTAAATATATCATACTATCAGCATATACTATCAGCAAGTATGGGGTACCCATTGTTTAGGGGATGCATTTAGGCCCAATTCAATTCCAATATTGTCTCTGAAGCATCATATATCTAATTCTGAATCTGGTCCTGTGCAGATTTTTAAAAAAACAAACTACACACAGAAGGTTGTTGTTGTTCAGTCGCACAGTCGACTCCAACTCTTCGCGACCCCATAGACCAAATAGGGTTGCCAAGTTGAAATATCTCTGTAGCGGGGGAGTCCCGCCCCGTGGCTGGAGCGTGCGCACGTGCACACGCAAAGCGCGCAGGCGCCGCACGCACGTCACCCGGAAGTGACATGATGCCGCCGGGCACGCTGGGGGCAGGGCCACGACCATCCGAGGGAAAACCACAGAGTTTTCCCTTGGATGACCGTGGCCCTGCCCCCAGCGTGCCCGGCATGGTCGTGTCACTTCCGGGTGACGCGCACATCAGGGTGGGGTTCCCCCCGGGGCCCGATCTGCCGGCAGTGGGGAATGGGCCTCTGGGGCGGGGGTTTCCCCGCCCCCCGGGGGGACTTGGGAAGCCTAGGACCAAATCATGCCAGGCCTTCCTGTCTTCCGCCTTGCTCTGAAGTTTGCATCCGTGACACTGTCTAACCATCTCATCCTTTGCTGTCCCCGTCTTCTTTGACCTTCAGTCTTTCCCAGCATCAGGGTCTTCTCCAGTAAGTGCTCCCTTCTCATTGGGTGGCCAGAGTAGTGGCCACCACACAGGAGCCAACTGCAAATATAGGCTGCAGTCACACATACTAAATAATCCACTTTCAATGCACTTTCCAACTGGATTGTGGCAGTTCACACAGTAAAATCCGGTTGGAAAGTGCACTGAAAGTGGATTGAAAGTGGATTATTTTGTGTGTGTGCGATCACAGCCATAAAGGGTATTTTTCTACAGGCCTGGTGACCCACCCCAGGTTTGCAGAAAAATACAAGCAAACAAACAAATGGAAAAGACTGGCATTGCATGATGCTACACAGCGCAATCTCAGCCCCAGTTTTGAGGGAGGTGGGCAGGGAAGGAAGAGTGGGAGCCACAACCGCTGCATGAGGAGGAGGGAGAGTGAGGAGGCCTGGGAGCCATTGGCCTCGCCCACTGCCACGTGAGCCGGGTGGAGGGAGGGGGCAGTACAGCAAGCAGGCAGGCAAAGGCAATGGTGATGCCAGAGGGACGAATGGAGCTGGGGGGGGGCAGATGGTGGTGATGCAGGCAGCCAAACAGCTGAGAGTGGCGATAGCACAGGAGGAAGGAGGAGTGGGACCCCGCTCACCCCCACTGTGTGTATCAGGCAGGTGGAGGCAGCAGTACTGTAAGGGAGTGGGAGATAGGGTTGCCAACCTCCAGATAGTGGCTGGAGATTGCCTGCTATTATGACCCACCTCCAGATGACAGAGATAAGTTCCTCTGGAGAAAATGGCCACTTTGGCAGGTGGACTTTATGGCATTACACCCCATTGAAGTCCCTCCCCAAACCCCGCCCTTCTCAGCCTCCACCCCTCCCCAAATCTCCAAGTATTTCCCAACCTGGAGCTGGCAAACCTAGTGGGAAGGTGAGATTCCCCCACCCATAAATCTCATTTTATATTTCCCTCCACCTTGGAAGTGAATTGATTTGCTTGTCTTCTGTTGCCCAGAAGGTTGTACCAGAACCAAGGGGTTGAAATTAAATCAGAAGAGCTTTCTACTAAACATTAGGAAGAACTTTCTGACATTTAGAGCTGTTTCTCAGTGGAACGGGCGTCCTTGGGAGGCGGTGGGCTCTCCGTCGTTGGAGGTTTTCATACAGAGGCCAGATGACCATCTGACAGCAATGCTGATTGTGTAAACGTAGGCAGATCATGAGAGGGAGGGCGGGAAGTTGCCTCAGTGCTTAGTTCTTGTGGCCCTTTCTTACACGCCCAGGGAAATGCTGATCGCCACTTTGGGGTTAGGAAGCTATTTTTCTCCAGGCCAGTTTGGCCAAGGATCCTGGAGGGTTTTTTGCCATCTTCTGGTCACTGTGGGCATGGAGGGGGAGGTATTTGTGAATTTCCTGCATTGTGGAGGGGGTTGGACTAGATGACCCTGGAGGTGCCTTCCTACTCTATTATTCTATAGGGGGCATTCAGACCACCACTGAGGTGGGCTGAAAACTGCCCCTCCCCCATGACTCTGCTGTCTGGAAGAAGGAGCCCTTTTTTAACCTTCTCAGTTGCAGCCCAGGATACAGCCCTTTTAACGTTGTCCCCGGCAGCTCTTGAGAAAAGCCAGCCGCCATCTACACAGCCCTCTCTCTTCATCTCTGAAGCCTCTGCCCTGGGCAATCTTTTGAGGCAGATTATGCAGGAAAGGAACATAACCTTGGATTTTTATGAACATGGCAAGCAGGCCATCCATCAACAAATAGTTGTTAGATAAATAATTACCCCTTTTGAAAATTGGGCGTTTTTGTCACATTAACAAACTCAGATTAATTCAGGTATTGTTAAAACCAGCCTCAGGCAGCAGGCCCCAGCTTACAACTTACCTGCGATAAAATTGGCTTTTGGATCTAATGCAACTGCATTGGTTGGGAGCTGAAACCTCTGGATACCCAACAGCACATCTGTGACAATACAGTTGTCATACCCTCCTCCTGAAGCGTCAAAACACATCTAGATGGCAGCAGACGGACTGCTAAACTATCAGGAGGTTGATCCAGCACAATCAAGTCTTGCTTGAAGAGAAGAAAAAAATACAGATGCAACAGCTGATTTCGAGAGTAGCTCCTTTTGCACAAGGCAGATATGGAGGTCACAAACACACGTGAAGTGAAGCCATCAAAGAGAAGGATGATGACCCGTACCTTTAACAGCAATTCAATCTGCAGATTTTCAGCAACAGAAGCAATTCAAGGGCATGGAGAGAAACATGAGCACCAACTAACATCTGCAGATGAAACTGCTGTTAAATGCCCAGAAACGAGAGGGACCTTTAAAGAAAATGGCAGGTTGTACATATGACATTGTGCTGAAGCAACATTGTTAATCTCCCCCACCCCCCATCAGGGCTTTCCAAAGTTTTGTTCTGGAAGGCACTGCGGAACTGTCAAAGCTGAGCTCTGAGAGACAAATACTAAACAGCAAACACCCACCATTTACAGTCACCCCATTTTCCTCGCTCACCGCATCCAACTCACCTCCTGTGGAAACAGCACGCTTTCCAGCAAAAGCTGGACAACTCTCATTGTAGAAACTTCAGCAAGAAGCCCGTCAGCCAGCTGCTTTTAAAACATCAGCTAATGAGCTATGCACAATTGCCGGGCTCATGCCGAAAGCAGAGCTACCAATTAAGCGCATGCTTCCCTTTGACCTGAGGCTGAGGAACTCTGAACTATTTTAACCCTTTCCCCTTCCTTCACGCTCTTCAAAGAGGAAAGCTGTTTCGTCGCTTATGGACTATCGCTGTATGTGCACTCGCAGTCTTTTAATAGACACCCTTGCTGGTTAGTTTCTCAGCCACTCACCTCCGCTCCAGGAGGCGAGGCTTTTCTTCTGGAGCAGAATAAAACGCCAGCAGCTAAAAGCACATAGTGGAGTGTGCGCAGCCCTTTGGGGCTAATGAATCACCATAGACAAGTTTTCACTGGCAGAGCTCAGATTAAAGCAGAAAGGCAGATAGATAGGAGGGAGGGAGGAGCCGTGGGGGCTGCCAGGAATCTCCCCTCTCCCGGAATGACAGAGACTGGGGGAAGGAGGGAGGGGTGGTGGTGCTTATAAACAGATTGCATGACTTGGATAACTTGCAAGCTTTCCTAATCATCCTTGGAAATAAACAGGAGTCTTGTAACACTAACAAGAGGCTAAGGCTTAATTGTGCTAAAGGCTATCGAGGTTTTTTCCCCAGGATCAGTTTTCAATACCGGGATAAAATCTAGTTGGTCTTTAAGGTACCACAAGACACATTTATTTCTGCAAAAACCGAACATGGTAACCCTATGGCATTTTGACTCAAGTGTTCCCTGAGGAGCAAGACTGCAACAAAATGGCCTTGAGAAAATGCTTGTTGGCTGTCTCTCTGATCCTGGATTTCTCTAGAGACAAACACACCCACCCCTATCTGAAATAGGATCCCTGATTTAAAGTGATGCAGTTGCAAGGGAAGAATGAACTCAGAAATTAAGTAGGGGTAATTTCAAGGCAAAAAATGTATCTGGTCACCCTTTCATGAATTGTGTTTGTGTGTCTCTCTCTCCTGCCTTTCACCCCAATGGAGACCCAAAGTGGCGTACATCATTCTTCTCCATTTTATCCTCACAACAACCCTGTGAGGTAGGTTAGGCTGACAGTGTGTGACTGGCCCAAGGTCGCCAAGCGAGCTTCCATGGCACGAGCGGAGATTTGAACCTGGATTTCGCAGATCCTAGTCAGACACTTTAACAACTATACATCAGTGGCTATGTACAGATTTCCCTCCAAAACCTCAGCCTTGCTAAAATAACTGAACGATGCAGACTAAATGACATGGCTGGTAACATAAGTGAGCAACTTATGAAGAAGTGCCCAGAATTTATTTTTTTCATTCACTTTTAATGAAACCTGCAATGTTTGTGACACAGATCTTAGCTTCTATAAAAAGAAACTCTGGGATGGCGGAGGAGTTTGTTTATGTACCCCAGTGTTATCCCATCCTTCGTTCAGAGAACTCATGGTATAAGGTCCTCAGTTCCTCCGTTTTATCTTCACGATAACCCTCAGAGAGGGGGACTGGTCCAAAGCTGCCCAGTGGTTGAGAGGGGAGTTGAACTCAGGGCTCCCCAGTTTACTTCAGATACCTTAAGCACCACATAGGGTTGCCAGCTCCAGGTTGGGAAATACGTGGAGATTTGGGGGTTGGAGCTTGAGGAGGGGGGGCTTGGGAAGGGGGGGGACTTCAGTGGGGGATAATGCCATAGAGTCCACTCTCCAAAGCAGCCATTTTCTCTAGGGGAAATGATCTCTGTCATCTGGAGATCAATTGTAATACCAGGAGATCTCCAGGTCCCACCTGGTGGCTGGCAACCTGACCTATTACTTAAGTGGGGTATAATGCCACAGAACCCACCTTCCAAAGCGGCCATTTTCTCCAAGTGAACTGATCTCTGTTGCCTAGAGATCAGTTGTAATAACGGGAGCTCTCCAGCCAGTACCTGGAGATTGGCAACCTTAGCAACCCCACCACACCGGCTTGTAGCAATGAGGTCTTTCCATGACCACACAAATAGCTGGGAGGGTATACATGCAAGGAAGTCATGCACTTAAGGGGAAGAAGATATCATGGGGGGGGGGGAGGTTCAAATATGTGAGTACCTTCACTGGTGAGAAAGCTGAATGGTGCCGTCAAAAGGAATTTGCTTCCAGAGCACAAAATGAAGCTGCATCATTGTGCTCAACCGCAGGAAGCTATGAAATCTGAACCCGGGGGGGTGGGGGGAGTCAACTGTAGTATCTGTTAAAAGCAAATCTGTTTCCACAAGAATCTTTCATACAGGTCTTACCAACCCTTTTGTGTAGAAGCTGGAGTCAGACTGCGACAAACTGTTTTATGAGGGAGAAGCACTGAAATTTTTCCTTGTTCTCGGGACAGGAATCACCGATTTCCTTCATAACAGTGGGAAAGCACTCTCTCTGGCTTCAGGATAGCAATGACTGGTGCTGTGAGCCAGCGTTTTTAGAGGTGTAACAGATCCCCTGAACAAGTAACATCACGTGGCGTGTTCAGCACTGTCAACATTTCAGAGTGAACTGTCATTGCTTAAATCCCACCTTGAAAGGGGGGAATTAGTACATTTTGCCATGTGCAGAGAAATTCTTCTCCCCCAACAGAGGAAGCTCTGCCTAAGCTTGGTGCAGATTATAGCGCATGCAGCTTTTGTGGCAGATTTGCAGCTGGAATCTAAAAAAAAGTGCAGAGAATGAATTTTCTGATCTATAAAGATCGCTTTTTGTTTTGCAGCGGGAATTGCAGGGCCAGCGCTTTCGAGGACACTATCTGAGCTGCAAAACTCACACTTACTGAAAGCCAAACACATAGAACCTACATTAGCCATACACAGAAATTCACTTCACTATTTAGAAGTAAATTCATCTATTTATAATCTGCCGGTCTCCTCAGCAGGGATCCAAAGTGATTTACAATGGCCTGCTCCCTGCCTTCATTTATATCCTCATAACAACAACTTTGTGAGGTAGGCTATGCTCACACACAGAGAGAGAGAGAGAGAGAGAGAGAGAGAGAGAGAGAGAGAGAGAGAGAGATTAGCCCAAGGTCAGTCAACAACTTTGTGAGCTAGGCTATGCACACACACAGAGAGAGAGAGAGAGAGAGAGAGAGAGAGAGAGAGAGAGAGAGATTAGCCCAAGGTCACTGAGCGATTCCCCTATGGCATATGTTTGTGAGCAGGCACTGGCACAAAATAACATAAGAACAGCCATGCTGGATCACACCACTGGTCTATTTAATCTAGCATCCTGGCCAATCAGAGGCCCTGAGAAGACCTACAAACAGAAGAGAAGAGGAAGAGAGAAGAGATTGGATTTATACCCCGCCCTTCAATACACAAAGGAGTCTCAGAGTGATTTACAATCCCTTTCCCTTCCCCTCCCCACGACAGACACCCTGTGAGGTAGGTAGGGCTGAGAGAGCTCTCTTGAGAACTGCCCTTGAGAGAATAGCTCTGAAAGAACTTATGACTGTCCCAAGGTCACACCAGCAGCTGCATGTGGAGAAGTGGGGAATCAAACCTGGTTCTCCCAGTTTAGAGTCTGTGCTGCTAACCACTACACCAAACGGCATGGAGGCCAGGGCTCCCTCTGCTGTTGCTCTCCAGCAACTGGTTACTCAAAGGTATACTGCTACTGATCATGGAGGTGCCATTTTCACATCATGCCTAACAGCCATCAGTGGACATCTTCCAAGAACTTGTCTAATCTTCGTTTTAAAGAAAAGGAAGTTAGTGGCTATCAATAGATCCTGTTGTGGAGAATTCCACAGATTAACTGTGCTTTGTTCACATTGTGTGAAGAAGTAATTTACTTAATCTGTAGTGGCAAAAATGCAACATGAAGGCGAATTGGAGTAAAACTGAGTAAAACACTGTTTGCTTATAATGAAATAGACCAGGACGAAGCAAAATAACCCCTGAGAGTAACAAATTTAATTCTCCCCCAAAATGTCACATGAAGTGAGGATTTCTTAACTTGCACGTAAAATGACTCATAGTCCTACAGGTAGAACAAAGTTTGAGTCCAGTGGCACCTTTAAGACCAAAAAAGTTTAATACTGAGTATAAGCTTTTGTGCACTTTTGTGTGCATCCACATTCTGGGTATAAGCTTTCATGTGCATGCAACATAAAAGCTTATACCCAGAATTAACCTTTGTTGGTCCTAAAGGTGCCACTGGATTCAAACTTTGTTCTGTTCCTTCAGACCAACATGGCTACCCATCTGAATCTGTCCTGCAGGTAGATATGTATCATGAATACTCAGAACCACCCGCTGAGTTCCACAGGGCTTTTCCAAATCAGTATGCACATAGTATCCCATAGGGAGCGGTGGCGCAGGGGATTTTTCCCCTGCTTAACTGTGAGCAACCAAGCCTTGTCCTAGCTCATCGTCTACCCAGTGATTTGAAAGCTTCGGCAAGTAGATAAATTGGGGACCACCCGTAAGGGGGTGGGCACACCACTCCTTTTGGGAAGGTGTTAGCTGCCGAGTGTGACTTCGAAGGCACGGCAAGATCAAAAGATGAAAGAGCTGTTTCGGCTTTCCTGCAGTGGAGTGAGTCGGCCAGGCGGTGGCAGTGTGGCAGCACGACATCAAGAAGCCCTGATGTAATCAGCCAGCCGACAAGAATACATGCCGTCGGAACACGT
This sequence comes from Gekko japonicus, assembly GCF_001447785.1. Taxonomy (NCBI): domain Eukaryota; kingdom Metazoa; phylum Chordata; class Lepidosauria; order Squamata; family Gekkonidae; genus Gekko; species Gekko japonicus. The sequence continues at coordinate 736,102 of NW_015169173.1, forward strand.
CTGATCCAGCCCGAAGACGAAGCCCCGGCTAGCTGCAATGTGTGTAATTAAAAATGCTGTATGTTGTCTTCCCTATCCCCCACGAATATTGTTAGTCCAATTGTCAAAGAGTAACTGTAAATCGCTCTGAGCCTGCAGGTGTGTGGGAAAGAGCGATCAATAAATCGAAAGTATTTTTATTATTATCGCTGTCTTACTGCTATTAGTTTGCTGCCACTTCCTCTCTACCCTAGAGAGAAGATCTGTTCAACAGTATACTGCTTCTGCACCAAGACACCACTCAACAATATTTATGGAATTTTATTTTATCTTCATATGCCCTTCCAAGCAGTGAAGTAATTTCATTCTGAATTAGTTCAAGTTCATTGGTGGAAAAAAATAACATTTGTTTATTACTTAAATGTATTTAGTTTAAGCGCAGCCATTTTTCCAATATAAATTTGCTGGAATTTCCCCCTCCACCTTAAAAGGGGATTTCAGACATGCTTGTTGCACCTGTGTCTGTTAAGTGCCGGCAAGTCACTTCTGACTTATAGTGACCCGATGAATAGGGTTGCCAAGTCGCGGCGGGGGATCGCATGTCTTTGCAGAATCCCTGCCGCGGGGACAGCGAGACGCGTTGCACCCACCGTCACCAGGACATGACGCTACGTGTCACTCTGGCAACGGGGCTGATTTCTCCATGCCTACTACTCCTCTGCATATCACATCTAATCCAATCATGCCTGCTAATATCATTCGGCATCTGAAATCACTCCACTGGATGGGCCATTGGCCTGATCCAACATTGGTTTCTCTTATGCTCTTATGTTCACTTTCCAATCATTAGGTCAGGTGGACTCACATTCTAGTGGTATCTGAAGAAGTGAGCAGTGACTGACAAAAGGTAATACCCTGCCACAAATTTTGTTAGTCTTTAAGGTGCTACCAGACTCTTCCTCTTTTCTACAGTCTACTGAGGTCCATGATAAGTTGTTGATCACTTCAGCTTTCTGAGTGCAGTCAGGAGTCCTGTAATGGGTGATAAGAAAGCTTGACTCCATCTTTCTGTGTTATACCTCTGAGGATGCCAGTCACAGTTACTGGTGAAACATCAGGTTCTACAATGGTAAGACCACGGCCACACAACCCAGAAAATCTACAGCAACTAATAAACTCCACTTCGCCATTTGGGGTTATTTTTAAAGAAAAGAGCTTTTGGGAGGGGAAATGGGAAGTGCACAATCAGCATGTGGATGGGGTCTTAAATCCAACCTTCCAATGGGTTTAGAAATGCCTAACTCTGATAAGGATGGCACTGCATGTCTATTTTCATGTTCCCATAGAATGTGTCTGGAACCCCATAAGGGCGAAGCAGCCGAAGGGGGGCAATAGAATAGGATTAGCAATTTTTAGACGATGAAAAGTTGGTTTTATACCCCGCTCTTCACTACCCAAGGAGTGTCAGAGCGACTTACAATTGCCTTCCACTCACCACAAAAGACACCCTGTGAGGTAGGTGGGGCTGAGAGAGCTCAAGGTCACCCAGCTGGCTTCATGTGGAGGAGTGGGGATTCAAACCTGGTTCTCCAGATTAGACTCCACCACTCTTAACCACTATACCAAGCTGGCTCTCTTGTGAACTGATCCCTCTAACTATCTCTTTAATAACAGTTTGATCTGCAAGCAATTATTAGGTGATGTGACTCAGTTCCCTGCCATGAAAAGCTTCCACCGTCCACTTCTGAATATTATACCCCTCTTAAAAGGACAGGTCAGTTTGCCCCTGGCCGATTGACAAGCTTACCATTGAACTAAGAAGCAGCATCAAGCAGCAATAAGTAGGTCCACCATGGGGCTTTTCCGCAGTCTCATTGTAAAGGTAAAGGTTCCCTTGCTCGAAAGCCAGTCGAGTCTGACTCTAGGGTTGCGGTGCTCATCTCCGTTTCAAAGCCGAAGAGCCAGCGCTGTCTGAAGACGTTTCCGTGGTCATGTGGCCGGCATGACTAAACACCGAGGCACACGGAACGCTGTTACCTTCCCACCAAAGTGGTCCCTATTTATCTACTTGCAATTTATTGCTTTTGAACTGCTAGGTTGTCAGGAGCTGGAACTAGAGACGGGAGCTCACTCCGTCATGCGGCACACTCGGGTCTCAAACTGCTGAACTACCGACCTTCCACAGCCTGCAGTTCAGCGTCTTAACCACTTGAGACACCGCAGCTCTACAGTCTCATTGTACTCACGTATAAGTTCCTATTTCTTCAGGGTTTTCCCCCCTGTTCCTCATGTGTTTTGCTCCCTCTGTCGGTATAACACACATTTATTTCTGACCGATCTCCCTGCATACTAAAACTGCAGGTGTTTATTCCGGGCATAAAACGGTGTGATACCAAATTGACCACTAGAGGGAGCAAAATACAAGCAGAACAGGAAAAACAACAACAGTAGCAGCAGCAACTTACCATCCAGTAAAATGAGAATGCAGAAAAGCCCCAATGCCTCTCCTTCTGTGCTTAGCTGCTAACTTCCCTCTTCCAAAGCTGCTTTTCTATTTTACTAAGTGGCGCTGGGCATCTCTTGTATGCAGATGGAAAGCTAAAGTAGTCAAAGCCATCTTCAGGTAAGTACACAGACTCTTTTGTTCCTGCTTTAGGTTAAATCGGTTAATTCCTGAGGCCCGATGTAAAAACACTGTGATAAATCAGACAATTTTAAAATGTGGAAATAAATAACTTTGCTCATTGTCTATGCAATAGTGACTTAGACAAGTCCAAACTGACCTGAGTTGACCTCTTTTTAACCTCTAACCCCCCAAATCAACCACCTCATGGCACAGTCTCCTACATGCCTCAGTATGTTATTGTTGTGCAACCTACATTTTTAAAAAGGCATAGACTGTTTGCATGAGTCCATTCAGCACTGATCATCCTTCTGTAGTATCTGAGTCTCCCCTCAGCTTTATACCCTTGCTTACACAGCTATTTGCTGGATAACTTTGTTGACATTCCCAATGAGCGACACATTGTATCTCCAGAGTGTTGTGTCCTTAATGAGTGATTCTCGAGGAAGATCTACTTGTTGAGGAACCCGGCAATGATAGATAAGAGCAACATCCATCGGGACCTCAATGCTATTCCCATACATCTGGAGAACAGAGTGGACGGACGTCTGAACCACTTTATTTGGATCAATGATAATTTTCCGAGGATTGAAGACGTTTTTCCTGTCAGGTTCCCGAACAACGTGACTCAGTATATTAACTCCAGGAACTGTGCTCCAAGAGGAGATGTTGAACATGTCAGTGGGTGTAAATACAGTTTTGGGGAAGATGTGATTCTCAAAGAGGAAAGCACCAGCATCTGGATGTTGCTCCTGAAGATTCTGCATCATGGTTTTCCAATCTGAATACTTCCCTGGTAGAATTATTTCATCCATGTCATTTAGCAGCACATATCTGCTCCTGTACATGTTGCGATACACACAGTCATTTAAGGCTGTAATTTGTCCATAGTAGCCAATGTCCTTGGGATCCATTGAATGATGCCAATAAGAAGAGACCTTGAGGTAGGAATCAATGGGCCAGGGGATTATCTCGACAATCCCTTCTGCAATATAGTAATCCAGCACTTTCTGCATCAGTGGGCTGCAGCTGTTCTTGTAGATCACCACTCTGCCCACCCCAAGGATTTTATACATCTCCATGCTCTGCACAAACTGCAGGACGTTGTTGTACTCTCCAAACATGGTGGAGATGCAGACTGTGAAGTCCACGAGGGAACCTTCAGGATCACGGTTTCTTATTTCAAAAAGTGGTAGCTGGTCAATATCTCCTTTAGGAGACCAATGTATTGACACGAAACGTGGTTCCCAGTCTTTTGGTTCCAGACATTTCAAGTCCGTGGCACCGTAAGGGAAGTCAAATCTATCAGAATGGACATCTATTTCAGCCTTGGAGATGTATATTTCTCCACTGGATGAGTTGCAGAACCAGCAGTAAAGTTCCTTGACGTCTTTGTGGTGGACTATTGAAATCACTCGTGTCATTTTGTTCTTTCTGTTGTCAAAGTATGGAGCGATTATGAAGGTTCGACTATCTTTCAAGGGTGTGATGGTGTTATGGGCAGGAATCCCTTTGCAGACAGTAGTATTTGGTATTGGCGTGGAAAAGATGTTCATTTCATGCACCAACATGGAAACGAAATTTATTTTCTCGAAGTAGGAAAGAGTTATTACTGACATGATGATAATTATAGCAAAACCAGCCACCACATTTGATTTTTTCCAACAGGAAGACATCTCAGACTACCATTAATTGGCTCTGTGACTTGTCATCAGACAGCTGTTCCTGCAAAACAAAACAAGGACAATGCAAAACAATATTAAGAAGCAAATGATGGGAATTCTACTTCACAATGCCTTTCATAGCCAAATATATATTTGAAGTGGGGATCAACAGTGAAGGTGAAAAATGCATGACTTGAATTCACGTTTTTAAAAAACAAGCGAGCACCTATGAAGTTCATTCTGGTGTTATACAATTAATCCAAGGTAGAAATGACGTTTTGGGAAGGTAAGTGGGAAGTGGGCCCATCCTTCCATCATGGAAGGGCTGCATCTCTTGGCATTGCAAACTAACAACTGACAGACCACCTTAGAAGCCACATCTTCTGTTCTAAAAAGGAGACACTAATTTAAGTCCACATGAAGGAACTTCCTTCTAAAAAGATAGATGTTGCAGTGCCTGCAGTAAAATCATGTTGTGATTCTGGTAGCAAATCTTAGGCTTCCCTTTTAGTGTGTGATGGCTCACTGTTTATGACTTCTGTCGTGAAAACAGTAATTAAGAAGACTTCTAAAAGGATACAGTAGCAAAACAGCTACCATTATGATTGACGAGGTATAGGTGGAAAAATGGTCTATATACTGGAGAGACCACTTGGGGAGGAAAGGGCTACAAAGAGACCCACTTCTCTTGGGATACATGTTTGCAGATAAACATTCAAGTGTATTTAATCAGCTTTCTAGGTTAAATTACTGCATTGCACCCTAAGCAGGACTGCCTTTGAAGATGGTCTGGAAACGGCAAAATACAGCAGCAAGGCTCAAGATAGGGTCTTACATTTAATGCCCTAAACCAGAGGTTCTCATTCTTTTGAGCCTGTAGTCACCAGGGCTGCCAATGGGGAGGGGAGACTGGGGGGGACAAAATTCGAGGGGCCCAAGTCAGCTGAAAGGCCCCCCCCCCCCCAGCTGGGATCATGCTGCATCCAGCCCAATGCCTTTCCAAAGATGAAATTCTGGCTGCAGCCACTAGGGACACAAGGAAGTCTGAGAACAGTAAAGGTCATTTTTTAATGGCTAGATAGACTCCTGGTTCTGCAAGACGGGAGCAAAGTGGTACTTAGTGTGCTGCTTCAAGGTAGAACAATCTTTCCCTCTCTTTTCCTTGATTTCACCCTCTCTCTTTTCCATCTTTTTTCATTCATTTTTTTCTCTCTCCACCTAATTTCCCCACTCTTTTCTCATTCATTTCTCTCTCCCTCCACCTAATTTTTTCCGTATCCTTCCCTTAATTTTCAAGTCTTGGTCTCAACTCCTTCCTCATCCCTATCTTACTTGGTGTCAGCGAGCTGCCATCTCTCTGCTGGGACATCTCACATCCCTTCCCTATCCCCCCCCTTGTTTTGCTCTCGTACTTTTCCTCCTCTTAGGCAACTGCTGTAACCAAGGTCGCCAGCTGGTGAGAAGTGGGAGTTATGTCTTCGCACTCATGCTTGTTTAGACTTACCCGTGTGAAATGAACTTGTGTTTAGGGAAACGGGCGTTACTTTCTCATGTACCTTCGCGCCCTTTCTAATCTCCCCGTATCCAGCGGGAAGTGGGACCATTGGTCCAAACCTTGTTCAAAATTCCTTTATTATACCTGTACTGCTGACTAACGTCATTCCAATCAATTCCTGTGTGTTCGTGATCAACCATGTCTTTGAAATAAATCTTGCTTTACTTTTGAACGTGGATCTATTCTCATGCTTGGGGGATCTAACACTTGGCAACAGAATGTACTTTAACAGTAGTATAGTAGCAGCAAACCCTTGTTAGTTTTATGAACAGAAGCAGGTAATATTTCCCCAGGTTCTAACCAAGTAGTAAGAGGATGCTTCCCCCCTCCTTTACATGCATGATAATGGAACATTAATCTGTTTCAGTGGTTGTACATATGGAACAGAAATAAGAACTCCCAGTTCAGGCACTGGGTTTTTATCATTATTGTTGTGTTGGTGGAAGCACTAATAGCTCGCTGTAAAGCCTACTTTGCTATATGGGAAATGATGCAATCTTTTAAATGTTAAAAATTAGATCTATAAGAAATTCCATACCTAGTCTTCTTTCCAGTGGGGGACTCAAAGCTGCATTGTTATCCTGTCCTCCGTTTTATCCTCACAACAGCCTTGTGAGGTAGGTTTGGTTGAGAGTGTGTCACCCAGCAAACTTCCATGGCGGGGTGGAATCTGAGTATTAGAGACAGGACAGGTTGATTAAAAGCTCTCTTACTACATGTTGCCTATTGTGATGATAACCTGGTTAAGGTTGTTCTAATTATCGGCACTGCAACTTTCCATTATCATTCTGAGGTTGGTGGCTAGTTTTCAAACGTGTGGCATTATTTTCTGATGAGTTATGACTGACACAGAGACCCTTAGCTTCCACTGTGTGTCTCACTTGGGTCAGGATATCCCGATGCATTTCAAATTTGGCCATGGAATCTTCCTGAAGCTGGTGGCCAATTTGAAGTCTCCTAGCTTAGTTCTCTGATGAGGCATGCCAGCCATAAATGGACAGACAGACAGGCCGCTGCTGCTGCTGATTCTTCTTCTGATTCTGATTATTATAATAATTATTATTATTTCTATATCAGCAGTAGCCAAAGCTCTTTGGGCAGTTTACAACGATACGAAAGAATAAAATGCAATGAATAAAAACATCAAAAATTAAAAATTACATTAGATAACACAAAAACATTGATAAATAATTAATAATAATTAATTAGCTGTCCACTCCACAAGGAATTATTACTCCGTTACTTGATATGATCCTTGGCCATGTAAATACAAATAAAGCAAGGCTTCATGGTTTTTTATCTGATAAAAATTCTAAGATTACATGTCAATTTGCTAAATTCTGTGCACTAATTGCACCTTAAAAACTCTTACATCTGAAAACTTTTTATTATTGTATTTTCTATTTGACTAAACGGTATGCTGGTGTAAAGACCATAATAAACAACAACTACTCCTACGATAATAAAACCAGTAAAAACAATGAACAAAGGCACTTGATTAATTGTGCTGGGCGCCTGAGTAATCGGGGAGATTTTTAAAGGCCTCTATAAGGTCTTAACTTGGTGTTGGAAAGATGGCAGATTGGGCGCCAGTTGGGCCACAGAAGGGAGGTTGTTCCAGAGACAGGGGCTGCCACCGAAAAGGCCTTTCCCCTAGTTGCCACCCTCTGAGCCTCTCAAGGAGTTGGCACCTGGCAGAAGGCCCCAGAGGTTGAGCATAGTGTCCAGGTAGATTGCAGGCAGGAGAGGCATTCCAACAGGTATTGAGGTCCCCAGCTGTGTAGGGCTTTGTAGGTTAAAACTATCACATTGAATTGGGACAGGAAACGTACAAGCAGCCAGTGCAGGTGGGCCAGAACTGGTCTCATGTGTTAGGACCTCCAGGGCCCTGTTAGTAATCTGGCTGCTACATACTGAACTGAAGGGCAGCCCCACGTAATCTAGTCTGGAGATTACCAGAACATAAATTACTGAAGCCAGGCTATCCTTGTCCAAGTTGGGGTGTCGCTGGGCCACCAGCTGAAGCTGGTAGAAAGTATCCCGAGCCACCGATGCCCCCTATTCACAACTTAGCCAGCCGCCCCAGAAGGATACCATGGTGGGGCCTGGGGATCTCCTGCTTTTACCACTGATCTCCAGCTGACAGAGATCAGCTCCCCTGGAGAAAATGGCTGATCTGAAGGGTGGACTCCGTGGCACTGTACCCTGCTGAGGGTCCCCCCCCCAACCCCGCCCTCTCCTGCATCCACCCCCAAAGTCTCCAGGTATTTTTCAACCCAGACCTGGCAACCCTACTCCGAGCATAGGCCATCATCATACAGGGCGGCCAGAACCAGGCCTGAGCCCCGACTGAAATGAATCCAGATAACAAGTTTCATCCAAGAGTGCCTGGATTTATTACTATAGATTCATGGTGACATCAAGCAAGGGGATTTCTTTAGTTATATTTGGTTTGGATGAGAGTCATCTGGTGGGGGCCCAGGTGGAACCTTTGTCCGGGGGCCCATGGTGGCTCTGAGCAGCCCTGGTGGTCATCTTTGGAGTTCTGACCCAGGGTGGTGGGCGCAATCAAATGATGGCTACCATGGGAGGCAGAGCCCCACACATTGGAAGCCCAAGTGCAAGGCTCAAGAGAAATAATTTTTAAAAATACACTGGAGGAGGAGGAGGAGGAAGAGATTGGATTTATACCCTGCCCTTTAATTGGAGTCCATTAAGGACGTGTTCTTGCTTAAGGAATAACCTCTGTGGCAGAACAGACCTGTTCAGAAGAAGAGGAAGAATAATAATAAGAAATTGGATTTATACCCTGCCTGTCACTACCCGAAGGAGTCTCAGAGCAGCTTACAATCCCTTTCCCTTCCCCTCGCCACAACAGACACCCTGAGAGTTAGGTGGGGCTGAGAGCTCTCCCAACAACTGCCCTTGAGAGAACAGCTCTGAGCGGACTTATGACTGATGCAAAGTCACACCAGCAGCTGCATGTGGCGGAGTGGGGAACCAAACCCGGTTCTCCCAGATTAGAGTCCACACTCCTAACCACTATTCCAAACTGTCTCTCAAGGTTTCCCTGACACCTGGAGGGGCTTTGCTCTCTCTCTGTTCAGCCGCAACCCACACCTGGCCTTTGTAGGAGCTGCCCACTGGGAGGCGGCTTCCCAGCTTCCCTTTCAGGTTCTGAGGCCTGGCCTCTGTGTCTCCTGCCATCCAGCATCTGGTTATCACGGTGTGCACCGCTGGGGGAGTAGCCCCTTGCCCAATGACTGCCCTTCCCCTTCTTCCTGGCACTCCTTTTAAAATAGTGTGTCCAAAGCGGTGAAGGTCTACGTCCTACTGAGAACCACTGCCAGTATCAAAAGTGATAAAGTATTTATTAAAAAATAAATCATTCACAGGCATACTCTCAGCGCAGCACCCGTCTGAGCAAGACATTTAAAAGAAAAGGATAAAACGCAATTCCTTTGCCCCTCCCTCTATACATGCCCTATCAGATGTTGAATATAAGGCAGGCTCCTCAGCTTAGGATGTTACCAGATGTTCTGCAGGGTTCCCTTACCTTGAAGCCTCTTCGGAGGTGTGCAGGCCAACATGTGGCAATCAGATCCTACAGGCCTCAGAGTTCTGCCTGCCTCGACGGAATCAGCACCAAAAGAGAGCCACCGCCTTACTCCCAGGAGTTTTATCATTTCCCTTTCTCCTCCCACTGACCAGGTCAGGCAAGGTCAAAGAAGCTTTTCCTGAAGTCTCCAGGAGATTGTTCCCAAAGTCCTTCTGGCCCTTAATTCCTCCAGATCTCTGTTTCCTGCTAGATATCACCTGTCTAGCTGGAGGTAGGGGGAGCGGGACCATCCCATTGTCTCTGGCTAGACCTATTTGCATTTCTAAAAGGTGGCCCAGGTGAGGCTGGAAAGCAATTGAATTGACTCCCCCCCCCACCTGTTCTCAACCGAAACAGAAAAACTTTTAAAGACACCAGGTACAGATTTTGCTTAATTCAGACCACCACAGAAAAATGCATTTCTCCACAGCCTCCTCCCTGCTCAAACCAAAGACCACAGTCACCACACACGTTCACAGATTTGTGTCAGTCTCTTCCTGTGCAATCTCATGGCCTTGCTACACAAGCTGGAGAATCAATGGAGGCTGATTGTGTCTCCTGTGCCATCCTACCCTGGAGCACTGGGGTCCCCACACTGAGGCCATGTTGTCATAAAAGGTAAAGGTTCCCCTTGCTCAAAAGCCAGCTGAATCCGACTCTAGGGTTGCGGTTCTCATCTCCGTTTCCAAGCTGAAGAGCCAGCGCTGTCCAAAGACGTTTCCATGGTCATGTAGCCGGCATGACTAGACGCCAAGGCGCACGGAACGCTGTTACCTTCCCACTGAAGCAGTACCTATTTATCTACTTGTAATTTCTTGCTTTCGAACTGCTAGGTTGGCAGGAGCTGGAACCAGAGACAGGAGCTCACTCCATCATCTGGCACTTGGGTCTCGAACTGCTGAATTACTGACCTTCCAGCCTGCAGTTCAGCGTCTTAACCACTTGAGTCACCGCAGTTCCTCATGTTGTCATAAAAAGGTAAAGGTTCCCTTGCTTGAAAGCCAGTCGAGTCCGACTCTAGGGTTGCGGTGCTCATCTCCGTTTCAAAGCCGAAGAGCCAGCGCTGTCCGAAGACATTTCCGTGGTCATGTGGCCGGCATGACTAAACACCAAGGCGCACAGAATGCTGTTACCTTCCCACTGAAGTGGTACCTATTTATCTACTTGCAGTTTCTTGCTTTCGAACTGCTAGGTTGGCAGGAGCTGGAACTAGAGACGGGAGCTCACTCCGTCATGCGGCACCCGGGTCTCAAACTGCTGATCTACCGACCTTCCACAGCCTGCAGTTCAGCGTCTTAACCACTTGAGCCACCGCAGCTCCATCATGTTGTCATAGCACTAGGAAAATGGCATGCTGGCACAACTCCACCCAGCATAGGGACCTCTGGATTGTTGAGGATTTATATCCGCATGTACCTAGTCAGTATGCCCATGGTAAATATACATGTTGCCCCTTGTTCATGTAACATGGCAGCCACACATCTCAGGAAGATCACTGGTAGGATGTAGGTTGGTGGGCTTGTAACCCCTGGGAAGGATTTAACTCTGTGGCAAATCATGGTTCATCACCAGCAGGGTATATGCCCTTGTCAGGATACCCTCTCTCAGAAGACAGAACAAGAAGAAGATGAATCACGGTGGCCACGTAACTATGTACACTTATAGCACTCACAGAGGGACTTTTGATGCCAGGAACTCTGGTGAAAGGGCACCCTGCACAAAAAGGAAGCACCTGAGGTCGATGGGTTTAGGGAAAGCCAGGGCTTTTTTTGTAGAAAAAGCCCAGCAGGAGCTCATTAGCATAATAGGCAATACCCAACAGCAGGAACTCATTAGCATATTAGGCCACACCCTGACAGCACAACTCATTCGCATATTAGGCCACACCCACATGTTACCCGAAGTGTGGTCATCCAGCCACACCCACCTTTTGCTTCTTATTCTGCTTACTTTGTTTATTGTCAAAACCCAGGGCTTTTTTTGTAGCAAGAACTTCTTTGCATGTTAGGCCACACACCCCTAATGTAGCCAATCCTAAGGAGTTTCTGCTGTTGGGTGAGGCCTATTATGCTAATGAGTTCCTGCTGGGCGAGGCCAATTCGGGAGCCAGCCGGAACTCCGTTCCTGTGCGCTCCTGCCCAAAAATAGCCCTGGGGAAAGCACATCACTAACCCCTTGTCTTCTTAGACCCCTTTCAAATCCTCCACCCTTAGGATACAAACACCCAGGAGGAAACATTCACTCCTCTGATGGGGGATGCAAAGATAATGCACCAATTGTAATTCTGGGGGAACTCCAGGCCCCCTTTATGGTGTTAACCCTACTGACCAGGTTCCAGGTTTTGATGGCCTTTGGCAGACAGTGCCCAGCCCCCCTCTGTCCACCCCTGGGACCCCCCCATGCCACCCTTTTTGCCCCCACCCCCACATCTGCCTTTGCATCCTCCCCCTGCCTGCTCATGACCCCTTCCATCTCCCATGGCACTGGGCAGCGTTTGTGGCTAGGAGGGCTACTGCTGTGGCCATAAGGAGCACTGCTTGCTCCACCCATACACTTTTCTCCGGTTGGTGCTGAGCAGCCAAGGAGCACTGGGGGTGGAATGCTTGCAAGGGAGCGGGGGAGGGGAGGCTGTGCAGGCAGATGGCAGAGGAGGGTGTCACTGGGCCCTGCCAGGTGCCCTACCTCAAGGCACTGGGTGTACTGCAGATCTGAGAGGTGGAAAGAGGGCATGACTCATGCCTGTCACCTCTTCATGCACCGCTAGTGGCCAGAAAGCAACCAGTTCCAGCAGTGTCCCTCTAATTGTCCTGCCATTCGTGGCCACTTGGGCTGGAAAACCAGACCAGACTCTACACGTCCCCTTGCTGTCTCTCATGTTTCTTTCAAAGCCACAGGAGCCTACCTGGGACCAGAAGGCGGGAGGCTCCAGTTCCTCTGACTTGCTCTCAGAACTCTGCATCCAGGGCTGTCAGTCAGACAGAAGTCTGGACTGTCGCACTGACGGGTCTCTCTTAAGACAGGCGGGGGAGTCTTCTTCACCCCCATTTGTTGCTCAGCACAGCAGTCTTCAGGGTGGGACTCCCACTGCAAAGAAGATCCTCTAATCTCTGGCTGTGTTTGCTTCAGGAAAGGGGAGGGGGCGAGTGGTCAGAGTTCACAGTCCTCCTGACCACCGGTGGTGTGATGAATCATGCAGTTAAGAGGAAAGGGACAGCAGAGAGGCTGAGGAAATCCACCCCTGCTAAATTGCTTCTCCGAGTTACAGTGAGTGTTGGGATCTGGGTTTTTCCAGAGGTGCATTTCTGAAACATGCCCAGAGGAATAAAATGAAAGCTCTTTCAAAACGAATCCTTTGAGTGCCAACCATACGGAAGTGCAGTCGGATGTCTTTCAGTATGCAAAGACTTTGTTTCGAACGGGTGGCTATTATTTTGTTGTGTGCCTGTTGTTTTGTTTGTAAAGGCATTTTAAAACTCTTCCCTCTTTCTGTGGCTGGCCAAAAGATGCATCTGTCATGACTGTAACCCTCTTTCTTTCTTTAGGAAGGGCAAAGGCCAGTTCTCAGGTGGAGACCTCACCTGAACAAAAAGGCCATTCTCCCAGGACTGCTTTGCTTTGCCTTCTTGGTTTGCCCCCCCCCCCCAAGCCAGCTGTCGTAGTGGCCTGGAAGGCTTCACTACCACAGGGGACTAAAAGGAGACTTCCCTCCAGTCTGTCACCTCTAACATCTGGTCTGCATACCATCCTCAAGCTCTGCATCCGGCTGGAAAAGTCTACAGTGCAAAAACACACAGGGCCCTGGAAAATAGTGTATTAGTAGGGTTGCCAATTTCCAGATGGGGACTGGAGTTCTCCCAGAGTTACAACTGATCTCCAGGTTTCAAAGATCGGTTCCCCTGGAGAAAATGGCCACATGGGAGGGTGACCTCAAGGGCATGGCATTCCCTGCTGAGGCCCCTCCCCAAACTCTACTCTCCCCAGGCTCCACCCCCAAATCTCCAGGAATGTCCCAACTAAAAGTGGGCAATCCTATTGATCAGCCAGTGCCTTTGTGGGGAAACCGTGCAGGAGACGGAGGAGGCGGCGATTGGAGTTATACCCCGCCCTTCATTCAGAGTCTCAGAGCGTCTTACAAACTCCTGCCCCTTCCCCTCCTCACAACAAACACGCTGTGAGGTAGGTGGGGCTGAGAGAGCTCTTTCACGAACTGACCTTGAGAGAACAGCTCTGAGAGAACTTGTGACTGACCCAAGGCCATGCCAGAAGTTTTGGATGTATACCCCGCCCTTCATTCAGAGTCTCGGAGTGTCTTACAAACTCCTGCCCCTTCCCCTCCTCACAACAAACACCCTGTGAGGTAGGTGGGGCTGAGAGAGCTCTTTCATGAACTGACCTTGAGAGAACAGCTCTGAGAGAACTTGTGACTGACCCAAGGCCATGCCAGAAGTTGCATGTGGAGGAGTATCCCCCCACTTTCCACTTGGTCCCAGGCCAGCCCTGAAATATGATATAGTATGGGAGGGAGGGACCTTGTCAGCATCCATTCACCTTTGTCAACGACCATCTCTCTAATCTGACACCAGGTTGGGGAGGTATAGGTACCAGAGAAACCTTATAAGTTTGAGTTAGTTAGCAACTGTAATTTCCCCCCATATATCTATATATATCTATAGATAGATAGAGATAGATAGAGATAGATAGAGATAGATAGAGATAGAGAGATAGAGAGATAGAGGGGAGGGAGGGAGGGAGGGAGGGAGGGGGGAGGAGAGAGAGAGAGAGAGAGAGAGAGAGAGAGAGAGAGAGAGATCCCCAGCGTGGATCTTTCTCTTATGAGAAACTTACTATGCTGGCTCCCCTCACTTGCCATCTGGACCTTCAACTGCCCAAAGATCCAGAGGAAAGGAAGCTGCCTTACCTTGTAGGGATTAGGAAGTCAACGAGTTGTCTTTTTAAGTGGGTAAGGCAGTTTCCACCTGTCATGCACACATAGAGCCCAGCCCAGCTCGGCCGTACAATGTATAGTTATGAAGAAATACACGCGGAGGTGGTTGCAGAAACTAGGTTAGCTGGGCCCAAGCTAGCTGAGTGGTGTGCTCAAAGCCCCTTGGCCTGCAAATTCATTTATTTTATTTAAGACATTCCTATGCCACCTTTCGGCTTGACCTGGATACCCCCGGCTAACCAGATCTCTCGTCAGATCTTGGAAGGAAAGCAGGAAGCCACCCCTGGCTAGTATTTGGATGGGAGACCTCCAAGGACACCAGGGTTGTGATGTGGAGGCAGGCCTCTCTTGCCTGGAAAACTCTACAGGGCCACCACAAGTCAGCTGTGACTGGATGGTACTGTCCACCGCCGTGCCACCTTTCCACCCAAACAGAGGCCCCAAGGCAGCCAACATCAAACATGCAAACATTTCAGCATGAAAAACTGTTAAAATAAATATGCTATAATTCAATAAAAATGCATAAGCACGGATGACACCAAAACCCAAGCCAATTGTGCATAGCGGGATCCCAGTACCTTCCATTCCACCTCTTCCTCCTACCCCCTTCCTGCTGCAGCGTCCTGGTGGTGGCAGTGGCGGGAAGTGCCGTCAAGTCACAGCTGACTGAGGGTGTCCCCGTGCAAGAGATGTCCAGAGGTGGTTTGCCACTGCCTGCCTCCCCATTCATGACCCTGGCATGGCTTAGAGGTTTCCCATCCAGACAGCAGCCAGGGCTGACCCTGCTTCTCTCCTGAGATCTGACAAGATCTGGGTAGACTGGGCTATCCGGGTCAGGGCTACAGCATCCTACCAATTTAGAACTGACAGGTCAGGGTTGGGAAGTAACTGGGGATTTTGGGGGTGGAGCCTGAGGAGGGTGGGGTTTGGGGAGGGGAGGGATTTCAGTGGGGTATAGTACACTGCAGCCCACTTTTCAAAGCAGCTGTTTTCTTCAGGTGAACTGGAGGTCAGTTGTAATAGCAAGAGATCTCCAGCCGCTACCTGGGGGTTGTATCAATATAAAGACACTCCGTGAATCAGGGCTATTTTTGGGCAGGAACGCACAGGAACGGAGTTCCGGCTGGCTCCTGAGTTGGCCACGCCCAGCAGGAACTCATTAGCATAATAGGCCACACCCAATAGCAGAAACTCATTAGGATTGGCTACTATTAGGGGTGTGTGGCCTAACATGCAAAGTAGTTCCTGCTCCAAAAAAAAGCCCTGGGTTTTGTCAACAAACAAGGTAAAGAGAATAAGAAGCAAAAGGTGGGTGTGGCTGGATGAGCACACTTTTGGTAACTTGTGGGTGTGGCCTAATATGGCAATGAGCTGTGCTGTCAGGGGTGTGGCCTAATATGCTAATGAGTTCCTGCTGTTGGGTATGGCCTATTATGCTAATGAGTTCCTGCTGGACTTTTTCTACAAAAAAACCCCCTGCCGTGAATGAATTATGAACAAAAGCAGAAAGATTTGTGGACTTCATTTAGAGTTTTCCCTTTGTATCAAGTACTTTTTGATCCTAGCTCTTTAAGAATATATAAGGGTTTGTTGAACTTTAACGAAGATTTAAAACTGTTTGAATTGTTTTGTACAATATAATATTTCTGCTTTTGTTCATAGTTCATGCACGGAGTGTCTTTATATTGATACAATCTCCTCCCGTGAACTCTCGTTTTGACCTGGAAGTTGGCAACCCTATACCAATTTCACATTTCCCCCCACAGAACTATGGCTTGCCCAAGGTCATCCAGCCAGGTGCAAGTGGAGGAGTGGGGAATCAAACCCGGTTCTCCCAGATTAGAGTCCACGCACTTAACCACTACACCAAACTGGCTCTCAGCAGGAGAAGAGTTGGATTTATATCCCACCCTTCACACAGAGTCTCAGAGCAGTTTACAATCTCCTTCCCTTCCTCTCCCCACAACAGATATCCTGTGAGGTAGGTGGGGCTGAGAGAGCTCTGAGAGAACTGGTCTCAGCTGGCTGCATGTGGAAGAGTGAGGAATCAAACCCGCTTCTCCAGATTAGAGAGTGCTGCTCTTAACCACTACACCAAGCTGGCTCTCATTAATGTAATTAAGTTATTGGTTAATTGCTATTTTAACAAGGTATTTATAACTGATCCACATGCGAGCATTTTACAGCTGCTGTTTAGCATAGTTATGTGCTGCAATTGAAATGTAAAAGGTTGGTATCACTTTATTATTGTTCTTACATGGGAGGAATGATATGTAGTTCCTTAGTTACAACTATTTGGCAGTAAACTTTGTTTTCATTTTGTTAAGCTATTGAAACGTGAAAGGTTGGGCTTGAAGAAGAAAAACTCAAAATGAGAGCAGAGCTCACGCCCTTCAACATCTCTTCACTGATTACTCTGAACATTTCTCAGTAAATTACTACCAAGTTGGATTTTTAAACTACCAACTCCTTGTGTAATTATTTGAACTGATACTTTGTGATACGTGAAGACCACTAATTGATTTCTCACTTAGCATTTAATGTTTGGTGTCTGTCAACACTGTGAAATAAATCTCTATAATGATGTAAATAGTTTTGACGTGCTACTCTGGAGCAGTGTTCCCTCTAAGCTAAGTTAGTGTGAGCTAGCTCACAGTTTTTTAGCCTCTGGCTCACACATTTTTGTCTTAGCTCAGGAAGGATGGCTCCAGAGCAAACTGATCTATGCAGTAAACCAAACTGCTTGCTCACGACTATAATGCCAGTAGCTCACAAAGTAGAATAGTCTAAACTCCACAGCTTAGAGGGAGCATTGCTCTGGAGCCACGTTCCTAATACTTTTGGTTGGGTTGTAGTGTGGCTCGGCTACAACCGCATCCACTGTTTACCGAGTCATGCCATTTACCACCGTGCCATGAAGAGTTTTTCTCCAGAACTGTTGGCAAGCCTACTCCTACTGGAAACACTGGTTCTTTTATGTTCTGTACATGTTGTATGAGGCATTGGGCTGTCACGGAAGTGGTAAGATTGGTTCTCATCCCACCCATACCATTTCCCTGAATCAACAGTGCCTGCAGGCCCTGCAGCTTTAAGCCCCAAGGTGTGTGTGGGGGGGCACCTACCTTATGCCTGTCTTTGTCCCTACTCTGGCTTAAAGCCATTTTTAACTGGGGAAACAGTGTGTGAGAGAAATGTTCACCGCCTCCTTTCCCCACAAAACAGTGCTGATGTTGCACCCATGTTATCAAGCAGCTGGCACAGGAAACTTGGAAAGCGTTGGCAGCACGGGCCTATGCCCAGTGGACTTAGAAAGCTACAGCTCTGCTTAGGACTGCACTGCAAGTTGCCTAATTGCTTATTTTGCCGCAACCATTAGCACAGCAATTAGGGATGCCAGCCTCCAGGTGGGACCTGGGGATCCCCTGGATTTACAACTCATCTCCAGGCTGCAGACATCAGCTCCCCTGGAGAAAATGGATGCTTTTGAGGACGGATTCTATGGCGTTGTGTCCCACTGAGGTCTCTCCCCCCCCCAGGCTCATCCCTAAATCTCTAGGAGATTCCCAGCCTGGATCCAGCAGCCTACCCCCCATCCCCCTCCAGTGGCTGGGGGGTGTGTGACCTGGCAACCCTACATTTGGGATCTGTCTCCTGCCTTGAGCCGCAAGGAGGAAAGGCGGAGTATAAATATTTTAGTAAATACATACCTATCTGAGTGTGCAACTGGGCTGCCAACCTCCAGGTGGTGGCTGGAGATCTCCCACTACTACAACTGTTCTCCAGGCAACAGAGATCAGTTCCCCTGGAGAAAATGGCCACCTTGGAAGGTGGACTCTACAGCCTGATACCACCCTTAAGTCCCTCCCCTCTTCAAACCCCGCCCTCCTCAGGCTCCCCCCCAAAAAAATCTCCAGGTATTTCCCAACCCATAGCTGGCAACCCTAGTGTGTAATGAATCACAGTGGACGATCCACGACAGCAAGAAGGGGAGGGGCCGTGGCTCAGTGGCAGAGCCTCTGCTTTGCATGGTGAAGGTCCCAGATGCAATCTCAAGCATCTCCAGTTTAGAGGACCAGGTAGCAGGTGATGTGAAGGACCTCTGCCTGAGACCCTGGAGAGCTGCTGCTGGTCTGAGTAGACAAGACTGACCTGGATGGACAGACGGTCTGTGTAACGTTCCCCTTCGGCCGTGGGTTTCCCGGTTAGAGGGCTCACTCAGGCATCCATTCTCGGGTCCATTCAGCAGAGACAAGCTGGTTCAAAACACCAACTGTTTAGTCGCTAAGGGACAACTCCCACGACCGAAATCTTCAGCAAACACACAAAACTGGAAACCGAAACAAGAGATCCAAGAGATCCAAACTAAATCACACAGATATCCCGGGGGGGGGAGCAGACATATATACTGCGGCAGCCTGACTCAGAGTAAGGCCGCTTCACGTGTTCAAGAACTCTCAAACCAGCCTATATGTATTTCCTAACATACCATTCAACTGTCTGTCTTACTCAGAGGTGCTATCTCAGGATGGATCGCCTCTGCACGTTTGAGGCAAGGTCTCTCAGAAAGCCCGCTCTCGGGGTCTTGAAGAACTTCAATTCCAAGAGGAAGTAGTAGTAGTAAAGCGGCATTTTTTAATGAGCATCCATTGTGGGTCATTGTGTTTGTTGGGGGGGGGGATCCCGCAACATTTCAGAAGTCCTACTACAAGACATTATCAATCAAACCATCCATTTCAAGCAAATGGATATGTCCTCTTTTCATGACACACATTCTCTTATCTGAAACAACCAGCTCTCCTAGCATGGAAGAGTGGGGGGGGGGAGGCAGAAGAGAAGAAGAAGAGAAGAGATTGGATTTATACCCCACCCTTCACTACCCAAAGGTGTCTCAGAGCGGCTTACAAACTCCTTTGCCTTCCCCTCCCCACAACAGGCACCCTGTGAGGTAGGTGGAGCTGAGAGAGCTCTGACAGAAACTGCTCTTTTTCAAGGACAGCTCTTATCAGAACTATGGCTTGCCCAAGGTCATCCAGCCAGGTGCAAGTGGAGGAGTGGGGAATCAAACCCAGTTCTCCCAGATTAGAGTCCGTGCACTTAACCACTAAAAAGGTAAAGGTTCCCTTGCTCGAAAGCCAGTCGAATCCGACTCTAGGGTTGCGGTGCTCATCTCCATTTCAAAGCCAAAGAGCCAGCGCTGTCCGAAGACGTTTCCGTGGTCATGTGGCCGGCATGACTAAACACCAAGGGGCACAGAACGTTGTTACCTTCCCACCGAAGTGATACCTATTTATCTACTTGCAGTTTCTTGCTTTCGAACTGCTAGGTTGGCAGGAGCTGGAACTAGTGATCACTCCATCATGCGGCACCCAGGTCTTGAACTGCTGAACTACTGACCTTCCACAGCCTGCAGTTCAGCGTCTTAACCACTTGAGCCACCGCAGCTCCTACTTAACCACTACACCAAACCAAAATTGTACGCGACCCTGAGGAATGAACACTTGCAACCTGAAACATTTCGGGATGGGGGAAAAGAAAGGAAACATTTTGACTAGTGGTAAATATCTTATTCCAAAGCATATCCTCCTTCCTTAGGTACTTATTTGGGAATGAGCTCATGCACCCTTGATGGCCAGTTACTGATTTTGGCATCTAGCTATATGTCTAAATAGCTCAGGAGCCACAGGCAGAAGCTCTCCTGTCATCAGAGAGCACCTGAAGCAAAGGCATTGGCCATGGGGAAAAGGCTGCAGAAGAATCGACCAGGAGGATCAAATTGATACCTGAGATTCAGACTCGCGACTGCTGCTTCTCGCCCCCCTCAGGGTTCCCTTCTCACAGTGCTTCCGACAGTAGAAGCCACAAACGACAGTTGTCTCGCTTCGAGTTTGTCTGCATAAAACTAGTTGGCCCTCTCTTTCTTCCTATGTCAGCCCATTTCCTTCCTGTTCACAGCACACACAGACCGCTCTTTCTCTACGCTGGTGGCGAGGGAGGTGTCGGAACTCGCTGACGATGACTCCCGCCTCCTGCTCATGGGTTTCTCCCACCCTGGCCCCTCCATGTCCCTATCCCACCTTAATAGTCCAAAAAGAGAGAGGGAATTTGTGGGTGGAAGCTAGGGTTGCCAGACTCCAGGTGACATCTGGAGATCTCCCAGAATTATCACTGATCTCCAGACAACCAAGATCAGTCCCCCTGGAGAAAATGGCCATTCTGGAGGGTGGGCTCCATGGCATTATACCTACCTGAGGGATCGCCTTTCTCCATATGTTCCCCCAAGGGCACTACGGTCGTCATCTCCTGGAAATTCCAGGCCCAAGAGATGTTAAATTTGCAGTGACCAGGACCAGGGTGTTTTCGGTGGCAGTTCCTACCTGGTGGAAGGAGCTCCCAGAGGGGATCCGGGCCCTGTGGGATCTTTCTCAGTTCCGCAGGGCCTGCAAGACAGAGCTCTTCCGCCAGGTCTTTGAGTAGGAGCCGCCGCCGCCGCCACTATTCCACCACCACCCCTATGCACTATCGTATTACCATCATGATTGTCTGGATCCCACTGGAGGGACGAGGCGTCCGGGCATGATTTGGATGACAAGATTTCAAGAAGCTACCATGGAGATTAAGATCTACCCATCTTGGTTAAATTTGTAAACTTGTATTGTAAACCTGTTACTGTATTTTATTGTAATGTATTGTTTTATATTATGTGTTTTATTGTTATAATCTTGGCACATAGTGCCCCTGTAAGCCGCCCTGAGCCTTCGGGGTAGGGCAGGGTATAAATCCAAACATAAATAAATATAAATAAATAAATTATACCCTGCTGAGGCCCCTCCCCTCCCCAAACCTTTCCTTATGCTCCATCCCTAAAATCTCCAGGTATTTCCCAACCTGGAATTGGCAACCCTAATGAAAATCCTTAAACAGCACTGTATGTCCATGTTTGACTGTTCATGGTTATATATGGATTGCCAGAAGGAGCTCCCAGACTTTTAGTGGTCAGGGGCAGGAAACAGAATGAAAAGAGTGCAAAGAGGGGGCAAATTATGACATAAGGAATTGCCTATGTTCATAGCAAGATTTTGCGTGGCATTATACCTCACTGAGGTTCTTCCCCTCCTCCAAATCCTGTCCACACACCCCAAATTTCCCAAACCAGAGTCGTCAACCCTATGTGGGCAGCACAGCTGAGGTACCTGGGTGGTGGGCAGAGCCTTCCCCCATTGCCAGGTCCAAGCCAAAGACTGGTAAGGGTGGCATCATAGCATGGGGTAGTATTGGGCACTGTGCCAAGGCACCTATAAGTGGTGAGCGGGGCCTTCTCTGCTGCAGGGCCTGGGGCAGGATTGGAAGGTGTGGTGATGTAGCAAGCAGCCTCAGGTGCTGTCTCATTACATCCTCCTCATCATCATCATCGTCATCATCTTGGACTTCTAGCCCGCTCTACCCCGCAAACAGTCTCAGGGCAGGTTACAACAGTTAATAAATACATAACCCAACTTCTAAAAAAGGGGTGTCAAACTCATTTTTTTTAGGAGGGCTGGATCTGACATAAAAGAGACCTTGTTGGGCTGGGACATGTGTGTCATAAAACGTAATGACAGGCAGCGGAGATATAAACTTTATAAAGGATACAGACAAATACAATTAAAGAGGCTTGCCTATCTATCTCTCTTGTGCGACTGAGAGAGACTGTTAAAGCAAGCTGTGACATGGCAGCAGCAGCAGAACTGGCAAACGAAGCAGGAAACAGCCAGGGGCCTTGCGGGCCGGATTGGGGCCCTCTGAGGGCCTGATCTAGCCTGCGGACCACATGTTTGACACCCCTGTTCTAAAACTTCAACCAAAGCATTAAACAGCAATAAAAACATCAACAAATAACAATAGCAACAGTTATAATAATTGGTGGTGTCAACAATTGTACCATATCTGATCGGATTACTCCTGTATAAATTCCTCACAAGTGTGTACATGGATGACAACTTAGTGCTGGTGGAGCAGGCAAGGACAAATAGGTTGTACATAGTAAGCAAAGCAGGGGAGGCTGAAATAAATAGATTGCTGCCACCTCAGTCATAGGCCTGGCAGAACATCTCAGTTTTGCAGGCCCTACAGAACTGCATCAAGTCCGCAGGGACCGGATCTCAGCATGGATGCACCTGGAAAGTGGGTGAGGCATTCTCACACTGCTGGATCTGGGATCAGTGGCAAGAGCACCCCAGCGAGCTGAAACCCCAGTCCCAGTCAGGACAGCTTGAGTGGGGACAGCTTCTCCACCATCCACAGGGTGACAAATACATCCACCTAGGCCTGGGTATCAAACATGGGCCCGCGCACTGGATCAGGCCACAATCCAGCCTGCAAGGCCCTGGCTGTTTCCTTCTTCATTTTCCAGTTCTGCTGCTGCTGCTGCCATGTCACAGCTTGCTTTACCAGTCTCTCTCAATCACACAGGAGAGTTAGATAGGCAAGCCTCTTCTATGCAATTGAGAGATTCTGGTAAAGAACTGGCTGAGGCTCCTCCCCCTCCTCCTCCCAGAGGGAGGGAGGGAACAGCCAGAGCTTGCTTCCTGGCCAGGCTGCAGGAGACAAAGGGAAGCATTTCTTTCCTTCCATTGGCTGAGGCTCCTCCCTGAAGGAAGGGAGGGAGAGCTTGCTTGGCCCGGCTGCCTCAACTGCATGGGAGAAATACCAAGCACCTTTAAGACGAACAAAGTTTTGTTCAAGGTATGAGCTTTTGTGTGCCTTGCTACAGTGTGTGTGTGTTTTGTTGGGCTCTTTATGCCAGGGCTTTCCTGGGTGCAACTGGGTTCCCTCCCCTTTTTCACTGTATTCATGCCCTCATGATCCGGTCTTTCTCAGTAAGAAAACAATGTGAACTATTTTAGAGGAGG
Organism: Gekko japonicus; assembly: GCF_001447785.1. Taxonomy (NCBI): domain Eukaryota; kingdom Metazoa; phylum Chordata; class Lepidosauria; order Squamata; family Gekkonidae; genus Gekko; species Gekko japonicus. The sequence goes on from NW_015169173.1 coordinate 759,354, forward strand.
AATAACAACAAGCCAGTGGGAGTGTGTGGCTGAGAGTGTGTGTCCAGACTGTTCCGTATGACGCCAACTTCACCCAGCACATTTCCTTTGTAGGAAGTTGTAGTAATTTCTCTGGGGAAGACTATAGTTTTATAGACAAAAACATTGCCCTCAGTCTGTGTCAGGATGCCTTCTCATGTTCTTGACCAGAACACAAAGCAACTTATGTACAAAAGGTTGCAATGCCCAGCCATTTCATGTTTCCCCTGGGTCCTAGGCTCAGAACACTGAGCATGAGATTTCTGTAATGAATGTCAATAAATCAAAAGTAGGTTTGCAGCTTACAGATACACACCTGACCAGCATACTCAGGATTGCTACAGCACAGAAATTTTGATGCATTCATTCAGAGCAAGAGGTGTCAGTTATCAGAGACTGTTAAATAGACAAACTATTGCAAGAGTGCTAATGTTTTAAGCATGTTTGATTTAAAGTTTAAAAAATCTTTAATTGTGTCTGTCTGTGTCCTTTATAAAGTTTATATCTCTGCTACCTGTCATTGCATTTTATGACACACATGGCCTGGCCCAACAAGGTCTCATTTATGTCAGATCCAGCCCTCATAACAAATGAGTTCAGCACCCTGGGCCCTGACTTTGGGAGTCCAAACTCCTTTGGCAAGCCCTGTGGAGATCTCAATTCATCTGCCCTCACCCAAGTGCATTTGGGCCAGTCACTCCCTCTGGACCTAGCCTACTTAATAGGGTTATTGTGAGAATAAAATGGCAGAAGCCTGCCTTGAGGCTTTTGTTGAAAGGGTAAGATGAAAATGTATATTCATAAACAGACAGTATTCTTTAGTCATGTTGATAGAAAACTACAAGTGAGTATCTTGTTCAGGTTACAAAGAGGTAGGTGTGGTAGCCAGTTTGGTGTAGTGGTTAGGAGCATGAACTCTAATCTGGGAGAACCGGGTTTGATTCCCCACTCCTCCACATGCAGCTGCTGGTGTGACCTTGTGTCAGTTACAAGTTATTCGAGAGCTGTTCTCTCACGAGCTGTCCTCAAAAGAGCTCTCTCAGCCCCATCTACCTCACAGGGTGTCTGCTGTAGGGAGGGGAAGGGAAAGGAGATTGTAAGCCACACTGAGACTCCTTCTGGTAGTGAAGGGTGGGGTATAAATCCAATGTCTTCTCTTCTTCTTCTTTGCTGGGTACAGTAAAACTGAAAAGGAGTCTTTGTGGTACCTTAACAACTAACAGGTGTATTGTAGCACAGACATTCTTAGGTTGGAGCCCACTTCATCAGATTCATGGAATCCTCTGTCAGCAGATATATACTGCAAACAGTGGAGGAGTACAGGTTATGAAATGTGAGAGGTATAGCACAATAACCATTTACTACAACAGTAATTAGTGACAACAAGGTTTCTCCAGTTGTAGTTAGCTGAAAAATGTCATTTTTCTTTAAACCTTGGTTAATACAATTAAACCTAATGATAGATTCTAATCAAACAATTTCATGCTGGAATCTCATTTGAAGGTGCTTTGTCGTTTCTTTTGGAACCCCCCCCAGCAATTAACAAATTGCTATAGTGTTACAACACTATAGTTGTTACAGTGCTGTAGCACTATAGAGATTTGTCACTTCCTAATTCAGGAACGACTCCTGGTGGTCACATGGGTGCCATGAAGGGCAGTCTGGGGCAGGGGAAATATCGGGCAAACCACCATGGGAAGCGCCGCTGAGCTAAATTGGCAATCACAGTTGACAATGAAAAAACTTTCCTGTGGGAAAGTCTCCTAAGGTTTAAGCAATGCTGGGGATGAATAATTTGTCTCTGGCTCACCTGGTGTTAGCAAAGATGCAAAGAGGCTTGATGGAATTACAAAGTCCGATGTGAGGAAGTTTGCTGTAAATAAGTAATCTGGGATTTCACAAGCAGTAGACTGTCCCTGTGTTAGCCAGACGCTGGGCTACTGGGAGACATAGAGGTGAGGCCTATGAGCTGGGAAGGGAAGCGGAGGGTCCTGATCCCCTAAGTGGGAAATCCCTATATTGATCAGGTGGTGGCAGCAGCTACTGGAGAGTAAAAGGAAAAGAAGAAGAAGAAGAGATTGGATTTATACCCCGCCCTTCACTTTGAGTCTCAGAGCGGCTTACAAACTCCTTTCCCTTCCCCTCCCCACAACAGACACCCTGTGCGGTGGGTGGGGCTGCGAGAACTCTGACACAAACTGCTCTTTTTCAAGGACAGCTGTGCCAGAGCTTGTGACTGACCCAAGGTCACATCAGCAGGTGCAAGTGGAGGAGTGGGGAATCAAACCCGGTTCTCCCAGATTAGAGTCCGCACACTTAACCACTACACCAAACTGGCTCTCCAAAAGCCCCTCCAGGGAGTTGGGAACCGCCCCCCCCCCCAGGAGGGTAGGGCAGAACAGGTCCTGCGGGGCAGAGCATTCTGCCACAGTCTTGATGAAATTACAAAGTCTGATGTGAGCAAGTTTTCTAAGGTGTTAATAAGAAATCGGTTTAAATATCCAGCTTCGAAGTTATAAAATTCTCACCAGATGGTACCTCACCCCTACGAAATTTCACAAAATGTCCAATTCAAACTCCCCACTTTGCTGGCGCTCTTGTGGTGAACAAGGTACATTCTGTCATTGCTGGTGGTCATGCATTCATGTCCAGCAGTTCTGGTCCAAGGTAATTTTGTCAATAAAAAATATTACAGGCTATTTGATACCATTGCAACCTGATCTTATACTGTTAGACTTTTGGAATGATCCCCTTATCCTTAAACTCTGACAGGAACTCATTTCGGTTTTGCTTACAGCTGCTAAAGGGGTTATAGCTGGTAGCTGGAAGTCCCCTAACAAACTGCTGCTATCCTCATGGCACTTGAAAATATGGGACTACTATATCATGGATCAGGAGCTGTGGTGGCTCAAGTGGTTAAGACGCTGAACTGCAGGCTGTGGAAGGTCAATAGTTCAGCAGTTCGAGACCCGGGTGCCGCAAGACGGAGTGAGCTCCCGTCTCTAGTTCCAGCTCCTGCCAACCTAGCAGTTCGAAAGCAAGAAATTGCAAGTAAAATAGGTACCACTTCGGTGGGAAGGTAACAGCGTTCCGTGCGCCTTGGTGTTTAGTCATGCCGGCCACATGACCACGGAAACGTCTTCGGACAGCGCTGGCTCTTCGGCTTTGAAATGGAGATGAGCACCGCAACCCTAGAGTCGGATTCGACTGGCTTTCGAGCAAGGGAACCTTTACCTTTTTTAATATCATGGATAAAATATCTGATGTAATAGCCACAGCCAATGTTCCTCATAAGAAATCGAATCTCCACCTGAAATGGTTTCCTTTTCTAGAGTTTGTGTTTAATACTGAGCCTTCTAAATTCACTGTTCCTTCAAAGTACTATGAAGTATTTCATCGCATGTAACCAAATAAGTATTTTCTAAGTGTTACTTTATAGCTAAGCCTTGTAGTATGGTATTTAAGTGTTAAATGTTTTGTATGTTCATTGCTGTTTTACAAAATAAAAAAATGTTATTTGAAAAAAAATAAATAAGAAATCGGGGATTTCCTGAGCAGATTTAATCCTGTTGAACTCAGTCTGATGAATGCAATTTTGTTTAGAAGACCTTACACAAGAAAGGACATTCCCCGTTGGTTGCCTTGTTATTTCAAGGGATTACAGGTACAGATTACATACTCCACCAAAACCTCATGGGGAAATCGGTGATCAGTTGAACACCATTCAAACAGAGAAGAAAGTTATGCAGAACACGTCCACGGTCTCCTCCCAAAGTTTATGCAAATTATGGACAGGCAAATTGGCCATGATAAACCAGCATACCTCATTTGTGGTTATTCCAGTTGAGTAGCTGTGATGAGAAACAAAAGTAAAAGGTGACAGGAATAGAATCAGAAGTCTAAATACAGCTGTGATAGATTGCAAAGAAAAGCAGGCTTTTTAAAATGCTGTTTGTGTTAGAGAGTCAGAGAGTTCATCTTCTCTGGAGAGAAGATCTTATATGATTGGCTGCTCTACTTACTCTCTCATTGGCCAGCATCAGCTTAGAGAGGAAATAAAACAGCTGTTCTGGAGGGAAAAGTTTCATTCACCTTTTGGTCTTGGTCTGAAATCTACAGTCTGGATCAGTAGCCAAAGGGTTTGACTTCTGAAGGAAGAGACTTTGGGAGTCAGTGATTTCTGTCAGGCAATTGTCTGAAAAGTACTTCTATAGAGAGAACAATAGGTACCCCATAGTCTTAAATATATTAGAACTACTCTGAGGGAGATCTTAGATTCTCAGTCAAGAAAGCTACAGAACAACCTTATACAGATATAGGATACTGGAGAAGTATTTGGCAGAAGGTCTGGGTAGTTAGAGTGAATTGCCATACAAGCCAAATAGTAAAAGGACTTATTGCTTCTTAGGGACAAGGAGAATAACTTCCTGCCAGTGAAAGGGGTTGGGAAGAGAATCCTGGTCTTAGACACCTCAGGAGTTAGTGAAAAGCTGTAATATCTAAAGGGAAAACCTAGAACTTTGAAGGGAGAAATCTAGAAACTATATGCAAATGCTATTCTCCAGAAAACAGTATAAGAACCTGAAATATACTAAGCAAAGCACCTCTCATTGAAAAGATCTTGAAACTCTGGAAATAAGCCACAACACTGTCTTGTATGATCTAAAAATTCAAATCTGTATACAGTATGAAGTTTTACCTCAGCCTTTCTAAACCTTGACAATCTCCTATTATATATATTCCCTGCCTGTTCAACAAAATATTATTTCTGTTTTGAAAGTTACTTTGCCTCAAGTGCCATTTTAATAAGAGTTTAAATATAAGACAAGACAGTTCTTGTATTTTCCCTTAAGTTCCTGTGCTGGGTCAGAAGCCTAAACTAATATCTGTGACAGGGTGGGACAGTTAAAGCTTATAAAATAAAGAAGAAATACACACTACTGAAGGGCGGCTAAAAATATTTTTGGTAGGAAAATCTGCCTGGGAGTGGGGAAGTGTCAGGGGTCTGTCACAGCAGCATTCCAGAAACTGTCACGTAGCGACAAAGAGAATTATTATAATAACAGCCAGTGTAATTTAATAGAAGAAAGGAACAAAATGGATGAACAAGAGATGGGTTCCACAAGGCCCAAGAAATCAAGGGGAAATTTAAAGCACAGTACAGCATGCTGAAATAGCATAATGGATATTCACTAATTGTACAAGATAAAGAAAAGATGGGAAAAGTACATTGAAGAATCATATGGAAGAGATGAAAGGATGCCAGATTCATTCAAAGAAGAATCTTTTGAAGAAAATTCACTTCCTAAAACCTGCAGTTTTAAAAAGTGAAGGGAAAGCTGCGCTCAAAGTAATTGGGAGAAACAAATCAACAGGAGTAGATTGGCTATCGAATAAACAGAAACAGAGTCCATCAAAATCTTAACAGGTATTGAGGAAGACCTTTCTCTGCTTGAGAAAGAAGAATCTTTTGAAGAAAATTCACTTCCTAAAACCTGCAGTTTTAAAAAGTGAAGGGAAAGCTGCACTCAAAGTAATTGGGAGAAACAAATCAACAGGAGTAGATTGGCTATCGAATGAACAGAAACAGAGTCCATCAAAATCTTAACAGGTATTGAGGGAGACCTTTCTCTGCCTGAGACCTTGGGGAGCTTCCTTCACCAGCACTGAACTAGATTGGCCAGTGGTCTGACGTGGTAGGAGAAAGCTAAATATAAACGGTCTCACTCTGAGTCAGACTGTAGGTCCACCTAGGCCAGTCGATTACTGTGATTTTCTGTGGCTGTCCAGGTTCTCAGTTGGTGATCTTTCCCAGCACTTTTGAAATATTTATCATTAGATCTACAATGCAGCCAACAGTAATAATGTACATTTATGATACCAAACAGATAACCATGCTGGGGATCTGGCCATTCCGAGCCTTGAAGTGGCCATCCAAGAGGGACAATGCGAATACTGGAGTTCCACATACCCTCCCCCCCCGGCACCAGAGCAGAGTGAAGGTGCTCCCTCTATGCTGTGGAGTCTTGTGAGCAAAAATTCTACTTTGTGAGCGACCGGCATTAAAGTTGTGAGTGAGCGATTTGGCTACTGCATAAATTAGTTTGCTCTGGAGCCATCCTCCCTGAGCTAAGACAAAAAATGCGTGAGCTAGAGGCTAAAAAACTGTGAGCTAGCTCACACTAACTCGGCTTAGAGGGAACACTGGTCTGGACCCAGCATAGCTACTGATTGTTGGTAAAAGCTGCCCCCCCCCACTTCTCATCACTCAGAGAAATGGGGTAAGTGTTATGATCTTGTTCACCCTAATCTCTTGTGAATCAGAAGACCAAAGTACATAAGAAGAGCCCTGCTGGATCAGATCAGTGGCTCATCCAGTCCAGCATCCTGTTTCACATAAAGGACCAAAAACATGGAGGAGGAGGAGGAGGAGGAGGAGGAGGAGGAGTGTGTACAGCTGCACAGCAGATTTGCTTCTGCCCTCTTCCCATTACAGCTAAGGCAATTGAAATTCGTTTGTGGCAGTCAGAAGTCAGAGGTAGGGCATGAGGTGAGACAGGAGGGTTGGGGAAAGGGTTGGTGTGGCTTAAGGGCAGAGTCCTGGGACTGGAGCTGTCCTGAATCTGTGAGTTCATGAGTGAAGTATAGCAGGATGCTGCGGATCGTGTGTAATGAGTTATCAAGGGTGTGGCAAAGTGTTAAAGTCTGCCAGGAAAACAGTTCCTTCCCTCCCAACATGCACTGCCATTCATGTCTCTAAATTTTCTTGTTTATATTTACCTCAGTTTTTCTCTGTGTTTTCTGAATAGATTTTGTTCTCGCTCAGGTAAAAAAAGAAATTATCTTGTCCCTGTCAGTTTACTTCATTATCCCTCAGGTATCAATCCAGGCTTGGGTGCAGGGGTCGTCTTACCCTACAGGCACCAGTGTCAGCTGCCCCACAGCCGCAGACTGCAAGGGGCCTCTGAACACCCACAGCACCAACCCTTTGTGGTGGCCACCACTTACGCCCACCCCATCTAGGGCTTGGGCAGCTGGCTTCCAGTGATGGCAGCAGGTCCCACTTCCTTCTCACAGGGCAAAGGCCACCCGTTGCTTGGCCCCGCTGGGGGGCGGGCTCGTGGTTGGGTGGCAGTGATTCTGTGTCCCTATCCTGAAATTTTGTCCTGGGCCCCAGAATCACTAAGACTGACCCCACTTAGGTGAGGTTACCCTCAGGCCCAGATTCTGTTCCCTCACACTTTTCTAATTCTTGGTGGGACTCCCTTGGACTAGGTGGGAAATTGGGACAGAAAATCCTTTGGGGTGGTATCTAGCTGAGGAAACCCTCAAAACCACTTGAAACCGCATTTGACAAAGAAATTCCATCTTGGATGCCCTTCTTTCACCCAGCTCCCATTGTCCTGCGCAGTGGCATGAGGGTTCTCCTCTCCAGTGCCTCTGAGGGGATTAAACAAAACTCACACCTCTCCTGCTTCCTTCTTCTACAAGCTTTCAACTCTTTTACTCCTGATCTGCCTGTTTTCTTCAATCGGTCATTCAAACTAGGGAAACTATTAACTGATCAGCTCTTTTTTGTTGGCTGCATGATACTCGCACTTTTGATGCATTCCTCAATTTTAATGTATTTTTTATTTCCGATATGCCATTGAAGGTTGTCAGTCTGATCTGCCTGACTGAGTGGAAGCCAGCGGAAGAGGCGCCTGAAACCCGGCTCTTGCCTTAATCAGTCCCTTCCTGAGCTGCCTTCTTTCCTCGAGCAGCAGCAAGAGGGCTGCCGACTTTGGCTTCAGAAATTCCTGCAGATTTGGGTGTGGTGGCTCAGCAAAGGGCGGGAGTTCAGAGGGGGTGTGATGTAACTGGAGGACTTCCGTTCCTCCTAGATTTCATGATATACCATATTGCCCCCCTCTGAAGCTGCCATTTTCTGAATCTAGCAAGGAAACGGGACTCTCAGTGTGAGTGTTATGAAAGGAAGACAGTATGCCAAGAAAAAAGCTATAAAAACCAATTTGTCACTTGAAAATAAAATATTATTAAATCAATTGTAATGAAAGTGTTTTCTTTGTATTATTAGAACTACAAATGTTCATGCAAGCATATATTAAACTGTTTAAAGTCTGTTTCAATTGCTGGCGGCAACAGCCAGGGAAAATATGTAGTAACAGGCACCAAATACCAATGCTTAAAGAAATAGTACTCAGAGCATTCACAACCAGATTTTACATTTAGAATTACAATGCAAGTAAAGAGTGACAGACCACTTTGACAGAGGCTCAATGATTAAACGTCTACTAATGGCACATAACGGTCTTGCAACCATGTCCTCAGGGGACCTTGGTCCCTTACAATCCTATAGACCTGCTCTGATACACGGTCAAAGTCCCGAGTAAGCCAATAGAGTATTCAAATAATATCCACAGGTTAACTAATTAAATTCTACTGACACAGCGCATTGGTCTTATAACAATGTCCTCAAAGGACCGTAGTCCCTTACAGTTCTGTAGACCTGCTCCAATAAAATATTAAAGTCCTAAGTTAGCCTACAGAATATTCTGTAATGGGTCATGTAATATCCACAGATGAAAAGGAATCTTCTTACGCGATGGTTGAAAATGTAGCATTCCTATCATGATAATATTTCCACATCCAGGTATGAATAAACATCCAGGTATGAGTGATATGTGTTTTCTAGATAGTTTTGCATTTCAAAAATCTTTTTCAAGTCAAGATATGGAGTAATTCATCATACGGAAGCCAACTTTTTCATCCATAATAACTTCCCATACAGCTAAACCATTTTCGTTTCCAAAGTAAAGGTTCTGAATCTAGGCAGCAGGAATGGCGCGTGTTTGGCTGCCGCCTCAGGGTGAAGACAGCGCACCAGGACCTACAGTGTGCAGTAGGCAAAAAACACAAAACCACAACACTGTAATGCTTTGTTATATACACAAATTATCCACTTACAATATTTCATAAATTAATTATATTCATATATTTCATCACACATCAGCATGAAAAGTCTCTTGTTAATTTCACAGCAATTCTTTCAAATGTCAAACCCCTTGTTAATTTCACAACAGGCTGTTTTCTTCATTTTTTTCTCATGTGGAGTCAAATTTCTAGACGATAAATTGACTATCAAGTCTGGCACTTCCTCCTGTGGGACTTGTTTCCAAAGTACATTTCCTTGTGCTTTGGGATAAAAAAGGCTTCCTTTCCATAAGAACATAAGAGAAGCCAATGTTGGATCAGGCCAATGGCCCATCCAGTCCAACACTCTGCTAATCAGTGGCCAAAAATAACAGGTGCCATCAGGAGGTCCAGCAGTGGGGCCAGGACAATAGAAGCCCTCCCACTGTTGCCCCCCCCCCAAGCACCAAGAACATAGAGCATCACTTGCCCCAGACTGAGAGTTTCTATCTATACCTTGTGGCTAATAGCCACTGATGGAACTCTGCTCCATATCCTTATACTAATACCGAAGTGGCCCTGTCTGTGCGGATATCTAAATCTGCGCTCCGGGGCCACCTGGGGGGCAGGGAGATTTTTGGGCACACGTGGGGCGGTCCCCAGGTGTGCACAAAAATACGAAACCTGTAAAAAAATATCGGGAGGATGTTTAAATCCCCCCGAAACTGACAGAGCGTCCCCCGCATATGCGCAGGGGACGCTCTGCAGCGGGCCACGCCGCTGTCGTTTTGGAGCTGCCCGGGCAGGTGGGCGGGCGAGCGGGCGCCGCGAGGCCCGGCCGGCTGCAAGCCACCGGGCCTCGGACTGGAGCGGGGGTGGGTGAGAGGAGAGCAGCCTCGGTCCGGAGGGGGGGAGGGCAGTGAGGTCCCGGTTGACAATAAGCTGGGTTGGAGGGGGGGATATATCTCCATGGAGTGACTCATAGGCTCTGAATGGAGACGGTACAGATAATGGGAATGAGGACTTCCTTTTGAGACCCTCTTACATGTTGTTGTCCAGGTGGCCTGACCCCTCCCAAGATTCCAACGGTATGCACAGTACTGTATGTAATAACAGCAGCTCTAAAGAAGTGAACTCTTCTCTCAAGCTAATGTTTAGCATAATTAAAAAAAAATCTCATCATTCTTGGTCACCAGTTTTGTGTAGTGGTTAAGTGCACTCTCCCAGACTCTAATCTGGGAGAACCGGGTTTGATTCCCCACTCCTCCAGTCGCACCTGCTGGATGACCTTGGGCAAGCCACAGTTCTGGCACAGCTGTCCTTGAAAAAGAGCAGTTCTTGCCAGAGCTCTCCCAGCCCCACCTACCTCACAGGGTGTCTGCTGTGGGGAGGGGAAGGGAAAGGAGTTTGTAAGCCACTCTGAGACTCTCTTGGGTAGTGAAGGGCGGGGTGTTTATTTTATTTATTTATTTTATTAGATTTTTAACCTGCCCTTCCCCCAGAATGGGGCTCAGGGTAGTTAACAACATAAAACACAATAACAGTAATAAAACCATAATCTCAATAAAATCCAATTAAAATCTAACTTCCCCTACCTGGGCAAGATAATAGAGAGAGCTGTGGCAATACAGTTACAGGGCTTATTGGATGATGCTTCCATTTTAGATCCCTTCCAGTCTGGCTTTTGCCCAGGCCATGGGATGGAGACAGCACTGGTCACCCTCATGGACGACCTCCAGAGACATCTGGATCAGGGCGGATCAGCAGTGCTGTTGCTGTTAGACCTGTCGGCAGTGTTCAACATGGTTGACCATCGGCTACTGATCCACCGCCTTGCCAACACTGGGGTTCAGGGACTGGCCTTGCAGTGGCTTGCCTCCTTCCTCCAAGGTCGGGGACAAAGGGTGGCACTGGGGGAACAACTGTCCCAGAAACACCTACTGGACTGTGGAGTGCCTCAAGGGGCAATGTTATCCCCAATGCTTTTTATCATCTACATGCGCCCCCTTGCCCAGATTGCCCAGAGGCATGGGCTGGGATGTCACGAGGAGGAGAA
>NW_015169173.1:770381-784090 GCF_001447785.1 Gekko japonicus
GAGGAGGAGGAGGAGGAGGAGGAGAAGATTGGATTTATATCCCGCCCTTCACTTGGAGTCTCAGAGTGGCTTACAAACTCCTTACCCTTACCCTCCCCACAACAGACACCCTGTGGGGTGGGTGGGGCTGAGAGAACTCTGACACAAACTGCTCTTTCAGGTACAGCTGTGCCAGAGCTTGTGACTGACCGAAGGTCACATCAGCAGGCGTAAGTGGAGGAGTGGGGAATCAAACCCGGTTCTCCCAGATTAGAGTATGCAGATGACACCCAGTTCTATCTGTTGTTGGGCAGTCAGTCCGACAGTCAACAGACAGTTTCCCTACTTCCTCCTCCTGCACCTTTTCTGTGATCATAAGCATTAAATCTGAGGAACATTAATAATGGATATCCATTTATGTCTAAATTCCTCAGATTCATTAAGCATGGCAGCTGCTTTTTGAAAGCACAGACCCCCTCGGGATTCTTCCCATCTTGCAGTAATCTGTCAATGAACTTTCATGGAGCTGCATGTGTGCCGTCTTTTTATGCAATACCAATAATTGTAGTTCTACAACAAGGTGACTCTGAGGAAGAATCTGGTTATTTGAAGCGGTCTACATATCTGGATGGGTCTGTTGGTCGTAGTGCTGCATGAGCTCCATGAAGATAACAACCTGTTGTAAAATTAACAAGGGGTTTGCTTTACTAGGGCTGTGGTCACACACACTAAATAATCCACTTTCAGTCCACTTACAGTCCACTTTCCAACGGGATTCTGCCAGTTCACACAGTAAAATCCAGTTGGAAAGTGGATTGAAAGTGGATTATTTAGTGTGTGTGAACGCAGCCTATATAGAAGAAAAAGCTTGCTGTGAAATTTACAAGAGACTTTTCACTTGGATGTGCAATGTATTGCTGCATGAGTTCTATGAAGAAAACAACCTGCTGCGAAATTAACAAGGGGTTTGACATTTGAAAGAATGCTGTGAAATTAACAAGAGACTTTTCATGCTGAGGTGTGATGGACTATATGAATATAATTAATTTATGAAATATTGGAACTGGATAATTAATTTGTGTCTATGACTGAGCATTACAGTGTTGTGGTTTTGTGGGGGGTTTTGCCTCAGGGTGAAGGGCAGGGGACTGTGTGCTTGCAGAGGGGGGTGGCATGGACTTGCTGTATGTGTGTGAGAAAGAGCACACACACATGCCAACCAAGTAAGGGATGGATGCTGCTGGTTGTTTTTGGCTGTGTGCCTGTGTGAAGCAGACTCAAGAGAAAGGAAGCTGGCATGGTGCAGGAGCACCTTTGGGTGTGCTCTTGAATGCCAGAATTTGGGTGGAGCTGAATGCCTCCAAGCTCTCTTTGTGTCTCTGGCCCTGGGATGAGGTATGTTCTCTGTTCCATCAAGAGTGCCAGGAATGAGTTCTGGCACTGCAGACTTATTCAGGAATGTGAGCATGGAACACATTCAACACAGCCCTCGTGCCTTGACCAAGGAAATCTTTACTGAGAACCTTTGATATGTCTGAATTTAATCAGAACGGCGATGTGGGGCCCCTCTGACAAGACTTGTGGAGTTCTGAATTAAAGAGAATTCCCCCTCCTTATCTCATAATGCTAGAACTTGGCGTCTTTTTAGGATGGTGACAGGCTGCTTGAGTTCATTATTAACAAAAAGAAGTAATTCACACAACATCTCATACCTTTTGCAGTTAGGCAACAGAAACAAAATTAAATGTTTTTCTTGTAACTCTAGCTGCCACTGATTGTTTTAATTTCAGGAAGGAGTGAGGGGAAAATCCAGTAATGTTGAGGTGTAGAAAACGAGAGGGGAAATCTTCTTTTACTCTCTTTTTTTACTGTCAAGTTGCAGCCCACTTCTGGGGACCCCCACAGGGTTTCCAAGGCAAGAGAAGTTCAGAGGTGGTTTGCCATTGCCTGCCTCTGCATCATGGCCCTGGTATTCCTTGGTGGTCTCCCATCCAAATACTAGCCAGGGCTGACTCTGCTTAGTTTCTGAGATCTGGCAAGATCAGGCTCGCCTGGGCTAGTCAGGGCAGGGTGTTTGTTTTTAGGACATTTTAAATAAAAGTTTTAGAAATGAAAACTCATGAGACATCAGCATGTACCAACCAGTTTGTAAAAGCAAAATACCTGCCAGCATTTCATGGACGATCTTTCATGGATGCATGGGGTAAAGAAAGTGGGTAGAGGGAGGATTTTCCTCCCTCTCCCATAATACCCGAACTTGGAGGCACCAGTGAGGTTGTTGAGAAACAGGTTCAGGACAGACAAAGTAACAGGACAACAAGTGATGAAACTGTGGAACTCACTGCCAGGGGATACAGTTCTGGCCATGAATATCGGTGGCTTTAGAAGGGGGTTAGAGAGATTCATGGAGGAGAGGTCCACCAGTGACTACTAGCCATGATGACTAAAGGGAACCCCCATGTTGAGAGGCAGATAAACCTCTGAATGCTGGTGCCAGGAGGCAGCATGATGAGAAAGCCTCGGCCTCTGATGCCCGTTCTGCTTGGTCCTCCGCAGCAACTGGTTGAGGCCACTGTGTGAAACAGGATGCTGGACTCGATGGACCCTCGCTGGTCTGATCCAGCAGCCTGTCCTTATGCTCTTCTGACAACAGGTGGACTTAGAAACATCGTCCGCCAGCAAGCAGGTCGCAAGAGCTGAGGGGGAGCAGGGAGGCCAGGCCCGGCTTTGCCACAAGCAGAGCACAAATACAAGTAGCTTTGGTCTGAAAGGGCAAGGCAAAGTGAGGGGCTTGACTTTGAGTGGAAGACCATCAGTCCATCAACCGTTTGCTTTTGCATACTAAAGAACAGTCCAGTTAACTATTTTTCTTCCTTCACAGGACTATTGCTCTGACTCAGGGCCAGCTCAAGGCATTCAATCATCCCAAGAGAGGCACGGTTTTGCCACACCCCTCCCATTAGTACCTGCACAGACAAGCAAGGCTGCATTGGAAACAATAACCGACAGTCTTGTGGGATAGAAGTCCCCCCCCTCCCCGAATGTATGCAACATTAATTAGTGCTTATGTTCTGTAAAATGCTTTGAACATTTGTTGAAACCCAGTCCATAAATGCCTTCAATAATAAATGCCTGAGTGACCACATTCTTCACCCTGACTAAGGAAAACAGGAAGGATGCCATTTCTAAGGTGTGGCACAGTCTACAAACAAACAACAAATGAGGGGCTTCCTGGAATGATTTAGACTATATAGCACGCTTGGTACCTGGGAAGGGTCCTTTGCACCCCAATAAATAGTACCCAAGAACTGTACAAGAAGGACCTCAATGTCCTTGACAACCATGACGGTGTAATCACTGACCTCGAGCCAGACATCGTGGAGTGTGAAGTCAAATGGGCCTTAGAAAGCATTACTAACAACAAAGCTAGTGGAGGTGATGGTATCCCAGCTGAGCTATTCAAAGTCTTAAAAGATGATGCTGTTAAAGTGCTGCACTCCATATGCCAGCAAATTTGGAAAACGCAACAGTGGCCACAGGATTGGAAAAGTTTACATTCCAGTCCCAAAGAAGGGCAATGCCAAGGAATGTTCAAACTATCGCACAATTGCACTCATTTCACACGCTAGCAAGGTCAACAAAAACAACAACAACGCCAAAAGTACCCATTCCCCCCATGCTTAGCGGGGGGGGGGGCATAGGCAGCATTGCATCATGCAACCAAGTCAAGTGTTGTGACCGACCAAATACTATTATTTTTCTTTGACTGAGGGCCTAACTACAAGTGATAGAGGCCACAGGTCTATCAGGACAGCTCCAGTCCCAGGACTTTGCCCTTAAGCCACACCAACCCTTTCCCCAACCCTCCTGTCTCACCCCATGCCCTACCTCTGACTTCTGACTGCCACAAACGAATTTCAATTGCCTTAGCTGTAATGGGAAGAGGGGAGAAATTGGATTGAATATAGGGCTGTCAAGTGGGGGCGGGGGCGGGTAAACCCCTGCTTTGGAGGCCCAATCTCCGCCGCCGCAGAATCGGGCCCCGGGGGGAACTCTGTCCCCCAAAGCACAGCGTGGCTGCGTCACCAGAGGTGACGCAACCACGTCAATCATGTTGGGGGCGTGGCCCCGATCATCGGAGGGAAAACTCTATGGTTTTCCCTCCGACGATCGGGGCCACGCCTTCAATGTGATCAATGTCGCACGTCATTCCAGTGATGTGCTGGCGGCGCCCATGCGCGCACACATCGAGGACCGGCTTCCAGAGCCCGGCGAGGCTCCCCCACCGGTAAGAAGATTGGACTTGGCAACCCTAATTGAATAGTATTAGTAAAACAGTAGCCATTTACTTGTAGCAGCTAAAAATACAATCGCAACAAAATGGAAAAATACCATTGACCCTAGTAGACAGAACTGGTATTCCAAATTATGGAATATGTACACAATGGCAAAAATAACAGATAATATTAATAATACATATGCATCCTCTTCCAAGTCTGATTTTGTTTCTGTTTGGTTTCCTATCTTAGAACATTTATCTCAACAAGAGAAAATACCGAGTAATAAGTTACACCTTTGGTAATATGCTCTCTGTTTATCTTAGTTTGTGAGTATATGTTTTACATAATGTAATGTAATGTAATTTGTTCTGCCTGCTATGTATTATATGTTCTTTGTTGTTGAAAGTTTAATAAAAAATTGTTTAAAACCAACAAATTGTCGTGCCTGGCTATTACCCAAGATGCAATAGAAACAATGAGTAGTCAAGAATTGACCCAGCTCACAGGAACGGTGCGGCGACGGGTGGTTCTCGGATCACTCCGAGATGCCCGATTCCATTCTGCTTCTTTTGGGGCCTCCCGGTTCCCAGGAGAACCCCGCCAGATCTCCCAGAGAGAGATCTGGAGCAGGGGGCTTTGTTGTGGCCCCTCCCATGACTGGCAAATGCGGGGAGGTGTCTACTTTATGGCCTGAAGCAAGAGCAGTTTGCGAAGGGGAACATGGCTGCCATGTTCCTCACAGCCGCCGCTCCCGTTTTACTTATACTTGAATTTGCATGGGTTACAATTACAGCAACAGAGCAATACAGAAGGAAAAATAAAAGAGCTGTGAGTACATATATCTTTAAGTTCAAAGAAGAAGGTTAGCAAAATACCCCGAATTTAATGACTTAAAATCGAAAAAGAAAGCGACTAGAAATTGGGAGGGAAGGAGTTAAGCGTCAAGTGATATTTTCTTTTGGGGGCAACAAAGGTTGTTCTCATTGGACATGATTTATAGCTTATGCTGAAGAAGTCTGAAATTCCAATTGAATGATATTTAGGTAGTTACGAAACCTGAATGAGCTTGTGTAAACAGAGTGATTAAAATGGTGCTCGCAAGGGAAACCGACATGGAGGATGAAATTGATGAAAATACTTTGGTGGTTGAAATGTCGGTTGATCCATTTCTAAAGATTCTAAAGGATGGAATACAAAAGGGGATAGAACAAGCATTTGCAAGTTTGCATGACCCTCAGCTGGAGATAGAGAGGTCTGAAAAACCGGAACAATGTGCACAGAGTTTAGAGGGGGCTTTCGTGTGTCAGCAAGAAAAGGAAAGTACAGAGATGTTATATTTACCAACACTAAGGCGAAATAAGAAGACAACAAAAGTGAGCTATTTGAAGAGGGAGATAATAAAAAGAAAGGTGCAAAGATTTTCTCCCAATAAGAAGAAAAACTGGAAAAGGAAAAGACATGAACTATTTGTTTGGAAGGCTAAAAGGGACAAAATAGTACTGAGGCATGATTTTTTGAAAGCTACTGAGGAGAGATTGAAAATGAATTACCACTCCTGTAAGGGGAAACATCACATAGACATGTTGCTATGTAAAAAGAGGCTCCAGATTCACAGAAGGCAAACTAAAGTATATGAAATGTTTATGCATTTTTTCTCTCTTGCCTTTTGAAAGTGTGTAAAATGGAATGAATAGACCTGAGATTACGAGAGCAGGCTGATCAGAGCCCACAGAGTGTGTTCGTCCTTCTCAGTTGGCATTCTCCCTCCAACAAAAACGCCACATTATCTATCTGAGGCCCCTGCCACACGGGGGTGGGTGGGGGTGGGAAGCACGGGCTTTTGAAAGCCGCACCAAAAGAGACACGCGGCAGCGGGATCACATAGATCCCCTGAGCCGCTGCGCAGTTCCTCCCCGGCACGATCAGATGGCAGGGGGAAGCCACTGAAGAAAGAGCGCGGCATGCGCAGTTCGGCCGGGAGCCTGGATTGCTCCGGACGACGGGCGCGCAGGCGATCCCACGGCCGCACTTGATGTGGTGTTCCAGGTAAGTCCTCCTCTGTAGGTGGTTCTTTTTTGCAGCAGGTTTTCAAGCTTTAGGGACGGATCGGGGACAGGTGCGCGCCGCTTCCCAGATGGTGCGGTGAGATCGCGCCCGTTTGCTGCGTCCCCGATCCGTCCCTCTCCCGGGCCAAAACCTTCCATGTGACCGGGACCTGAGTTAACTAATCCAAAGTACAGAAGAGCCTTTATGCTAGCACGCCTTAATGCCTTACCTTCAGCAGTGACTCTAGGAAGATTCAGTGGAATTCCATACTCAGAGCTGAATTGATCTCCCCATTATTTCATCCGAACTCTTTCTCCAGAAGCGAAATCATCCTGGCTACTCAGAGAGAAAGATAAACAAACCACTCTGTGTGGGGGGGAAATCTTTGGCAGCTGTTGTTAAGTTACACAATAACTAACTTTTAGGTTCTCCTCCCATGAGATGAGGGTTTGCTCTTTATGACTTCTGCTGAAAAAACAGTAAGAAGTAAAGTGACATATTTAAAGTTAGGGATTTTTTGTTCCAGGGTGCATTACATTACACTTAACTTCATTTGCCCTATTGTTGCCCGCTTAGAATCATAGAATCACAGAGCTGGAAGGGACCTCCAGGGTCACAATTCACAAATACCTCCCCCCACACACACGCACACCCAGCAGTGACCCCTGTTCCATGCCCAGAAGATGGCAAAAAACCTCCAAGATCCCCGGTCAAACTGTCCTGGTGAAAAATTGCTGCCTGACCCAAACGTGGTGATCAGCATTTCCTTGACTGTGTAAGAAAGGCCCACGAAAACTAAACACCGAGGCAACCCTTCCTGCCCTCCCTCTCATGATCTGCCCAAGTTCCCAGAATCACCAGTGCTGTCAGATGGCCATCTAGCCTCTGCTTGAAAACCTCCAAAGAAGGAGAGCCCACCACATCCCGAGGAAGCCTGTTCCACTGAGGAACTGCTCTGTCAGGAAGTTCTTCCTAATGTTTAGCTGAAAACTCTTTTGATTTAATTTCACCCCCTTGGTTCTGGTCTGACCTTCTGGGGCATCAGAAAGCAACTCTGCAAAATCCAATTTGTCCAATTTATGGAGAATCTCCTGAAATTGCTCACAGTCAGCCTTGGCTTTTTCACCATTCTGAGTAATGTTGTGTCATCTGCAAACTTGGCCACCACACAGCTCCTGCCTAGTTCCACAGAATGTATGAAATGACTCTTGGTGAAGAGAGCGGCCACCCTACAAGTTTTTACATCCCTGCACAAACCCACTACTAAAAGTAGAGTTCAATCAGGCATGGGAAGATCCAGGACCCCCAGGTTCACTGAGTGGAGTTCAATCAGGCATGTTGGTGTCTAGAGGTGCCCGCAAATCCACTCAGTGAACCTGGGGGTCCTGGATCTTCCCATTGTCTGTATTTGCTTCTCTGAGAGCCAGTTTGGTGTAGTGGTTAAGTGTGTGGACTCCAATCTGGGAGAACCGGGTTTGATTCCCTACTCCTCCACTTGCACCTGCTGGATGACTTTGGGCAAGCCATAGTTCTGGCACAGCTGTTCTTGAAAAAGAGCAGTTTCTGTCAGAGCTCTCTCAGCCCCACCTACCTCACAGGGTGTCTGTTGTGGGGAGGGGAAGGGAAAGGAGTTTGTAAGCCACTCTGAGACTCCCTTGGGTAGTGAAGGGCGAGGTATAAATCCAATCTCTTCTCCTCCTCCCCTCTTTTGACCAAAGTAGCATGAGGAAAGCACAGAGCACTTCAGCTGGTGGTTCTCTGGAAGCGATGAGGATGTGTGCAGATGATGAAGAAGAAAAGATTGGATTTGTAGCCTTCCCTTCACTATCCGAAGGAGTCTCAGAGCAGCTTACAATCCCTTTCCCCTTCCCCTCCCCACAACAGACATCCTGTGAAGTAGTTGGGGCTGAGACAGCGCTGAGAGAACTGCCCCTGAGAGAACAGCTCTGAGATAACTTATGACTGTCCCAAAGTCATACCAGCAGCTGCATGTGGAGGAGTGGGGAATCAAACCCAGTTCTCCCATATTAGAATCTACACTCTTAACCAGTACACCAAACTGGCTGATTGAAATCCACTACACCAGTGTTGTCATTTTTTCTTCCATACAATTTGCTACTCATCATTACTAAGAGACTGCAAAGTTTGCATGCATCCAAATGTAGTTGTTAGACAATATCTGTGTGAGGATGTGTGTTCTCTATCCAAATGCCAAGGGTTTCCTAAGAAATTATGGGTAATTCTGCAATTGGTCTGGGCAGAAATCTTACCCCAGCCTTCACTGCCCTCTTTAATTACTGGAGTCTTGATCATTATCATTAGTGTAGAATTTCACCTGCTTATCACAGACACTTTCCTCTTTTCTTTGTTGCCACTCTTTACAGTAGCTAAAGAGCCAGTTTGGTGTAGTGGTTAGAATTGCAGACTCTAATCTGAGAACCGGGTTTGATTCCCCACTCCGCCACATGTAGCTGCTGGTGTGACCTTGGGTAAGTTGCAAGCTATTTCAGGGCTGTTCTCTCATAAGCAGTCTTTGAAAGAGCTCTCTCAGCCCCATCTACCTCACAGGGTGCCTGTTGTGGGGAGGGGAGGGGAAAGGAGATTGTAAGGCACTCTGAGACTTTAATCTCTTCTTCTTCTAAATGTAGCTACCTCACAAGGCTGAAATCTGACTATCTCCCAATGCTGTCTCTGGCTTTCTCCACAATCTGTCTCAAAACACTGCATCCAATGCCTTATGCATTATGATACCCTGGAGTACAGAAATGCAATATGCTCAAATTCAGCATTATTTTAGGAAAAACCTTCTTTAAACATCAGCCAGTCAATGTTTATTACGGTCAAAAACCAGGGCCGGAAGTGGGGCGGCCGGAAGCAGGGGGCGGGGCTTCGTCATGTGCCCCGTCCCCGTACTTAACCCGGGGGAACTGCGATCCCCAGCGACCCCCCCAAAATGACCTCTGCTCGTAAGTGATACGTGATGTATAATTTGGCCACATTTTCAATCTACTGTAGTTTATAGGGAACATTGTTTCTTTGTTTTGAGATTCAATGTCACTCAATCTTTGTAATACCAGGGCCTTTGCTTTATTCAAACCCAAATCAAAAAGCTCTTCTGGATTCACACCGATCATCCTAACTTTATCAATTATCTTTGCAGACCATACGGGGTAGAGTACAGTGGCTAGGAGAAAGGGTATTAAACCCTTCAGATTTAGACGTATCCTTACCCAGAAATAAATCATGTATTCCCATATTTTTAGGATATATTTAGGAGCTGCGGTGGCTCAAGTGGTTAAGACGCTGAACTGCAGGCTGTGGAAGGTCAGTAGTTCAGCAGTTCAAGACCTGGGTGCCGCATGACGGAGTGAGCTCCCGTCTCTAGTTCCAGCTCCTGCCAACCTAGCAGTTCGAAAGCAAGAAATTGCAAGTAGATAAATAGGTACCACTTCAGTAGGAAGGTAACAGCGTTCAGTGCGCCTTGGTGTTTAGTCATGCCGGCCACATGACCACGGAAACGTCTTCGGACAGCACTGTTCGGCTTTGAAACGGAGATGAGCACCGCAACCCTAGAGTTGGATTCGACTGGCTTTCGAGCAAGGGAACCTTTACCTTTACCTGGGGAGGTCTGTTTCTTGCCTTAAAATGATATTGGAAGTGCATCTAGGTGCATTAAACAAAGCCCTAAGAAATTTTGATTGTACAGTTTCTAAGAACTTAACATTTCTTAGAAGCAGTTAAACCAATTTGTGACTCATATAAAAGCTGAGTTAAGGATTTTGTTTGGAATAATTTTAGAGCCGCAGGCATCAGGCCTGAGCCCTTTTTTTGCAGCATTTGCTGATGTGATCGAATAAGTCTTAAACCTAGCATTGTATGTAAAAACAACTCCTAGATAGTGAAAGGTTTTGACTGGTCAATGCTGTTACCTTTGATTTTCCGGTTAGCCTTCCTATACCATCTATTGAAATGTTAAAATTGTATTTATTTGTTTGTTTGTTCAATTTATACCCCGCCCTCCCTCCCAGAGCAGGCTCAGTGCAGCTTACATAAAGATAAAACACATAAATAACAATGATAAAATCATAAAACCTTCTAAAACCATACAAAATTATCATATTATAAAGTGCTAGCAAGATCTCTAGCTAATGTTCCTTAAAGAGGATGGTGACAGTCCTAGTGATATATCTGGTGGTCTCAGTTTTTGAGTTACTGATTAATAACTGTTCAATATCACATTGATTTTTTTCTTTAAACATCTAGCTTTGCAGTTCCGGTGTGCGGCAAGGTGCGAAGACAGAGAGTCACTAAATCTATGAGATCTAATACAGCAGGCGCGTTCCAGTCCGGATGTAAGCAGAGGGCAGCGGAGGAACTATGAGGTAAAAATAGCACTGTGTACAATTCGGGTGAGAAGTTGAGGAAACTACAGCCCCTTTCTCATGAGGAAAATCTGAAGAGTCTGGGGAACTTGAGTTTAGGAAAAAGAGAACTGAGAGGCCGAGGACATGATAGGTAACTGCAGAATTATGCATGTTGTGGAGAAAATAGATAGGGAGAAAATTATCTCCCCCTGCACAATACTGGAAGTCAGGGGCACCCAACAACGTTGATGGACAATGTTTTAGATTATTATTGCCATCAAGTGACCCCATATTCGGTTTTCAAGGCAAGAGACGTTCAGAGGTGGTTTGCCATGGCCTGCCCCTGTGTCACCACCCTGGTATTCCTTAGTGGCCCCCCTTCCAAATGCTGACCAGGGCTAATCCTGCTTAGTTTCCAAGATCTGACGAGATCGGGCTAGCCTGGGCTATCCAGGTCAGGGCAGATTTAAATGGACAAAAAGAAATATTTCTTTAATTGATGAGTGACTGAATTGTGGGATTCACTGCCAGTGGATATAGTATGTATGGATCTAGACAAAAACAAAAAAACAAGGAACCACTCTGAGTGCAATTACTTCATCTGCAGTCTGACATGCTGCAGTCTATTCTACCACCTCTGAACTCTTCCACACCATTCTGGCCCACAAATAGGCCAAACCTCCAAGTCTTCTTCTGAAGAATGAAGGCAATTGATCAGGAAATGGTAGATAAGGGCCTGGTGTCATCACTGAAAGCCTTCATTTCCCCTTCCTGTGCCAAGACTCTGAAGTCAGGAGAAAGGCCAGTCACCCACCCCCTTCACTCTAGGTATTCTCTTCAGCGTTTGCTACCCTGATAGGAATCTGACCAGTTCACGGGAAGTGAAAATGTAAAATACAAAGAAGATCTTTGAACTGTTCCCTGCAACAAAAATGGTTTTCAAGTAGAACACGCTCACCCTGTGCCCTCTCTAAATGATACCTCCGGGTGAAATCACACACATGTTCAGCTGATCAAGAGCATGCCTGAATAGATACGACATAAATGTCGCCGAAACAGTTCATGGAGGCCAGGTCCATCTGTGGCTCCTAGCCATGGGGGCTAAAGGGAACCTTCAGAGACAGTAGACCTCTGGAATACTTATGCTAGGAGGCAACTGATACAGTCCAAAGGATATTGTCCTAGGAGTAATTCCCCTCTGAATCACATGGGACTTCCTTCCCAAGTAAATCTGTGCAGGACTGCTTCCAGCATCAGGAAAAGGCCTTGCCTTTCTGCTCTGTGTTTGCATGTCCTCCAGGGAAACTAGTCTGGCCACTCTGTAAAACAGGAAGCTGGTGACTCAATGAACCTCTGTTCTGATCTCGCATGGCTCTTCTTATTGTGATCCTCTTGATACGCACCATTGCCATTTTCTGTGAACAGCGCAAGGCACATGTTTCCCAGCTTTAGTATGTGTGAACAAGGACCCTAAGAAATTCTGGGTTTTCCAGTTGTGCACACCGATACAGGAAAATATACACATTGCCCTGTTGACATAACATAAGGACTGTTCTCTATCTGTCTTTACACACTGGCGACTGTCATGACTGGAAAGGGCTGGTGTCAGGCTTTTTGGGGGGTTGCCAGGTCCCCCTGGCCACCCGCAAGGGGTGGGGAGTAGAGTAGCCAGAGCCAGGTTGGGAAACTCCTGAGGAATTAGCCTGGGGAGGACAGGGACTTCAGTGGGGTACAGCGCCAGAGAGCCCACCCTCCAAAGCATCCATTTTCTCCAGAGGTAGTAGGGTTGCAGCCTCCCGGGGGAGGTGGGGGATACCCTGCTGCCAGGCCTTGCCAACCCTGTCAATCAGTTGACTGGTGGGAAGACTTACCAGGAGAGGAAAGGAGGCCCAGGTGACAACTCTGGCATGCACTGGAAGTGATGTCATCATATTGGCAATGTCATGGTGACGCTCTGGTATTAAGGCAAAAACTCTATGGTAGAAGCTATCTTTACCATAGAGGTATTGCCCAAATACCAGAGCATCAGCCTGACATCACAGCATAATGACATCGCTGCCGGTGCATGCCAGAGATGATGCAGCCACATCACTGGCAACTTTGCCTGGGCCTCCCCCCCTCGACTCCTGGTAAGTCCCCCCATTCCCCGCCGGTGGCCAGGAGAGACCTGGAAGCCCTGCTCTGTAGTCTGGAGATGAGCTGCAATTCTAGGGGATCCTCAGGTCCCACCTGGAGGCTGGCATCCCTAGGCTGTCTCCTACCACACATTCTAACCATCGCAGTCATCGACCATGTTATCATTTCTGTTTTCCCCGTCAGTTCTGCCTGCCAGCAAGAGAATCTTTGCCGAAGAAAAATCCCAAGTAATCAACCAAAATAAAGGAAAACAACTTCTGAAGCCGCCTCTTCACGGGGTTTTCCTAACAAGGCCTGTTTGGGGTCCTTTCCCGTGCTCTCCCATTGGTTCATCTGGGATGGGACCAAGCAGAAGCAGAAAACTTTCCGCCTCCCTGGCCTTTCTTGCTCCTCCTGCCCTTTCACTTGGATTCTGACGGTTCAGTCATAATTGGAAAAGAGGAGAAAAGTCATGAAGGGAACCTTCTGTTTTTTGCTCAGTACTGACCCAAGGGAGACGGGGGGGATGGGAAAGACTCGACAGGCAAGTAATGAAGGCTTTCTAAATCTTACTGGGGAAGGGCTCCTGAGAAGATCTGAGACGCCAAACTGGCAGTTCCTGATGAGAGGGAGGAAGGAGCCAGTTTGGTGTAGTGGTTAGGAGTGTGGACTCTAATCTGGGAGAAGCGGGTTTGATTCCCCACTCCTCCACTTGCAGCTGCTGGAGTGACCTTGGGTCAGTTACAAGTTCTTTCAGAGCTGTACTCTCAAGGGCAGTTCTCGAGAGAGCTCTCTCAGCCCCACCTACCTCACAGGGTGTCTGTTGTAGGGAGAGGAAGGGAAAGGAGATTGTAAGCCGCTCTGAGACTCCTTTGGGTAGTGAAGGGCAGGGTATCTTCTCTTCTAGACCGTGCCAAAATCCCAT
>NW_015169173.1:784121-807667 GCF_001447785.1 Gekko japonicus
CCCTCTGCCCATCTCTCCCTCGTTCCTCCTTACCTTCTTTTAAAAGAGCAGACAAGGAAAGGAATCTTCAGGTCATTCTGTTGCGGTTTCTTCTTAGAAGAACGATCCTGCTTTTGAGAGGAAGGTCATGCAAGAAGCCCATTGGAGAAAGTAACCGATAGCAGGGCTTGCTTTTTTTCTTTTTTAAGTGGAACTAGACTCAGAATGTTCAATTCCAGGGGGGAAACATTTGGGCAGTCCAAAAATCCAGACAAAATTGCATAGAAAAAATGATCGATAACACAGTGGAAAAGTTTGGTGAGTTGTCCAGGCTCCCCTTGAAACTCCAGAGCTGGACCGAGCCTACCTATTTCTCCTACTCCTGACAAACACATGCCTCATCGAATTGACTGCTGGTCTCTACCAAGTGTTTACGAGTGTTCCAAAGAAGGAGGAAACAGTTCTTGCGGCTGGGGGACGCCTTTCCTGGCAGGTCATTTGAAACGGAAACTGTCAATCTGATGATGAGGGCAGAGGTGGACGAGAATATCAGCAGAGCATTCTTAACAGAGACCGGGGGAGGGGGGAGCGCTACATGAAACATTTGTGTCTGTTTTTGTTTCCCCTTGTTCTCTATGTTGTTTAAATCTCACTCCATATACAATTTTGCTGGAGTTCATGATACCACAGGTGAAGCATGAATATGACATTCCTCTGCATTAGCATTGTCCATTTCCAGGCCTGGGTATCTTCTCTCACTTTGTGTAGGCCTCTAAATTCTGTGGAATACGACTCTAAACAACACTGTTTCTGTGTACACACAAGGAAAATGGAAGTGTGTGGTAGTGGCACATGCACAAATTACAATCGTATAGGACTGTATAGATTCAACTTTTCTTTTAGAAGAAGAAGGAGAGAAGAGATTGGATTTATACCCTGCCTTCCCCTCCCCACAAGAGGAGAGGAGATGGAGGAGGAGATTGGATTTATACCCCGCCCTTCACTACCCAAAGGAGTCTCAGAGCAGCTTACAAACTCCTTTCCCTTCACCTCCCCACAAGAGACACCCTGTGAGGTCTTGACAGAAACTGCTCTTTTTCAAGAACAGCTGTGCCAGAACTATGGCTTGCCCAAGGTCATCCAGCAGGTGGAAGTGGAGGAGTGGGGAATCAAACCTGGTTCTCCCAGATTAGAGTCCGCACACTTAACCACTACACCAAACTGGCACTTAACCACTACACCAAACCACTACACTAAAACCCTGATCGATAGCAGTAGAAAAGAGCAAGAGTTCAGTATGAGCGTTCATGAGTCACTGCTCACTTCTTCAGATATCTGGTACCTGAAGAAGAGAGCAGTGACTCACGGGAGCTCATACCCTGACACAAATTGTGTTATTCTTTAAGGTGGGACCTGGGGATCCCCCAGATTTACAGCTCAACTCCAGACTCCAGAGATCAGTCCCCCTGGAGAAAATGGATGCTTTGGAGACCAGACTCTGTGGCACTGTACCCCACTAAGGTCCCCGTCCTCCCCAGGCTCCATCCCCAAATCTCCAGGAGTTTCCCAACCTGGACCTGGAAGCCCTACACAGGGCTACCCATCTTGATCTATAGCCTGATCAATACACTGTGTCTTAACAGATATTGGAATGATCTCATTTCAGTCCTCTTCTCAGAGGTCTGATATAAAAGGAAGTACCATACAATTGGCAGCCACTTATATATCTATTTTCCAGTAGGAGAAACACAATGGATTTTACAGACGAAGAATACTGAGATGCAGTAGTAGAAAAATAGTCTATAATCAGTCAGTGAATCCATGGCAGAGAATTCTGAAGTGGAACAGTCAAATAATAATAAAAAGAGTATAGCAGAGCTGGTGTTTGGAGGCTGGGTGCTCCCATAGAATGGACCGTTAAAATTTAGCATGAAGGGAGACAATGCCAAACAGCTGTTTGCCAGGGACAGCTGCTTCTTCTTCTTCTCCCCCGCCCCCGCTGTATGGGGGGGGGGCTGGAGGCCTGAAATTCTGGAACCCCTTCCAAAACCCCCAAAGCAGAATCTCCAACCAGCAAGGACACTCCTGAAAAATTGAGATAACGGAACCAGTGCCGTCCGCGAGATCTGGATCCAGAACTGACACAAAGTTATTTGAAGTACATATTCCTGGACAGCACCCTTGGAGCCCCTCTGTATTACATCCTTGGGTAATGTGTCCCTCAAAGTGGTCCTGGCCATCTCTTTAGCCAGAAGTCTTTCTGAACTCAATGCCCTGTTGGTGAGGAAGGAGCTCTGCAAAGTCTTTGAGCCATCTGCAGTTTCAAAAGTGAATGCCTGTTTTCATGGATTTCAAGAACTGGTGTCAACCTTCTGGCTCCATTGCAGGGAGAAGGAATGGCACACGATCCGTGTCTGTATGGCCCTACAGAACAACATCCAGTGCACAGCAAAGTTCGGAAAAACAGGCAACTCATCTATTTCCATCTGGTGTCAAAGCAAGGTAAATCAAGGCAGACATTTCTCTAGCTTTGAGGTCCAGCACCTGCCTGTCCTGTTGAGGTTCAAAGGAAATGCAACAACCAGCCACAAAAGCACCTCTGGAAGAAATCTGCAGGGCAGCCACATGCATCTCACTTCCCACTTTTCTGCACCATTCCACTTCTGCAACTGCTGACACAACTTTCAGAAGGAGGGTATTCCAGGAAATACTCTCCGCTGAAATTATCTGGCAGGGTGGACTCACTGCCATTCAACAGCACAGCTTGGATTCCCTCATCCAACAACAGAGAATGGAATACTGGAACTCCCCCTCCCCCCAATTTTTATTTATATTTTACATCATTCTTGGCAGATGTACCGGTTACAATAAAGTTTTTTACATTATTGTGAGTCTATAACATTACTTATTTTCTAGCCGCTTATACTGGAGCTTACCCTGAAGACTCCTTCTTGTGGGTGAATGAGGGGAAGCCAGCGTCACCTGGGCTACTTCCGCAACAACTGCTGCCGACACAGTTTGCAATGCAAGAGAGATTCCGAATTTCAGCTCTGCCACTTCTTTCCTTTCTTTTTGCCTTTCTGCAGTTTCCTGTCCTATGTACCGTATTCACCCACCTATCATCTTTGTAAACTCACACTTTGCAAACTCACATTTTGTACAGAAGGGAGGGACTGTGAATTCAAACTTCACGTTGCAAACTCAGACTCGGATGCCATCTGCTCTTCAGTTTTAACTGTACAGTGAAGTGGGAAGATGCAAAAGGGACAGGAAATGACAATTGTTGAATGTGAAACAAAACAAAATATGCCAGCCAAGCGGCGGGGAGAAAAATTTCCCCGTGTGGGGACTTACAGTGACACAATCCTCAAGGGGGGAAAGAAGGAGGAGGAGAAGTTTGAACACCAAAAACACAACAAGATAAATGGGTGGGAAGGGACAGCTCCACCCCCTCCTCGTGCTCTCTCCGTTGAGCTGGGCAGGGCCACTCAGGAGGCTGAAGTTGGTTCCTTATTCGCACTTCCTTATTCATTCCTTATTCGTTACTTATTCGTGTAGTAGTCAGAAACACTAGGGAGAGTGAGTTGGAAAGCTCTGAACCCCAAAATAAGGTCTGGACCACCACGTATCATATACCCCCACATTCACAGGACTCTAACCTTCGAGGGGACACATTCTGTGAATGTAGTGGAGAGTCCTGTGAATGTGGGGGTATATGATACGTGGTGGTCCAGACCTTATTTTGGGGTTCAGAGCTTTCCAACTCACTCTCCCTAGTGTTTGCGTCTACACAAATAAGTAACGAATAAGGAAGTGTGAATAAGGAACCACAATGCTCGTGGCATCAGAACCGGTGTTTGGACCGGGCATCACTGCATGTCAGCTTGCAGGGCCCAGTCCCCAGCACGTGGGGATGTTTCATTTGGGGTGGTCACAAGATTATTTTGGGGTGCAGCCTGGCGCCAGTGTCTGTCCGTGTGACTGTCCTAGGGGCACTGCACCTTGGAGCAGCTGGCACCAGAACCGCGCTTTGGATGAGCACACGAAACATGTCCCCTCGAAGGGGAGGGTCCGCTGAAGACGGGGGTGTATTTGATGTGTGGGTCCAAACCTTATTTTGGGTGCAGGGGGCACTTCCTTATTCAAATCTCCTTTGACATACATGCCTCGGGGAAGGCCTACGAATAGAAGCTTGTGGCATCAGAACCGGTGTTTGGACCGGGCATCACTGCATGTCACCGTGCAGGGCCCAGTCCCCAGCACGTGGGGATGTTTCATTTGGGGTGGTCACAAGATTATTTTGGAGTGCAGCTTGGCTCCAGTGTCTGCCCGTCTGACTGTCCTGGGGGCACTGCACTTTGGAGCAGCTGGCACCAGAACCGCGCTTTGTACCAGCACACAGAATGTGTCCCCTCGAAGGGGAGAGTCCTGTGAATGTGGGAGTATATGATACGTGGTGGTCCATACCTTATACACAAATAAGTAACGAATAAGGAATGAATAAGGAAGTGCGAATAAGGAACCAACTTCAGCCTCCTGGGCCACCCTCCGGTCCCAAAGCTATGCCTGTAATCAAACAGCAAAAGAGTTGTTTCCATGCAAATCCTGCCCACTTCTTTAATCTTGCATCAAGGAGAGAACTTTAAACCCAGAAGTCCCTTCTTCTGCTGTATCTGTAAGCAATTTTAAAACAAAGTTCAGTCTCTGCTGGACCCTGCCAGCCAAAACCAGCCATGCACCCAGGGCCATGCCAGCAGGTACCCCCTGCCTCTTCCAAATGTGGTGTTTGCCCATCTCTCTCTCTCTCCCTGTGGCTGGAATGCTTGCCGTAAATGGGCCCTGGCACACACGCCTGTGGTTGACTCCTGCTCAGTCAGACCTGAGAGGACAAAAGGTTTCACTGCCCCCTGACATCAGGGGCCAGGCACAGGTGGGCACTTCCTGTCTGGCTTCCCTGGAAAACAATTGTGGAATGATACTCAGTGACTGAGACTTGTCACTGGCAGGTGAGTCCCTTTCAGGTTCCCTGGCAGAGTGAAGGGTAAATAATCATATCAGCCAACAAAGCGGCACTTAGAAATTAAGACTGAAATGTAAATCAGCTCCCCCATCTCCTTAAGAGGACCCTCTTTCATAGGCAGCCCTGCCCAGCTGATATCTTGGGTGGCTCCCGCTGAGCTGCTTCCCAAAGATCTTGCATAGCAATCAATGGAAACACGGAAAAGGAGATAACCTGTCCTCCTCTTCCTATACCTCCAGCGCTTACCCGAGAAGATGATTAATGGGCCAGGCTAGTATTACCTGAAGTAGCTGAAAACTCAGCGGCAGCTTAGTCCATCAGGACAGAGTCCACTGGACCGATTCTCCAGAGACCTGTATAGCCTGAGCTCCTCCCACTGCCGCCAGAGCCAATCGCATAACCATGAGGTATGAGCGTTCTGTACCCAGAGCTCATTGGCTTCATCCTTTGGTGTAGCAGTTATGTTTGGTGTACTGGTTAAGAGTGGCAGACTCTAATCTGGAAAACCGGGTTTGATTCCCCACACCTCTGCATGCAGCCAGCTGGGTGATCTTGGGTCAGTCACAGTTCTCTCAGAGCTCTCTCAGCCACACCCACCTCACAGGGTGTCTGTTGTGGGGAGAGGAAGGGAAGGAGATTGCAATCCACTCTGAGATTCCAAGTGAAGGGCGGGGTATAAATCCTCCTCCTCCTCCTCTCAGCATGTTTCCACCCTGCCCCCTCACCAAGGTGGGAACTACTGGAAGATGAGATTGTGATGCAGTGCACTGAAAAACAACTGAAAACGATTTCTAGCATACCTAATTGTCCAGCACCCTTCCTGCAAGAGTCTCTTCATGCCTTGACACAGATCGGATAGCAATTCAAAAGCTTACATGGCCAGATAGAGTAACAGTTGCTGAAATCCACCAAGGCCCAACTCCGAAAAGGTCCATCAAGTCCGCTTCTTTCTCTCCCCTCCTCTACAAAATGAAATGGAGAAATTCATGATGGGTGGGAAGTCTCCAGGCCCTCTTCTTGCTTGACACCCCAGCTTTGGGCCAGTGCGCTCTGCAGGGCGTTGTTCCCCCTGGCCAGAAGACCATCTACAAGACTCAGGAAAACAAGAAAGCCTCAACATTCTTGTCCTAATCCTTGGGAGTGGGCCAAATCTGAGTCTTCTTGTCTCTTCCAGTGGAGAGGCTGCCTTGTGGCTCCTCCCACTCATACCAGCTCTTCCTTCCCAGTGAGCCTGAAGTGCGAACTTACAAGTTACAGAGGAAATGTAGCTCCTTAGTAAAGGTTTCCCTTGCTTGAAAGCCAGTCGAATCCGACTCTAGGGTTGCGGTGCTCATCTCCGTTTCAAAGCCGAAGAGCCAGCGCTGTCCGAAGACATTTCCGTGGTCATGTGGCCGGCATGACAAAACACCAAGGCGCACGGAACGCTGTTATCTTCCCCACTGAAGTGGTACCTATTTATCTACTTGCAATTTCTTGCTTTCGAACTGCTAGGTTGGCAGGAGCTGGAACTAGAGACGGGAGCTCACTCCATCATGCGGCACACCCGGGTCTCGAACTGCTGAACTACTGACCTTCCACAGCCTGCAGTTCAGCGTCTTGACCACTTGAGCCACCGCAGCTCCATGAATTACCTTAGCCCTCAACAACTGCTTCCCTCCCCCTTCCAAATTCCTCCGTGTGTGTACCTTGCTGGTGCTGAGAGAGCGCTTGGAGGCACAAGGCTCTCTCTCTCTCTCATGCCCTGATCCCCACCACCACTTATTCCTCTAAATGTGCCACACTCTGCTTTGCAGGAGGAAAAACCCAGATGCTTAGAATGCGAGGGAGGCAGGAGGAGGTACAAGGAGAGCTCATTCAAAAAGCCCGCCGCCGAGACCTGAGAGCAGCATTCAAGTAAAAAGGAAGCAAAAGCATTCAAGAAGCAAAAGCAAGGGGGAGGAGGACCAAAGGAGCCGAGAAGCTGCCTGCCTCGGACTGTGTTATGAGAAACACCCCATCCCTGCTCTTTCTTGCTTTCCTGCTTCTCAAAAAGAGAAAGGGCTGATGATACCTCTTCTTAGACAGGCTTCATCCCCCCTCCTTCAAATCCATCACAAAGAGAGCAGCCTCATCCTTCCGGGCAACCCATGGTCCTTCTCCAGTGCCTCTCTGTGATGCGGATTCAGGACCTGCCATGGCAAAAATGGTTTAGCTCTCCATGGCGCTGGGATGGATGCATTGCTAAGATATGAATCATGGATTGCCTGGATCACAATTCATTCTCTTAATTATGCTTGGGTGTTTTTTTTTTAAGTGGTCTTGCATCAGTACTCATCATATCAGTTTGTCTGCACTCTGGGACTGACTCTGTAATCTGAAGGGGCAACTTTTCCAGCCCTGTTTATCCGCATTAGAAATGCATCCCAGGGTGGTGAAGAGAACTATTGCCCAGCATCAGGGACAGAGATCCATTCACTGGGATTGAACCTGGGAATGTCTACATGCAAGGAAATATTTTATCACTGAGTCACAAAGCCGCCACCCCCCATCTACTGCCCCTCCTAACTGCCAGCAGAGTATTAACATAGCGACGGTGCACAACCTGATTGAAGTGTAGATAAAGCAAGATAACATACTTGATAGTAAACAGAAGAGGCAGAGACAGTGTCCTGACTATGGCCGATTCTGCATTCACATTTTAAAATCGTTTTCGTGCTGCTGTGATGCCGTCTTTCTCTATGCTTCTTTGAATGTTGTTTGGAGAAGATTCTTTTAAAGCAGTGCAGAGGTGCAATGACAGTGGAGCCGCCCAGATAAACATATGTGGACGTGTGAAAGTATGCAAGCATACTTTCACCATAGTTGGTGAAAACGACACCAAATGTAGACAGCTTTTTTGAAGATGGAGTCAGAAGGCTGGGACACCGGTGGGAAAGACAAATGCAGATTCCGCCTTCATCACTAGCGGGGAGAGGGTGGGGAAAGGGGGGACTAAGTCTGGAACTTCCCCGAAGAAGAAGGACATTGCCCTAAGAGAAGCAATCTGGAGACTGCCGAGGAATAACACTTAACAGGAGAGAGAAAGTGCTGATGTCACTATCCTATCTAATTGTCTTCTTGCTGCCCCCTGCAAGGTGTTCTTCTCCTCTTCTTTGTACACCAGACGTCGCCTTTCCCAACTCTTTGTTGTTGTTGTTCAGTCGCACAGTTGAGTCCGACTCTTCGCGACCCCATGGACCATATCACGCCAGGCCCTCCTGTCTTCCGCCGTCCTCTGAAGTTTGCTCAGTTTCATGTTCGTTGCATCTATGACACTGTCTAACCATCTCATCCTTTGCCGTCCCCGTCTTCTTTGACCTTCAATCTCTCCCAGCATCAGGGTCTTCTCCAGTGAGTGCTCCCTTCTCATTTGGTGGCCAAAGTATTTGAGCTTCAGTTTCATTATCTGGCCTTCCAGGGAACAGTCAGGGTTGATTTCTTTTAGGATTGACTGATTTGATCTTCTTGCAGTCCAAGGGACTCTCAAGAGTATTCTCCAGCACCATAGTTCTCTGTTAAACTTTGCCCTGCTTCATTTTGCTTTCCAAGGCCAAACTTGTCTGTTATTCCGGTTACCTTTTGACTTCCTACTTTAGCATTCCAGTCCCTTATGATGATGAGGACATCCTTTTTTGGTGTTAGTTCTAGGAGGTGTTGTAGGTCTTCATAGAGCCGGTCCACTTCAGCCTCTTCTGCATCAGTGGTTGGGGCATAGACTTGGATTACTGTGATGTTGAATGGTTTGCCTTGGAATCGGACAGAAATCATTCTGTCATTTTTGAGATTGTATCCCAGTACTGACTTTTGCACTCTCTTGTTGACTATAAAGGCCACACCATTTTTTCTACGAGATTCCTGGCCACAGTAGTAGATATAATGGTCTTCTGAGTTAAATTCGCCCATTCCTGTCCACTTTAGTTCACTGATTCCTAAGATATCGATGTTCAGTCTTGCCATCTCATTTTTGACCACGTCAAGCTTACCTTGATTCATGGATCTTACATTCCAGGTTCCTATGTAGTATTGTTCTTTGCGGCATCGGACTTTCCTTTCACCATCAGACACATCCACAACTGAGCTTCCTTTCGGCTTTGGCCCAGCTGCTTCACTCTTTCTGGGGTTACTTGTACTTGCCCTCTGCTCTTCCCCAGTAGCATATTGGACACCTTCCGACCTGAGGGGCTCATCTTCCGGCATCATATCTTTTAGCCTTTTGATACTGTCCATGGGGTTTTCTTGGCAAAAATACTGGAGTGGGTTGCCATTTCCTTCTCCAGGGGATCACGCTTGGTCTGAGTTCTCTGCTGTGGCCTATCCATCTTGGGTGGCCCTCCACAGCATAGCCCACAGCCTCATCGAACCACGCAAGCCCCCTCACCACGACAAGGCAGTGATCCATGAGGGGGTCCTCATGGGGAGTAGGATCCATGCTACTAGTGTCATAATAATCATGAAGTTGGGACAGGAATTTTTGAAACATGATACCAAGAAATATAAGCTTTAACAGAAAGAGACAGTGAACAGACTTGCAATGATTAACAGCCTAAAAGGGCAGTGAACCAAATAAAGGTAATGATCAATAGTAAAGCAATCCCTCCAAAAGCAAAATCAAGCCCTGAACAAAAAGAGATTGCAAAAGTTCAGAAAATTCAGCCTTCATCTTCAAACACAGTGGTTCTAGTTCTGTTTTCCAGTTTTTAAGCTGGATATCCTATTTAAGTTCCATATTAAATCATGATATTGTTATGGATATTAGCTTAAGTATACAAACCATCATCAACTGATCTAACTCTCAGTGTGGCCCCATCTGTGGACACTTAAATCCAGAGTCCAGAGCCGTGGATAGATAAGACAGACTTTTCTACAGACCTGAAACCACAGGTGAAAGCCAGTGTACTGCCGGGGCTAGAGGATCTGGGAGACCCAGGTTTAAATCCCCACTCTGCTGTGGAAGCTCATTGGGTGACTTTGGGTCAGTCACACTTTCTCAGCTGAAGCTACCTCACAGGATTGTTGTGAGGATAAAACAGAGGAGAGGAGGGGGACGGAGCTGAGCGGAGCAACATGGCTGTCGCATGATTTAACTGCTCCACAGAAACTCTTATCCCCCAGCTACAGAAATCATCGATGATCACCTTCTAAGCAGAAAAAAGGCATGGGAAAGTCTGGAGGAGGTAAAGGGAGATCGACAAAGAAAGATCCTGCTTCAGTGGCTACTTATTTTAGAACAGAAACAACTCCAACATCTCCAGTAGAGAAGAATTCCAACATGGCAGCTGCAAAAGGCTCTCTGGAGCCTAATGAAGGTCCTCTTAGCAAGAAAGACTTACTGAACCTCAAAGAGGACCTGCAAAACTTCTTCAAAGAGTCCATGGTAGAACTTTTACACCCTGTTCAAACCAAATTGGATGAAATAACAGAAGGTCTGGGAGCAGCAGGCAGGGCAGCAGAGTCGGCCCTGGAAGCAGCAGAGGCCCTCCAAGTCGACGTAAAGGCCTTAAAACGTGGAGAGAATCAACTGCAAGTAAAGATCATTACTTTGGAAAATCGATGGCGTCAATTTAATTTGAAACTCAGAGGAGTGGAAGAGGGTGCAGAACAAGGTATGAAGGACTTCTTTTATTTTGGGTTGGCTAGCTAAAGTCTTAAACATAGAGGAGGGCTCAGCCCCAGCAATTGCAAGAGCACAACGACTAGGCCCATTAGCAGTAGCCCGCCAAAACCGCCCAAGAGATATTTTGGTGCAGTTTGTGCACGCAGCAACAAGAGATCAGGTCCTAAAGACTGCAAGGCAAAACAAAGCTCTTTCATTTAATGGCCAAAAAGTTCTTGTACTGTTAGACTTACCTCCAGAGACTTTAGAAAAAAGAAAACTATTAAAGCCCCTTTCTTTGAAATTGCTGGAAGCCAAGATTCGTTTTCGATGGAGTGCAACTTCTAACATCACTGTTTATAAAGATGGCACTTTATTCCAACTCTGATTAAAAACTGGACTAATTCTTCTTAAGACATTAAAGGTGGACTTAACTCAGGAAGAAAGAGAAACCATTGAAGCACATCCTACTTTTGAAAAAGACCAAGACACAGGAGACTGACTTTTATTCTTCTAAATATAAGGCTGAACTCAGTTTTATTATAAAAGTTGTAAGATTTGTTAAAAACAGCAAGATAACTGAAGTTACTTTTGGAGGGGGGGGAATAAGACAAAATGTTCTTTTTAAAGAAAAAAGGCCTTATTCCTCCTAGTTTAAATAAAGATGGTATGTTAGAGCCCGGTCTGTGGGGAGGGCGGGGTATAAATCTCAATAAATAAAATAAATACATAAAAATAAATAAAATGTTACACCTTTGAGCCTATTTCATTCTAAGATTAAGAAGGATCCTAAGTGGTGGAAGGGATGCAATCAGATAGGCTCTTTTTTCCACTATTGGTGGTCATGGCCAAAGATCCAGGCGTTTTGGAATTTAATTATTGCAAAAATTGAAAGTATTTTGGGAATAGATGTCCCATTTACTCCTGAAGTGATTTTGTTGAATCATTGGGATAAAGGAACTTTTTCTCAAACAACTGAAGAAATATTATCCTTAGTACTGATTGCAGCTAAAGCATTAGTTGCTCAGGTTTGGAAATTAGAGAGGAAACCCAACGTCCAACAGTGGTTCACTAAGGTATGGGACATAGTAGTTATGGACAAAATAGCAACACAGCTGTTGGAGCTTGAATATCCAGAAAGAAAAACAACGTTTTTGGAAAAATGGTTTAAATTTTTTGATTATATAAATAATGTTAAAGATAATATGACTGTGCTACCCGCAAAATACATTGATTTTGTATTTTATTAATGAAAATTTTATTGTTGAATATGTATATGCATTTCATATTTATGGTTTGTTTATTGTTATGGTTGTTGTATTATTAAGTACATTATTAAAAATAAAGTTATATATATAAAAAAAGACTGCAGCATGTAACCTGGGCTCATGTGGTTTTGGAGCATGTGAGTTTATGAAGTGTCCTTCCTAATCCTAATTTGTGCTCCTACCTTTTCTGCACGTTTACCAATGCTATGATATCCTTTCTGAGGTGTGGTGACCAGAATTGCACAGAACATTCTAAATGATGTTGCACCATCAATTTATACAGGGGCATTATGATACTGGCTGATTTGTTTTCAGTTCCCTTCCTAATAATCCCAAGCACAGTACTGACCTTTTTATTGCAGTCACATACTGTCTTGACATTTTCAGTGAGTTATCTACTATGACTCCAAGATCTCTCTCTTGGTCAGTCTCTGCAAGTTTGGACCCCATCAATGTGTTTTTACAGTTAGGATATTTGGCCCGAAGTGCATCACTTTGCACTTGGCCACATTGAACCCCATTTGCTGTGTTGATGCCCACTCGCCCATCCTCATCAGATCCGTTTGGAGTGCCTCACAATCCTCTCTGGTTCTCACCACCCTGAACAATTTTGTGTCATCCACAAATTTAGCCACTTCACTGCTTACTCCCAATGCCAAATCATTAATGAAGAAGTTAAAAAGCATCGGACCCAGTACTGATCCCTGTGGTACCCCACTGCTTATCACCCTCCACTGTGAAAATTGCCCATTTATACTCACTCTCTGTTTCCTGTTAATTAGCCAGTTTTTGATCCACAAGAGGACTTGTCCTTTTATCCTATGACTATTGGATTGGGCATGGAATACTGTTTTTAAATGCCTATAAGCAGAGTACAATAAAGAGGTCTGGTTATTTTTCCACAAGTGGATTAGTGTAGCTTTTTAATGAACAACATGTTTATCATAAAGACTGAGTGCCAAATTAGACATGAGAGCATCTCTGGGTCTGATCTGTGGACATTGTCACATCTAGATGTTCTGTGGCTGGGGGGGGGGCTCTGGGATTGGGGTTTCAGCTTCCAGCCTTTGACAGGGTGGCATTAACACCAATGCACTCTGTCAGGAGCCTGGATGTGACCTTGTATGCTTCCCTGTCCATGGAGGCACAGCTCACCAATATTGCCAGACTGGTGTTTTACCACCTATGCCAGGCACGGCTGCTGGCCCTTTTCCTGTCACCCCCTGACCTGGCCACAGTAATCCATGCAACGGTCACCTCCAGACTGGACTACTGTAACTCACTCTACACTGGCCTGCCCATGAGACTGACCTGGAAGCTCCAACTGGTTCAGAATGTGGTGGCGTGAGTCCTGGTGGGAATGCCATGGACAGCACATATATAACCTGTGTTGCCCCAGCTACATGTCAGCTATGCTGCCATGAAGGTTGGGGAGGTTGGTCTGTGTCTGGGTAATTCCTATTGCTTTCCTTTCAGGTTAATTGCTACTGCATTCCTTTCTGCGCTGTCTCTGCTGTGCGCTGAAACGCTTATCTATACAGATGTGCAGGAGGGTGTTGTGGTTTTCCCAAGGTGCCGTGAGAGAGTGTTCATTCTCAGCTTCAGCTACCTAATGGTCTCTAAGCATTAACCCACGCACGGGAGGGTGCCTAATTGGCCAGTGCTGTGGGTGTGTGTGTGTGCATATGAATACCCTATATCCTATTAGGCCTATGGGGCCGCCGCCATTCTTAACAGTGCCTATGTTACTGTATCTATAGCTCTGTAATAAAAGTATAACCGTTCCTAAATGAGTGTACTTCGTTGTTGGCTGTGGGTTCTGACACTACACTGGTTACTGATGGAGTACTGAGTCAGGTTCAAGGTATTAGTGTTGACTTTTAAGACCTTGAGCGGTCAGGGACCCACATACCTTCGGGACCGCCTTCTCCAATATGTCCCCAGAAGAGCACTGAGATAAGCTAATAAGAATTTACCGGTGATCCCCGGCCCTAGGGAGGTCTGGCTGTCCTTGACCAGGACCAGGGCAATTCCACAAGGCTTGCAGGGCAGAGATGTTCCGCCAGGCTTTTGGTTGAGGACAGCAATGGTTAAAACTGGCACCCCCCCTTTTTAAATTTGGCCCCGCATTCCGTTCTCCACTTTGCTGTACAGGCAAAAAGGATCGATCGCCATCTGGATTGGTTGTTTTATTAGTGCACTGTAATAAATTCTATCTGTTTTAATGCTGTAAATCGGCCAGAACTCACTTGTGGGGTTGGGCGATATAATAAAAATAAAAATAATAAGAAGAATAAGAATAAGTTAAACTCACAGAAATTAACATTATATGAACACAAGGAGAGACCTGCTGTAGCAAACTCAAATGATCCATCTTATCTAGCATCTGGTTTACTTTAAGTGCCAGTTAGATACAAGCATACAAGCAAGGAATGGGGACGGAAAGAGACAATCTTCTTTTGCTGCTTGTCTCCAGCATCTGGTATTGAGAGATATTTACCATTTCTGTACATGGAGGTTCTTTTGTACTACCAGGGTCAATCACTGCATTAATTTCACCCATTAATTTAATTGATGTATCAGTGATAATGTTGCAGCCCTAAACATACTTTTCTGGGAGTAAGCACCACTGAATAAAATGGGGCTTACTTCTGAGTCAACTTTCATGGCGGCGGCGGTGGATTATTGTATAAACTCAGGCTGTTGTCACATCTTATGGTTCCAAATACTCTTCAAGAAGTTTCACTTCTATTATAACTTCCTAAAGACCTTGTTTTGTTGCTTTTCTTAAATATAAGTACATGAGTTCAAGAAAATCTGAAATGTTCAGTTTGGTTATTACTGAGCTCAGTACTTAAAATCAAGTACCTTGGAGATATATAGCCTTAACAATCAAGGATGAAATATGTAGCCATCCCCAATGCATTGTATTATTAGCACAATAGCTAAATTGTAGGTGAGCCGCCTTTTTATTAGAGTACAATGCAACAGTATGGTGAAATTCTGAAGATCGTATTGCAGTTAGGAATATGTACAGCAGAACAACCACAGTGGTGTGGAATGACATTTACTTATTCTTGCTCAGTTTTGAGAGAAATTAGCTATTTTTTTTCTCTCCAAATTCTCCTGGAGGGAGGTTTGTGCAGGGCGAGCTATCTGGGGGGGGCCCGGCCGCGGCGGCGGCTGTTCTTACCTTCGGAATTTCGCTGAAGCATCTGAGCAAGAAAAGAAGGTGCAAGCACGCTTGGAGCCTGTAGCTGAGCTGGGAATCCGAGGAAGAGCATCGGCAGATACCTACCCCGGATTAGTAAGCAGTTTTTGGAACTTTGTAAACATCGGAGAGGCGTAGAAGCGAAGAGACAGCGTTTGTAGGAGAGCAGAGGAGTCGCGTCTACTCCCTTAGACCAAAGCAATCAATCGCCGAGAAAAAGAGAAGAGATAGGAGCGGCTGTTTGACGGCGGCGTTTGTCTTTTTCGAACTATAGCAAAGATTGAGAGGGGAAGACGGGACCGTGACATTCTAACTGGAAGGACCTGGATTTGACTGAGGAAACGGGACGGTGAGCAAAAATAGTGGCAAATAGAATCTAAAGTAGGTGGAGTTGGACACTGAGATATAGAGGGATTGATTACCTCCAACATCAGCTAATCAAGTCTGGGGAGGGGAACGGATTGACTGAACTGTGTTAGAATGGGCACTGATATATAGAGGGATTGATTCCCTCCAACATCAGCTGATCAAGTCTGGGGAGGGGAACGGATTGACTGAACTGTGCCTGACTAATACAGAGGACTTGTGAGAGTGGAAGAAGACCAGTGAGGGAGGAAGAATAACAAGAGGGGAAGAAAGAAGACAGCCAGAAGAAAAGGAACTATAAAGATCTGAAAAGCTGGGACTACTTGTGGGGAAAGAGAAAAGATAGTGTTTACTGTTTTCACTGTTGGTATAAGTTGGGGAAGGAAGGAAAGAGGTGTTTGAAGTAAGGTCAAATTTTTTTTTTACATATTTCTGCTTATAAATTGAGGTATTTTTTTATTATTATTTTTTTAGGGACCCAAAGCTGTCTTAATTTAAGAATTGTCACAGTGAGAATAAAGAATAAGAGTGAACCCTTACAGAAACAATAATAATAATAATAAAAAACAAAAATAAAAAAACAGCGGAACAGAGCAATAGATATTGAAGAGGGTGAGACTGTCTGAATTATTAAAGATGGCAAGTGGTATGAGTGGGGTGAAGAAAACGTTAGTACCATCACCGGGTCAAGCTAAATCGGTAGCTGCAAATTTACCCCAGACAAAGGATCTAAATTCCCAAATAAATGAAAGCATAGCTCAGGCAATGAATTCAGCAATGCATAGTATTCTACCAGACCTGATTGCTAAAGCAATAGAACCTTTACAAACAAAGTTAGACACATTTACGCAACATATAACTACACAAATGGAAGATTTTAAAACTCAAATAATGGAAAATAAACAAAAAGGAAAGACCCTAGAGGAAAAAACTGATATGACAGATCAACAGGTGCAAGAGCTTAAAAATAAAAGAGCTTAAAAATAAATATGAGTCTCTGGAAGATTCCCTGATGATGCTAGAATTTGAAAAAGCAGCAAATTTAATTAGAATACAAAATATACCAGAAAATAAATCTGAAAATATTAAAGATATCATAGTTAAATCTTTAGCAGAAGTATTGGAACTTTCTGAAAATGAAATGTTACAAGAAATTGAATTAGTTTATAGAAGGAATTCAGCATATGCCAAAAGAAATAGGGTGCCCAGAGAAGTCCATGTGAGATTCTATAAAAGAACAATAAGAGACAAAATTTTAGAAATAACCAGAACAACCCCAATAAACATACAAGGAAATGACGTTAGAATTTTGAGGGAAATACCCTGGCGAATAAGGGAAAGAAGACATGAGTACCAAATTCTGGCGGAGCT
Source organism: Gekko japonicus (assembly GCF_001447785.1). NCBI lineage: Eukaryota > Metazoa > Chordata > Lepidosauria > Squamata > Gekkonidae > Gekko > Gekko japonicus. The sequence goes on from NW_015169173.1 coordinate 800,948, forward strand.
CTTAAGGAAAAATGACATTATGTACAGGTGGTTGATACCGGAAGGACTGGCCTTCATGTATAAAGGAAGAAACCACAGGTTGACCTCAATAATGAAGCAAGAAGATTTTCTGAAAAAATATGGCCAAGAATTAGGTATGCAAGAAGAAGAAATAAGCGGATCGGAAGAGAGCTCACAAGAAGAGGAAGTTGAATTGGCCAGCCAAAGAAAAATCCGGACAGGGTAAGAGAGGGAGAGACAAAAAATTTGAGCCTCCGTCAGTAATTACAAGACTACAACAGAAGAAAGAAGAGAAACTCAGATACAAAGAAAATGGGAGTAAAGAAAATTAAGATACTATCTATAAATGTAAATGGGTTGAATTCGCCCCAAAAAAGAAGACTAATTCTACATCAAGCAAGCAAACTTAATACAGATATACTATGTCTACAAGAGACCCATATCAAAAAAGAGGATGGAAGACTCCTGGACTTTAAGAAATTAGGAAAAAAGTACATAGCAGCTGATACATGTAAAAAAAGAGGGGTTGTTACGTATGTTAAACCCCAGCTTCAGCCAGAATTAATTTACAACTCTGATGATGGAAGAATTTTAATTGTTAAAATTAAAAGGCAAAACAGTTTGGCATTAATAATTAATATCTATGCACCCAATCAGGAGCAAGAAAGTTTTTATAATAAACTACGTAGGATAATAACAAAGCTTCCGGCAGATGAAGTGTACATAATAGGGGATTTTAATGTGGTCATGGGCACAAAGGAAGACAGAAAGAATCAAAAAGGTAAAAAATCTAAATCGGGTGAACTACCAAATGCCTTTCTCCAGTTAGTTGAAGAATTAAACTTGGTGGATATTTGGAGAGTCAGAAATGGGAATAGATTTGACTTTACTTATTTCTCTTCTCGTCATCAATCATGGTCCAGGATCGATATGATCTGGGCCTCTAGTACGATTCTCACAGATGTTGTAGAAATAGATATTCTCCCATCGACTTTCGCAGATCACTGCCCCATTACTTTAGAACTTCAAGACACCCCCAAAAGAACAAGATGGACTATGAAACCCTGGATGTTAAATAATAAAAAATTTGTAGCAGAATGTAAAGAAGAATTTAAACACTTTTTTGCACAGAACTTAATAGAGGAAACAGAGATAGCTGTTGTGTGGGATGCCTTTAAGGCCTTTGCGAGGGGCAGGCTGATTAGGCAAGAAATCTGGCTGAAAAAACAGAAACGAGAGAAATATACACAAATAGTAGAACAAATTAAAAAAGAAGAGACAAGTCTAAAAAGAAGCCCGCACTCAAAACAATTAAGACTTACTATAATAAAGCTACAACACCAATTGAACTGTCTCTTAGCACAAGAACTAACTACAAAATTAAATTATGTTAGACATAATTATTTTGAAACAGCAAATAAGCCGACGAGGTGGTTGTCCTACCGGTTGAAGAAGGAGAGGGAAGAGAAAATGATTAAAAATTTGAAAAATGAAGAAGGAAACAGCTGCTATAGTACCAAAGAGTTGAAAGAAATTGCAGGAAAATTTTACAAAATTCTGTATGAACAAAAAGAGCAAGACCCTCAAAATATCGAAAGACTGCTGAATGAATATAATAAAAAGAAATTCACACAAGAACAAAAACAAATGTTAAATGCATCAATTACGATATGTGAAATAACAGAAGTTATTAAAAAATTAAAGAAAAGAAAAACACCAGGGACTGATGGGTTACCGGCGGAGTTTTATTTGACTTTTCAGAATGAAATTGACTTACCCTTAAAATTGACAATTAAGAACATAGTAGATAAGAACAGGATTCCAGAATCCTGGAAAGAAGCTTTAATTACTTTAATCCCGAAACCAGAATCAGACCCAACTCTAATGTTGGCATTACTCCAGAGAGTGATTAGAGCCTTAGAATGATGTTAGCCAGACGGTGTGGTACTCCACTAGTCAAGGTAGAAGTCTTCAGCCTCACCAAGCAGCATTTGGCTCTCTCTTTTTTTGCACAAGTATTCCTGTCCATTGTACAACTAGAACTTGGTAGCCTCCATGTACTCTAAAGATCAAGAGATGAGGCAACTGTTCAGGGCTTGGATAAGTGGGCATTTTCCCCTCTGTCCCTTCTATCTTGGGCTTTAGAATCTGGTTCTTTCTGCGGTGTCCTACAGCCTGTTTACCATGTTCAGGTATCAGCATTATCCAAAGCAACCCTAATCCTGTCAAGCCCACGACCTCTATTAGGCACTTTGAACTAAAAAACCCTTATGGCAACATTGAGAAGTCTCTTACATCCTTCTGAATTCTGCTGTTGGAGAGTAAAGTCTGCTTTCAGAGTCCCGTGGCACTTTTAAGATCAACAAAGGTTTATTGAAGGTATGAGCTTTCACGTGCATGGACACTTTTTCAAATACATTGGAATAGAAGGTAAGAGTTCAAACTTATAGACAGAGGCTGAATGGCAAATTAACATGTAACATGATGAAGATGTTTTAAGATATGCAAAGACAAAACTAAATTAACTAAACACTGCTAATAGACATGAAAATGCAAGACGAAGTAGTGAAATCTTCAGTGATTAGTAAGTAAGTAATTTATTATATTATGGTCCATGACCAGATCCAGTTAAAAAACAAACATTATTCAGATATTCAAATATACAGATTAAGAACTCCAATTAAAATACAGGAATAGAAGATTTTACAATAATATATTTATATTATATTAAAAGGAGGAAAATAGATTGTAAAATACATAACATAGCATCATAAGTGACCATTTTTAAGATTAGATGGGCACAAAATATAGGCCATAACATAGAATTAGATCAATGGACAAAGGTATGGGAAACTAATATAAAATTTACCAAAGCTATACCGTATAAAGAAAATGTATACAAAATGTTTTATAGATGGCATATAACACCAGATAACTTAGCAAAATGTTATCCAAATATGTCAAATCATGTATGCTGGAAATGTAAACAAAATACTGGTTCCTTTTTTCATATGTGGTGATGTTACGTGCGAATGACCAGACACGAGTCAAGCAGGAGATTCACATGGAGGTTCAAACAAGTTTGGCTTTATTGTAGCGTGGTTTGCAAAGCACGGAGAAACGGCGGAGGGAAGTCCTCCATCCCGTCTCTGAAAGCTGTGTCGCAGCACAGGCACTTATATACCCTCCCTCTCTGGCTGAGACTACCAGTTGGTAATCCCCCTCACATTCTTTCACCTATTTCCCGTTTCCCCTCTCCCTTGCTTACCCAAAGACCATGCGCACAGCCCAAAAGAGGTATTTCCAAAATGTTGAGGTCAGGTCTGGTTTTGGTCTTTAGTCAGCGGGACTTTTGGACCACGAGACAGCTCCATTTTTGAATATGTATGGTCATCAGTTTTATCATGAGTTTTTGGTTCCCCATTTTTCTGCATGGTTAGCAAAGGCAACATTAATATATTAGTCAGTTTATTAAAAATATAAGCATATTGATTTTCTTTGCTAAATAAAGAAATATATAGAGAAATCTTTTAATACTTTCTTATTAATATCATAGTAAGCAGTCCATTGCCCTTTGCTTCTTGGTTTGACTAACAGATGACCTTTGGGTCACCCCTTCCAGATTGTCTGAAGTCAGGCCTTTCGACCCAGGGTCTTTCCAAACCACAAGATGTTCTCCTCCTCTCGGCAGAATTGTTGTGTCAGCTGCTTTCTCCTTTTTCAAGCTTTATAGTTTAAATATAAAAGTTACTTCAATAATCTTACTGCATAGCTTCTGCTTTGTAGGCAAGTTTAGCTTAAGTATTTAAACCTCTACCCAGCCTGTCAAATGGTCAACTAAGACCAACAAATACTCCAACCTCCCTACCTGAGGCAATTCAGTGTAGTCCACCTGAATAGATTGAAACGGTTTAGTCAGTGTTTCCTTGTTCCTTGTGGTGAGACAGTATATACTTATATCAGGGTTCTGAACAGGACATTCATTTCCCCCTTTCAGTGATTCTGTAATATAACTAAGAAATACTGGGTTTAGATACATGAGATATTACAAAAAATGCTAGAAACAACTGTACCATTTGTACCGGAATTGTTTTTATTAAATACTATTCCAGAAAGATTTTAAAAACCGGATGCTTATATGATCATACATGTGATAACTACGGCTAGTATTTTGTATGCAAAATACTGGAGGAAAGAAGAAGTCCCATCAAAAGAAGAAATAATATATAAATTATTAGAAACGGCAGAGATGGACAAATTAATGTTACAATTACAAGATAAAAAAGAAGAAAATTGGGAAAAAACATGCTCAAGACTTTGTAAATGGATTGAGGTGTATCTGCAAAGATGCACACTATAACTACGTATCACATTTTTCAAAATACTTTCTGGCATATAAACCATTAATCTTGCTTAGGTGCATATAAGAAAGATATTATCTATGTAAAACAAAATTAGATATAATGAGTAGAAGTCTTCAGCCTTACCAAGCTGAACATGCTTTTTGTTCGTTTTGTGTTAGTGTGTCTTGTATAATGTCATGTTTGTCTATTTCTTTCTTTGTAGAAAATCAATAAAAATCTATTTAAAAAACCCAAAGTTTTGTCTTTGCATATCTTAAAACATCTTAATTGTGTTACATGTTAATTTGCTGTTCAGCCTCTGTCTATAAGTTTGAACTCTTACCTTCTATTCCAATGTATTTGAAAAAGTGTGCATGCACACAAAAGCTCATACCTTGAATGAACCTTTGTTAGTCTTAAAGATGCCACTGGACTCTAAATTTGTTCTAAAGTCTACATTGTCAGTCTTCTTTGCAGTTTCAGATATGACAGCCAAGCAGAGATGCTAGGACAAATGCAAAGGAGGTTGAGCAGAGAAGAGACGTATGAATATTGCCAGAGACCTATGAATACTGTCTTAAAGCAAGGGGGATTCCTTTTACAGTATACAAAATTCCATTTTGGTGAAGAACATACATGATCAAGGAGTAAGAAGGAGAGATATGCCTCTCTGGCAATGAATAGGGATCCCTGAGTAATGGAAAAATTGTGCAGAAGGGGAGGGAGAGGGGATTTGAACAAGACTGAGGCACTCCAAAAGGCAAAAATATGCTTTCAGTAGCAACATTGTGGTATCAACACTGACATGCTTCACGGATGTTACAATTCCTTGATGAACATTTTTCTCATGCACTTGAGCTGCATGACAGAAAATGGGAGGGCCGACAGTGAGATTACTAGCTCAGCACATTACTCCTTTAGTATGCTGAATATTTCTGGTGTAGCAGCAAATTTCAAAGACAGTAAAGTGGCATTCAACCCAAAGTTGTAGTATCTAATGGCAAATGCTGTGAGAAAGCTTCTTTTCAGTTCACGGTATCCTTATAAAATTTACTGTTTTATCCTCCATGTTGCTCTCATTTTAGGGCAAGGATGATATGTCAACTATGCAGTATGTTTGCTAAATCCATACATTTGTTCTTGAATGGACTGGGGAAAAGGAAGGCAGGCTCAGTAGTATGCAGGCAGAAACAGATGTTCATAATCTGTGGACAGTCCTTCCCACCCTCTCAGACAACTCTTCCTAGTTCCTTTGGAGAATGGATTTATATAGGAAGTCATATATGGATGTGTATAATTTCCTAGCTATATGTATAGAAGTATGGATTTCAAATTGAGTAGTTTATTTGATGGGTGGATGGACAGAGGTTCCTTGAACAGTATTTGGTTGAAGAGTTGCCTAGATAGCCATTCCTATAACCACATACCCGTATCCCATGTCCTCCCAAATCTATGGGGGTTTGCCTTCTCATAAGGTGCCTGTAACGATTCCATGTTTTACTGTGTGTGTGTGGGTTTAAAAGTTTGGTTGGTATGGATGATGATCTAGAATGCTGGACACAGGCAAGTGATATGATTGGTGAGTGACAGAGAGGGGGAGGGGTTTTGGAATGGATGCTGTGTGGATGATTGGAATGTCTATCTGGTGTGTGTCTGTTAGGTATGACAGTTGAGTTAAACAGTTCATGAGAGTCAGAGCAGAGTGTGCTGTGTAAGAGAGTTAATATGAGTTTTGTCCTGAGTTCTCTGTGTGAGAGGTTCCTGTGTGGAATATAAAAGTAAAGGTCTCTGTGTGAGAAGTTCCTGTGTGAAGCAGACGGTTAAGTTCTGTGTTATAAGAGTAAGTGTTGAAAGCTGAGAGTCCCTAAGAAAAGTACAGTGAAAAGAGTTATAAAGTTGCCTGTGAACTACCCCTGTCAGTAAATGAGAAGCTTGTGAGAGACACCAAGCATTTGTTCAAATCCTTCCCAGTACTGTTTACATTGTTCACCCTCGTGTTCATACTTTCGTTAAATAAATCCTATTTACTTCAAGTATACCAGCAGTAAAGAATCCTTCCTCAGACCACATAGTTCCTCAAAAGGCCTAGACCCCGCGCTACAATACCAACCCCAGAAGTAAAAGAGAAGAATTGGAATTTATTAAAATTCCTGGTGGCAGCCAGAATACCCAAAGAAAAATAAACCATAAGAACTTTTAAAGTAAAACTAGACCTCCCCAGATAAGAGGTCATCACAGGTGGTGCTTGGCGGTGGGATATGAACATCCTGAGGAAGAGGGCATAGTAAAAGAAATACAAACCTCCTTAGAAAGAGAACACAGTAAAGAGAGCATATATTAGGTAAAAATGGCAGAGTTTCTGGGATTAAAGAAGGAG
>NW_015169173.1:807687-808007 GCF_001447785.1 Gekko japonicus
AAATGTATAGACTTAAATTTACCTCATGAAGGAAGAGGGGCTGAAGAGATGAGAGCCAGTCTGATACAAAATGCAATGGAAACAAGTAAACATGATAGTGAGGGAAAGTTTAATCTCAATCCTGAGTATTTGGAGTTTCTGAGGAAAAATAGCGATAGAGAAATGGAAAAGTGGAAGTTTGAAGCTGAATTTAAAACTAAAGAATTAGAACAAACAACAGCACTTAGAATAAGAATAAAGAATTAGAACAAACAACAGCACTTAGAGAGAGAGAAATGGAAAAGTGGAAGGTTGAAACAGAAATGAAAGAAGGAAACAGA
>NW_015169173.1:810056-846330 GCF_001447785.1 Gekko japonicus
GCCCAGCCGATGGACATCCAAGAGATGACAACAGCCCCGTCGTGGTACATCCCAGAGATGACATCAATTTAAAAGAGGACATCACTTAGAGAGGAACAACAGCCCAGCAGAGTGGGACTGTGAGTTAAGTAACCCACAAACTTTGATAACAAACAAGAAGAAGGAACTGAACTGAACTTGCAGTTAAAGACTATCAGAACTTTAAGAAGACAGAAGAAGCTACACCCATCCCTTTGGACAAAGAGATGTGTTCCGCTTAAAGGAGAAGGGAGGGGAAATGTAACGATTCCATGTTTTACTGTGTGTGTGTGGGTTTAAAAGTTTGGTTGGTATGGATGATGACCTAGAATGCTGGACACAGGCAAGTGATATGATTGGTGAGTGACAGAGAGGGGGAGGGGTTTTGGAATGGATGCTGTGTGGATGATTGGAATGTCTATCTGGTGTGTGTCTGTTAGGTATGACAGTTGAGTTAAACAGTTCATGAGAGTCAGAGCAGAGTGTGCTGTGTAAGAGAGTTAATATGAGTTTTGTCCTGAGTTCTCCGTGTGAGAGGTTCCTGTGTGGAATATAAAAGTAAAGGTCTCTGTGTGAGAAGTTCCTGTGTGAAGCAGACGGTTAAGTTCTGTGTTATAAGAGTAAGTGTTGAAAGCTGAGAGTCCCTAAGAAAAGTACAGTGAAAAGAGTTATAAAGTTGCCTATGAAATACCCCTGTCAGTAAATGAGAAGCTTGTGAGAGACACCAAGCATTTGTTCAAATCCTTCCCAGTACTGTTTACATTGTTCACCCTCGTGTTCATACTTTCGTTAAATAAATCCTATTTACTTCAAGTATACCAGCAGTAAAGAATCCTTCCTCAGACCACATAGTTCCTCGAAAGGCCTAGACCCCGCGCTACAATACCAACCCCAGAAGTAAAAGAGAAGAATTGGAATTTATTAAAATTCCTGGTGGCAGCCAGAATACCCAAAGAAAAATAAACCATAAGAACTTTTAAAGTAAAACTAGACCTCCCCAAATAAGAGGTCGTCACAGTGCCTCTTATGTTATTGTGGTGGGTTTCTATTTCTTTCCAGACAATCACAGATGCAAGCCCCATGAAACGCTCTGCCTCCATGTTGGGCCACTCACGCTCCAAAGGCATGCGCTTGGATGACTATTCTTTGGAGAGGGTAATCCCAGAGGAGAACCAACGGCATCACCGACGGCGGGAGCGAGGCCACCGGACATCAGAGCGCTCACTCAGCCGATATACAGATGTGGATACAGGTCAGACTGCAAGACATATGAGAGTAAACCCATAGAGTAAGGCTGCAGTCCTTTCATCAGCTACTTTGGAGTAGCTGCAATCTTTGCTGTTGGTGTTGCTCAGACAGTAAATGATACAGGGACTGCAGTCATAGACCTATGGTACCCAGTCATCGTTAAAAGGACCTGAACCATTAACAATAATGAGAAGGCAGTTTGCACATTGTAGCAGATTGTATATGCAAGATTCTCTTTCTCATATAGTTTATTAAGGCTAATAGTTTTCAGAGAGAAAACTCAGCTAATGAAATCTAGGGCATTTGACCTCCAGTAGTCACTAGCTCCCTTAAAGTTTCAGGACTAGCAGAGTGACTAATTTAACGGAAATAGAAGCTTTTCCAACTAGGAAATGCTGATTGAAATACAGATAACCGCATGACATCTGCCAAGGGAAAATGTTGCATTACAAGATTGAGGAACCCTTGCTGTATCTTCCAGAGGCAGGGGTCATTTCGTAGAAAAAGAGGTGCAGGAGCTCATTAGCATAACTTATTAACATAACTTATTTGCATATGCCACACACCCTGACCGGAAGTGTGTCAGAAGGCAACATCCACCACTCAGGCTCCACTGGACTGTTTTGGATTGCTATCTATTGGGGGGGGACGTGCAGATCTGCCCTCACAGAGGAGGGAGAACTTGTACCTGAAGGCGGGCCGGAGGGGGGGAAAAATACCTGGCTGCTTCTTGCTCCTTGTGGCCCAACTGAGGGCTGCTGGGAGCAGGGGGCGGGGCTTGTTGCATGTACCCACCCCTGGGCTCCTTACTGCCGGAGCTCCGCTCCTGTGCCCTCCTGCAGGAAATGACCCCTGTCCAGAGGTACCTCGTATAACTAACCTATGTAGTAGTGTGTAAGCTTAGTTGAGTGACACAAGACATGCCTCAGGGACCTTCATTCCCTTTTTCATTACAAGCCATTTCTCCCCCAGCCTGTAGCTCACAGACCACAGACCATATGTTGCTCAGAAGCAACTTTGTACTGAGGACTCACTGGAAATGAATCCTGATCATTTGTGAAGGAACTTGGCAAGGAGAGAACATCTAAGCAGTTACATGCTTTGCAGTGCCAACCTTAGTAGAGTTTCATCCTTCTAAGCCCCCCGAAGTCAATGGGCTTAGAAGGGTGTAACTCTGCTTAGGATGGCAATGGTTGACTTCAGAAGCCAAGTAAAACATTGCCTGCTATATTCCCTTGAGGGTTACCTTGTTCCATCTTGTTGCTTAGTCCAGTGATGGAAGGAAAGTATTAAGATGCTGTATTGATGTGCACAAAACATTTGTTACAAAGGCATTCAGCTTAAACTGCCATCTCCTTTCTCACTGGTAGGGCTGGGCACAGACCTCAGCATGACCACGCAGTCGGGTGACCTACCTCCCAAAGAAAGAGACCAGGAACGAGGGAGGCCAAAAGACCGGAAACATCATCATCACCACCACCATCATCACCACCACCACACATCTTCTGACAAGGAGCGGTACTCACAAGAGAGGCACGAATACAGCCGGCCTCGGTCTAGAGATCGACGTTGGTCCCGCTCACCCAGTGAGGGCCGAGACCACATGCCTCACAGGCAGGTGGGTGTGGCTTTCCATTCCATGCTGCACCCCTAGGGGTACAGGTACTTCAAGAGCTGAGAAGACTGCTCCTAGGGAATCAAGCACCCAGTTGTCAGTTTCCAGACCTCTGTTAGGGGAGTAGTGACTTTCTCTGGCCTTAGCATGACTTATAGGTGGTATAAATGTGGTAGGAATATATATATTCCACACAGACACACAGAGAGGGTATGCTTAAGGAGCAGTTCACATTACCAATAGTTAGAATGTGGGGTGAGCATGCTTTGATTGATGTGGGTGTGTTTTCTGTCATTTTTCCACTGAGACTCTGATATCTCTTTCCATGGTAGGCACAGCCAGTTTAAACCCCATGAGCATACATATCCAGTTAGGATTTTTTTGTCCCTAAGTACATCAGTTTACATTTACTTCGTTAAATATAAGTTGCATTCTGTTGCCCATTCACCCTCTTCAGAGAGTTTTTCTTTGCGCTCTTCACCACCTGCTTGGGATTCCTCCATTCTGAATAGTTTGGAGTCACTGACAAATTGACTACCTCACTGCTCAACCTTGTCTTTTTCTAGCTATCTATTTATTTGAGTGACTAATTATTAGCTGCTTCTATGTGCATTATATTCAAAACAGCTAACAATAAAATAACATCAGTAAAATGATAACAGGGTTGTTTTAAATTAACTTGAGTAAAATGGAGTAAAACGGCAAGTAGAAAACCTGCAAGAAATTAATGTTATAAAATGTAAAACAGCCTTTTAAAAGCAGCAAAAAGCAGATAAAATGGCAGTAGTATAAGACAGCTTCTCCCTAACTAGTTTTTTTCATAACGCACAAACAAATACTAACAGAAAGGCTCAACAAATAATCTCCCCCCCCCCCCAATAAGGTACCTAAAAGATAGCAGACCAGACACTAGGAGAATTCCTTTGGGGAATACATTTTACAGCTGAAGCATCACTACATAAAGCTGTTTCTGGTTGTCATATCAGAAAGGAAAGGCACACTGAGCTGGGCTGGAGAGGCCGGTCTTAGTTGGCAGGCAGATTGATACAGGAGGTGGCAGTCCTTCAGGTACTCTGGTCTCAAATTATTTAGGGATTTTTTTCTGTACCAGGGCCTAAAGCAGCCAGCAGGAGAATTTATTCATTTATTTAAACGATTTATATGTCAGTGGTTAAGACGCTGAACTGCAGGCTGTGGAAGGTCAGTAGTTCAGCAGTTCGAGACCCGAGTTGCCGCATGATGGAGGGAGCTCCCATCTCTAGTTCCAGCTCCTGCCAACCTAGCAGTTCGAAAGCAAGAAATTGCAAGTAGATAAATATGTACCACTTTGGTGGGAAGGTAACAGCGTTCCGTGCGCCTTGGTGTTTAGTTATGCCGGCCACATGACCACGGAAACGTCTTTGGACAGCGCTGGCTCTTCAGCTTTGAAACGGAGATGAGCAATGCAACCCTAAAGTCGGACTCAACTGGCTTTCGAGCAAGGGAACCTTTACCTTTACCTTTTCTAGAAACCTACTCAATGTGGCTCACAAACCCAGTGAAATAATTAAAAACAGCCATAAAATGATCAATACTAAAACAAGCTTTAAAAATCAAAAATATGTATTCTTAGTTGTTGCATGAGCAGTTTGCTTCCTTAGTTCGCTTTTGGGTTGCCTTATTGTTAATTTACACTGAGATTTGGACATAGTTTGTCCTCACCCTCCCTCCTCATTGGGTGAAATTTCTACACTTTTTGCCTCTTTTTTTACTTGCCTTGACTCTTCTGCTCAACGAACATTTATTAAGCTATTACATACATGCCAAGAATAAATGGCAGCAACTGTGGCTTGAGATGCAAATAATGCTTTTACTGTGAAGCAATGTAACAGCCTCAGTATAGACAGAGCTGCTCATCTGTGCACTATAGGAGTGGCCTGCAGCTAATCATTAAAGAGGGGGAGGTATATCTCAGGCCTTCTGCTAATGTTGCAGAGGTGTACCTTGCATCAGCTATCAGACCAAGAAGGCAAAAGAGACAGTTACAAATGTCCCATATAGCTAATGGCAGTACAGCTAAAAATATTAAGCTTCACCATCAAAGCTAGGAATCGGAGGAAGCCTGACCTGTTGGGTCTTTCTGAAATAAACCCTGGTGACAGTATCTTTTGTGAGAAGCTTTCTTTTTTGCAACCATAGCAAGAAAGTGGAGCTCCAATCCACTGATCTCCACCTTGCGTTTGGTGCAGATTGCATCTGCTTTTCCTGCGACATAACCCAGAAAATAAGATAGTCTGAATATGTTCAAAACTAAGTAGCCTTGGTTAGTTGGGGGGAGTCAAAATAGCACAGGCTACGAGTTTTTAGAGCCTGGGTTGTTGTGGCCTCCAGGGAGAGGCAAAATGCAGTGAATTCGGAGCAGCAAAAGAGAAAAGAGATCTCTGAATAGGCTTTCTAGAACAGGAACTGTTGAGCAGTGAAATAGGTTGTCTAGAAGAGCTGTGGTAGCTCTTCCTCTGAATTATACAACCTAAGAATATTCACCCAGCAATAGGTGTGCAAACTGAAGAACTGCAAGTGGCTGAACTAGGTGATTACAAAAGTCCCTTTTAACCTTGTGATTTCGCAGGCTTCTCACTTGCTCCATTTTCTACACTAGCAGCACATTCCCTTTTTATTTGCAGCCCCTAGATGGCTTGCCAGTCCCTCAAGGTAGTGCTAATGTGGGATATTGCATTTTCTGAGCGTAACTATGTATTTGTAGCTGGAGAAAGGTGGTACTTCTCAAGACAATGCATTCAGCACTTCTGACTGCAGTGCAGAATGCAGCTCTGCAAATATATATGGACTATAGTCTGTGACAATAATTAAGGAACAATGGCATAACTCCTTCCCTATGCTGAATAATTTACTGTGACCTTTTTAATCTTTTTCAGTTTCCTCCTCCCACAGTTGCTCAGAGGCTGGTCTTCAGCCAGTCATGGTCAGGAAATGCAGTTTCCCCTAAAAACATTGCCCAAGCATGTCATGCCATTTTTGAACTTTTGAAGGTTTTTTTACTGATATAGTTTGCATACTTTCCTGTTGAACACCTACTTATAATTATTTTTATAGTAGTAAAGAGCACAACTCTCAAACATCAAAAAGATATGTGCAGGTCAGATATTGTGCTGTTGTTGCTGAAATGGTACTTGTGGAAGTATCTTGCAATTGCTTTAATGCATGCTTCACACATTTTGAGTGGTCAATGGAATGACTGTATGAGATGGTGCTCCATCTGTTTTGAAAGAGGGTCAACTGGGCTGAGAAGGGAGGACAGAAAACATAGCCGCATAACTCCCCCAATGACATCATAGGGCATATGTAAGCTAGACGTTCATCTCAGCTTAACTGCCATGGCTCCCTCTGGCTCCCAAGAATACTGTAAACTAGTTTGGTGAGAGTGCTATGAGTTGTTAGAGATGGCTTATACCCCTCTCAAAACTACATTTCCCAGGGACCTCTGTGGAGAAAAATTGACAATCAAACCAATCTTTGGTATAGATATACCCATATGAACTACTGTGTGCATTGATGAGAATTAGAAAGGTATGGATGTGGATGTTAACCACTACTTTTCTGCCATATTGTGGCTGCAGTCACACACACTAAATAATCCACTTTCAAACTGGGTTTTTACTGTGGCTGATTCTGCGTCTGGCATTTGGGCCACATTTTGTCAACACGGAGGAAAAAGTGCAGCTCAAAACCAGATTCAAAACCCAGGGCCAGCACTGTACTGACTGCAAAGTTACCCCTGAACAGCCATAAAACGGCCATAAAAACCCGTTGATCAAAGGAAGTGAAAGCAGCATGCAGTGTGGAGGGGAATTTCTGTTCCAGCATGACTTTTGTAAAACAACAGGGGAAAAGCAAAATGCAGAATCACCCTGTGTGAACTGAAAAAATCCAGTTGGAAAATGCATTGAAAGTGGGGGTTTTTAGTGTGTGTGACCACAGCCTATAACTACATAAAAAGGTTTGATTTCCAGTAAATGGTGCAGAGAAAATATCTAGTACATTTTGCTTCAAGTGATTCCTTCCTTTACCCCATCTCAGCAGCAGTTTAATCCAAAGAGAACCCATTTACCCATCCTTTTTATCAGACATTTGCAGCAGACAGCTCATAGCAGTCTGCCTGCTATTGGCCTCCAGTTACTTATTGTGCTGTTCATATGCAGAGAGGAACCAATAAACCCAAGTCTTTCAATCACATTTACAACCACCTCAAGATACCACAAAAGGAAGCCATGATACTGAGAATCAGTAGCTGGAGAAAGGCTGTTCTGGATATAACATACCACTTTTCTCTGCTTTTCCTAAAGGGAAGAACAGGAGATATTAAAGTACCTATGCTGAGGAGGTGAATGGGGAATTCTATAATTGGAAATACTACAGGAGGCACAATCTTTCTCACGACAAAACAAGCTGACCCATGGAGTCTAGCAAGGCCATTTTTTCACAGGGATCAATCTGGACTCATTCCATTGCTATTATTGTAATGCCTACGTGTTAAGCCATTGCATCAGAACAACAACAGGACCAGGATTGCCAGAGTAATTCTTTCGGATCCACCATATGTTGATAAGATCAACAATGTGTCATCACTGTGTCACCATGCAAGGGGCGTGGAGAACAAAGCTTGCCTAAGTCAAAATGAAATGCTTCCACCAGATTCAGCAGGCACATTTGCACTGTAGTAGAAAACCCAAATGTGAAATCACGCCTCCCTTTCAAGCAAGTGTGTCCCTTTAATAATCAATCTAATGACCTGGTGGGATATAAACAATCATAAAGCTAAGCTCCCAAGGTGGCTGGCATGTGCCGTGATAATTTTGAGCTCCACTGGCAGTTTTGTTGAGCGATGTTTAGGGATGAGTCTACAGAGACTCGTTGACAAATGCTCTTTTTAAGGTCACTTGTTTGGTTGTTTTCAATTTAGTCCCTCTTCCATCCCAAGCAAATTCATTTTTTCGTTCTCGTTTGTTTCCACTGGAAAATTTGGACACTTTACTCAGGGTATCCTGGCCAGTCTGCTTTAATTTACATGTTTATTTCTGTATCCATTGTGCTTGGCCCTGCTGTCACGGCGAGGGGAGGGCGCAGGTAAGATGGTTGGTGAGCAGAGAACTAAAAACAAACTTATTCAGCAGATGGCCCCTGCCCAGCTCGCTGGCCTCTTTTTCCAGTGTCTGTGGTGTGACCCCCTTTGTTGATATGCTGGTGGCACTGAACTCTCTTGGGGGATTGTGAATCTGGAAAGTTTGGAATGAAGCTGCACCTAAACAGACGCACATGCTTACAAGCTGTACATATCACATCCAAGCAGTGGAGGAAAAACAGACATCTCACAACTGCATGCATGTGACAAACACACATTGGACACAGGGTATGTGGAGAGGGAGAGTTACAATTTCCAGCAAGATATACTCCTTGGGATTCTCTCAGACTTGCACAGTAAGGCCCCTTGTAAAGCTCACACATTGTTGTCTCAGCTCAGGAAGGATGGCTCCAGAGCAAGCTAATTTATGCAGTAGTCAGATTGCTCGCTCACAAGTTTAATGCCCATAGCTCACAAAGTAGAGTTTTTGCTCACAAGACTCCCCATCTTAGAGGGAGCATTGCTCTGAACCACAGTATCTGTTGCCATTGTTTTGTAGTGATCACAAAACCGTTATCTTTGGAAGTACTTCATCATTGTCCCTTTATTAGTATGTAATCTCAACAGCAGTTGATTGGCTTGCTTCAGTTCTGTGAGATGTGGTCCTTCCTTATCTTCATTAGATACACTCTGAGTCCCTCAGTTTCCAAGTCAGCCTGAATTCTTCTCAAGTTTTGTTCATCCATTGTATGCTTCACTATTGCAGAGAGAGGCAAACTGATTTATGTGGCTAATTGAGCATCTGTGTCTGATTGTTATGGACCCTGGTTAATGGGTTCCTCTTATCAGAGCTATTTTGGGGGCAGAATGCCCCAGAACAGCGTTCCGGCTGGCTTTTGAGCCTGCCCCTCCCTCGCCCCACCGGCCTGCCGCCCCTCCCTCACCCCTGCCCAGGCACCCGGAGGAAGGGGCACCTTTTTCAAAGGAGCCCAGCACAGCTACCCCACAGACGGGCTCTGGATTTTGCAGCCAAGAGCTCCTCTCCTGTACCGTCCATGGGCCTGGCTGTGCCCCTGCCGCCACTGTTCTTTGTGGCCTTGACGGCCCTGCTGGTGCCCTCCATTGCCCAGTCGTAGCCGCCAATGCCAGCGCCACCCCAATAGTGCTGATGGTGGGCGTGCTGCTGCCGGAGCGCAACCTGCGCTACCTCTGGGCCGAGCTGCGCATGGGCCCTGCCCTGAACCTGTCCTTGGAGGTGCTGGAGCCCAAGCTGCGCCACACCGGCCTCGCTGTCCGCACCATCTTCTCCTCCACCTATCAAGTGGCTCTGTTCCAGGCCCCAGATCTGAAGATCTCCCACGACCACAACGGGCCAACGGGTGAGGTGAGTCCGGAGAGACAGGAGCCAGCGGTCATTCGGCTCAACACCGGCCAGCCCTCCCATCTCCACCAGCCCATCCAAAGCCGCTCCCCCCCCCAGCCCTGGGAGTACGGCTTGCCTGTGTCCCAGAGGCTGGCAGCGGCACCCTGGTCCCTTCCCAATGAACTCCTGGGGCACTGCGCCCCGTGTCCCCCTCTCTACATCCTTGTGTGCAGGAGCTCCCCGGGAAGGGACGGCCAGTGGGTGAGGAGGACATCTGGAATTTCCTTTGCCAAGTTTAGTTTTCCCCTGAGATGTGAAATGGGGGGGGTTGATAAAGGTTGATAAAACCCAAGACTTATAAAGAATTTTTAAAGAGAAGAAAATACGGTTTTCCTTTCTCTTTTAATTTCTGAATGTGGATCACCAAATGAAATTGGTGGGCAATAAATTCAAACCAGACTAAGAAAAGGTCTCCCAGTACCTTTCAGCGGTATCAAAGAAAACTCATTCCATGGCCTTCCTTGCTGGATATTTAGCCTGGAATAGGTGTAATTTTTACTAATAAATCCACACGAGTTCATTGCCTGCCCATTGCATTCCAGTATTTTCCTGATATATAGATGTTCTGTGGTTTAAACTGCAACTCTTGTCTGGACTTGCACAATGCTCTGGAGGCTTTCCAGGGTGATGGTCTCATTTTCCTTCTTGCTTCTTGGCTTCATTAGGTTTTTCTTGCTCACCTTGGTAGCTCACTGGTGTTTTCATACTCACAAATAATTATGGGGAAACATGAAAAAAAATTGCAGTGGCTTCAAGGAACAATTAAAACCCATCTCCCTTTTAGGGAACAAGCACTGATTTTATTTCTTTCATTTATACCACCTCTATGACTCCAGTGGGGATCCAAAGTATCTGACGTGTTTCTTCCGTCACCCATTTTATGTCTCACAGCCACCCTGTGAGGTAGGTTAGGCTGAGAGTGTGTGACTGGCCCAAGGTCTCTCAGCAAGCTTCTCTGGGGTCCTGGGGGTTCGAGCCTTGGATTCCCAGAACCTAGTCTGACACTCCATCTAGTGCACCACATTGGCATAAATTCTGGAATGTTGTGGCCAGCTGAGCTAATCAGAAGCCTCTTTAAAGATTGGAAAGGAGGAAAATTAAAGGGACGGTGGCAGGAGAACTTTTACTGAATGGAACTGACTTCTGAGCAGATATGTTGTGGGCATGGGTGTGATCAATACGTAGGGAATATAAGCTTACTCATGAGGGGGTTAGTTAAAAAAATGAGGATCTGAGGCTCAGATTCATGTGTTCGTGCCCAGGCAGCAACATGAAGACAGAAATCCTAAGCAGGTCTACTTGGAAGTAAGTCCCATTTTGTACATTCTCATTTACTGGTTCAGTGGGTGACTTTTCAGTCCTTGAACCTGCTTATCAAACCATAGTGGTTACGGGTGGCACACTCTAATCTGGAGAGCTGGGTTCAATTCCCCACTCCTCCACATGCAGCCAGCTGGGTGACCTTGGGTCAGTCACAGCTCTCTCAGAGCTTTCTCAGCCCCACCTACCTCACAGGGTGTCTGTTGTGGGGAGAGGAAGGGAAGGAGATTGTAAGCCACTCTGAGACTCCTTTGGGTAGTGAAGAGCAGGGTATAAAACCAACTCTTCTTTTTTTTTTTGAGCGCTGGGGTGCTCTGGCGGGGAGCTGGGGCATCTGGATACCCCAACACTCGTCCACCTGCTGCCATCCCAGGCAGCTTCTTATATGCCTTCTTCAAGCCCCTGCCTGCTGTTCCAGCTGGCTTGGCAGAGGCATTGTCCCTTTAAAGACGTTCTCCAAGCCAAGGTAGCAGGGGGTGGGTGTGGAGAACACATTTATGTTAAATGGTTACTTCGTTTCCACCTCTTCCTTCCTCCCAGCTCATCCCAATCTACTAGCTTTCTTTCTATCCCTTTGCCTTTTCTTTTTCTGTCTTCCCCTCTCCCCCTCCTTTCCCCCCTTCTTTCTTTCTTTCCTTCCCTCCTCCTTCCTTTTCTCTCAAATCAACTTGCTTTTCTCCTTCCAGTTTTTCTGGTGAGGATTTTCGTCTCTCTCTCACTCCCCCTCTGTTCCTCCCCTCATCTATTTTCTCTTACTCTCTCTCTTTCCCCTTTTTAATTCCTTCCCTAGCTACCTCTTTTCACTTCCCTCCCTCCCTCAAGTTAGAATGAAACAGCAAAAGGTGGGTGTGGCTGGATGACCACACTTCTGGTAACATGAAGGTGTGGCCTAATATGCTAATAAACTGTGCTGTTAGGGGTGTGGCCTAATGTGCTTATGAGTTTCTGCTATTGGGTCTGGCCTATTATGCTAATATGTTTCTGCTGGGCTTTTTCTACAAAAAAGCCCTGCCTCTTATCATGGTTCAGTGGTAGAGCACCTGCTTGGCATGCAGAAGGTCCCAGTGGACAATATTCTATGGCACTTGTCCCACTGTCGCATTATCCCTCAGGACAGGGTGTTTGGGGATTCACTCTCCAGCATTTCAGATGTATAAAGCTGAATCACATTTGCTTTTCCACAAACAACTGGATTTTCACTCTCAAACTTTTCTTCCAACGCTCTCTTTCCCAATAAATTGAAACTTCACAAACCCAAACACTAAGAACTAAAAAATAAAAAAAAATTAAAATCCCTCCCCCTTCTCTGCCAGATTTGAAGATAGAACAGTTGAGCTATCCCAGTTAGTCTAGTTTTCCCATGGTCTGTCTAACTAAAGAAGCCTATTGATAAATATAATCTTGTACATCATATTATACAATACTGCTGTTTGAGCTGAATAAAAGCCAAGACTCCATAGAAGAAGGCAGTTATTTCATAAATGCAGCAGTCCTGGTTGTTTGCTCCCAGGAGACAAAATACATCAAAAAGGTGAATGAACAGCCCATGAATATCTCTGCCATGTTCCTCCTCAACATGTGCAGCTTAGATTTCAACCTGGCAGGGCAGTTGTTGATTTAAGATTACCAACTTGGCTTTGTCCTTCTGAATGATTTTCAAAGGCTGTTTTTATCCTAGTACACATTACTTTTATCACCAAATGAAATGTACCATCTGAGACCAAATCTGCTCCCAGTGTGGCAAAGGAAAGAAGTTAACTGCAACTGAACGGACAGATCTTTATTTCCTCACTTTGCTGGCTCAGGCAAGAGTGAAACTTTTGTTAGGCACTTTTCACAGCAATCTGGTGAAGCTGCACCAATCAATTGCAAAACAGCAATTTTTCAAAAGTCACACTAATTATTTACTTGTCTGAAGGTGGCCAGGGCCGTAGCTAGTGCAAGGTCCACAGGGGGACACCCCGTCCCAAATTCACAACACCTGCCTCCCAAATATTCCCTGTTAGTTTGACCTAGAGCCCACCCCGGCAGGTATGCCGCCACGCATACTAGACCCCCCCCCAACAAGATTTTCACACTGCCAGAAGGAGCACACAGCCAGTGCTGGCCCAGCAGCACCTGGCCACTCCAAATGGATGGCCTTTGGCAGCAAGCCCATCCCCTTCCCTGGCCTGCAAGTGTCCCTCTGGCCAAAGGCCAGCAGGCATTGCACAGTGCATTGCAAGGCTTGCTTTCAGGGCTGGGGGTTGCAGTCTCATGCATATTGTGTCTGGGTGATAGCTTTCTGCAGCCTTGCCTTCCAGAATCTCCCCTTGGTTGGCTAAGAACGTCAAATAAATCTACAAAGGGGACCAGCAATTTAAAGATACAACAATAATGGAAGAAATTGCTGTTAGGTTCACACAATAGCACTGTATAGACAAAAATGAATAAATAAACTTGTTGAGATGATGTTCAATGATGTTTGTAATTTCTATATTTTCAGGACAAAGGACGTCTGACACTGAAGATAGGTGATATGAACATCTCGAGTGGTCGTTCGTTTCGAGACACAACTCTTTTTCAACCACAATTCAGGTGGTCAACCACAATTCAGGTGGTCTAAGACTTGTTGTCCGGACTGAAAACTAGTAAGCCTGTGTGCTGTATTATAAACTTGTTAGCCTATGTGCTGTTGGAACTGTTGTTGGAAAAGATTGATACTACCTCTGTACACAAAAAGACAACCAGAGAACCTGAATTGTGGTTGAAAAAGAGTTGTGTCTCGAAACGAACGACCACTCGAGATGTTCGTATCACCTATCTTCAGTGTCAGACGTCCTTTGTCCTGAAAATATAGAAATTACAAACATCATTGAACGTCATCTCAACAAGTTTATTTATTCATTTTTGTCTATACAGTGCTATTGTGTGAACCTAACAGCAATTTCTTCCATTATTGTTGTAAGAACGTAAAATGCCATTTTACAAATAGAGTTTAATTTTTCAAAAAGTAATAAACATGGGTAGAAGTCCTGAACTTTGTGGCACTTGGCTACCGAGTCCACAAGCATAGCATGGAAGATTCCTTACAACTCATGACAGTTTTAATTCGTTAATTTAATTTAATTAATTTAATTAGCCAGAGTGCCCCCTCTTCTTCCCCCACCCGCAGAAAAAAGTCTAGCTATGGGGCTGAAGGTGATTGATGATAATTTTACTAACTGCAAAAGATGAGACACAATATCATGGTCAAATAATCAAAGACAAAAGGCCTGTTTCAAATATTGTTGACCCACACTAGAAAAGGCCACAACTATTGTACCACTAGAGTAAAAATTCTGCCCTCCCAATTTACCCATTATTATTTGCTATGAACAAAGTTGCTGTTTCCTCAGCTTTATAACTGTTGAGAGATCTAAACACCATCCTGGGCCTATGACTGCCAATTCCCACTGATTCTCAGAACACATCTTAGTAGGTGCGTATCTAACACAACAGATGGCGATCCTGACCCTGATTGTTTTCTTTCATGAAAACCATCACCAGACAATGTCAACCTCATCACCACATGCCTCCTCCATTACTGCTTGCCCTGAACACCCAAAGTCTCCCAACGAAGACAAATCAGGTTAATGGTCCTGACAGTTAGCTTAACTACCTCTCTGGACTGCAGTCACAATACAGAAGATGCATTTTTGAATCTTAGTTAGTGGATCTGTTTTCTGTGGTACAAAGCCAACATTTTCTGACTTATTTTAAATGGGTTCTGTGCTTAAGTTTATCTATAGGTGACTGTACAATCTACTGTGCCTAGAAATGTCTATTTAATTTCTCTTCTGCATTTTTTTTGCATGAACAGCATTCTCATGGAACAAGTAACATAATATGGGCTCACTGACAAAAACAGTCCAAGAAGTTGAAAAGTAAGAGTAGCCATAGGGCAATTAGCAGGCAGAGATCAGATGGTGGAAGAATCTGCAGTACATGAGGTCTAGATATCTAAAAGTTAATTGAAAAGGGGTTTAGTGGCCCCAGTCTTTAAGACTGATAGTGCAGGATGTAACTGTTCAGGAGTGCAGTGTTAGTACCCACTTTTCTGCTTCCCGTTAAGCATCTTAGTTTTCTCCACGTATACCATGACAGCTAAACAGAGCACTCAGGCCTGTAGCCATGGTGTTGCACAGTGGGGTGATCCCCCCCCCGCTTAGGAGCCCCAGCCCAGCCCAGGAGAATGCCAGCCAGACACACACACCCCATTGCTGCACCATCACACTCACGGCCGCTCGCTAGCTCTTCCCACTGCAACTGCACTTCCTTCCTCCTTCCTTAAACCTCCCTTCCCCGTTGGCTTCTCCTTCCCTTCCTGTTTCTGCGCTGCCTCCCTCCCTCCTTGAAGGCTTCAAAGCCTTATTGAAACACTCTGTCAGTTGGGAGGGGGAAGCCTGCTGCACTGTGCTGCCTTCCTCCCCCCCTCCCCTCCCAGAGAAGTTCCTGGCCTTGTGGGGCTTGATGAGCTCACCGACTGCCTCATCTAAGTCGCCTCACAGAGCAGCTCGTCTTTTGGTGGGAACCTGCCAGGAGCCTTTAGAGGTGGAGACGTGGCTGAGAGGGCTGGCTGGAGGAAAGCGCCCATCTCATCTCCATCCCATTTCTCTTCATCTCCGCCCCACCCCCAGCTAGGAGGCATTTCCACCAGCAGGTGAAGGGACCAAACGAGGGCAGAAGCCCCACTAGGTAAGAAGCAAGGGCAGAGAATGAAAGAGAAGCCAGTTTGGAATGCTTTGTGTGTTTACGTTCCATTGGAAAGGGTCATTCCTTTTTGCTGCTGCAGCTCTCCTCCGCCTCCTCCTTCTACACTAGTTTGGCGTAGTGGTTAAGTGAGCGGACTCTAATCTGGGGGAACCGGGTTTGATTCCCCACTCCTCCACGCAGCTGCTGGATGACCTTGGGCAAGCCATAGTTCTGGCACAGCTGTTCCTGAAAAAGAGCAGTTTCTGTCAGAGCTCTCCCAGCCCCACCTACCTCACAGGGTGTCTGTTGCGGGGAGGGGGAGGGAAAGGAGTTTGTAAACCGCTCTGAGACGCCAAGTGAAGGGCGGGGTATAAATCCAATCTCTTCTTCTCCAATTTCTCCCCCCCCCTTCCACTTTGGTTGCAGGAGCCGGCTTTTGTTGGGGCATCAATCAAATCAGCATTAATTGAATTAGCACCCCCCACAAAAACAATTCCTGGCTACAGGGCTGACAGCACTGCTTTAATGTATTGTGAGCCCTCTATGAACTGGGCAAGGAAAGCACATTAACTCTCTTGGGGATCTCTGCTGAGGATGAGGTGCACAAACTGACAGGTTGCCTCAGACACCTCTGTCCGGAATGTACTCTGTTGGTGCAGGGCTCACCAGGTTAGAAAAAGCATATGTTTCCAACCTATCCAGTGCCACTTGAATTGCAAATGCAATCAGGGTACCCTGTACTATTGGGAAAATCAGGTCAGTGCAAACAGCATTAATCTAAACTGGCTCAGCATCATAGAAAGGAAGATATAAAATGGCAACCTTGACTCATAGTGGGCTACTTCACATGCCTGGGCCTGGCAAACAGCTGATTGAGTTTCACTCTCCCTTAGAAATATGAGTGACAGATCCATTCTGCCCGCTTAGCATTTATTTAGCAACAGTGTGCTGTACAGATGGTGTGAGCTGTGAATACTCCTGCTGTTAGCCTATTCGTAAGCAATCCCAACAAGGCAGATCTAGGTGAGCGAACAGTTTTCATACAGGACAGCAGCACTCTGGCAGCCTCCGTCAAGAGTTCGGCTCTGTTCCAAACTTCTCCAGACCCCTTGTTCTCCCTCCTCTTTCCTCGCTAGATCTCTATCCCCATCCTTCGCCACTTCCTGACTCCTACCCTTATCTGTCCCAACCAACTCCCCTCTCTTCTTTTTCAAGCTCCAAATATCTTTTCTTAATTCCCCCTCCCCGTCCCTTTGATGACATGCAACATGGGCCCATGCTTTGCAAACCCTTCTCCTTGTCCTACCTTTTCTCCTTCAAACTTTGTTCCCCCTTTTTTAATACAAATTATTTTCCTGCTCTTTTCTTTTGCTTTCTTTTTGGAAGTGTGCAAGTAATTCTTATAAGCTTTTTTGCTACTTTTTAAACCCTGAAACTTACCAAACAAACCTCCATTTCTCTCTTTGCTTTTGTTTTGTGTTCTCCCCCCCCCTTACTTTATTTGTGCCCTCCTTCGTTGTCTCCCCTGCCCTCCTCTCCCTCCGATTCTGTCCACCCTGATGTGGCTGTTGCTAATATTCTTTTCTCCATTCAATTGTTTTGTCGTTCCTTTGCTTTCCTTTGTTAACCCCATATAATTTTATTTTTCTTGTCCTCTTCTCTGTGTCCCCCCCCGCCCCCCCCCCACCCCCCCCCACCGCTCTGCCTCTGCGCTGGAAGGAGCCCAGGTCCGTGGATCCCGTTGAACCTAGCATCCCTCTGAGCGACTACAAGCCAACGTTTACAAACCTCTCCTTATGTTTTGCTTTGCCACAGGGAAATGGTGTCCTTTGTGATTTACTGTTCATGCAAATAACCCTTTAATGCATTACTTTCTTCTTGACTAAACAGACTGAATTAAAGTTATGTAACTTATGTACGAGCTATTTGGCATCTTCGGTGGTACCTTCCTAGAGACACGGAGACTGGGAAAGAGCCATCCATTTACAGGCACGCACGAAAGGATTCCACAATACATAGTGAATGGCCGGGGGGGGGGGGGGGGGGGGGGTGTTTTTTCCCTTCTACGCCCCGACCACATATCTCCTACTCCCCCGTGGTCCGTAAGGCCGTCAACACCGGCCCCCAGCAACCGCAGGCCGTGCACTCCAGCCGACTCTCCAGCCCGGCGCCGAGACGCTACCCCGCGCTGCCCGCCGAGCACCACGTCTCCGAGCGCCGCAGCAGGTCTCCGGCCCTGGAGCGGCACACCGTCCCGCCGAGAAACGACTCGCCCAGGGCCTACCGCCACGCCAGCAGTCGGTGGTCGGCCCCGCACGTCTCTGAGCCACACCCGGGACCCCGCCATGGCAGTGGCTACTACCGGAGCCCAGACTACGCCGCCCCCGCCGGGGAGGAAGCCTTCCCCTATGAGACAGGGCAGCACGGGAGCAGCTCAGGACGTTCGCCCAGAACTTCCCGGGGGGGCAGCGGCTCGTCCGCCCTCTCGCCGTCCAGGCACGGGCGGCGGCTCCCCAATGGATACTATCACTCGCATGGACCAGCCAAGGCGCGTGGGACAGGCGCGCGCAAAGGACTGCACGAACCTTATAGCGAAACCGACGAGGACGACTGCTGCTAACCTAGAAGGGGAAGGGGGGGGGGGGTCACATTAGACACGCGCACGCGCGCCAGACACACAGGGGGGGAGGGGGGGACACAAGGGTTTTGGGGTTGGGTGGGGCGGCTAGGGCAATGAGGGTCTGGGAGATCAGAGCATGTTTATCTTTTACAGATCAAGTTGTGTGTGGTGATTTGAGGGGGGGAGGGGGGACGTTACTCAGAACCTACAAAAGAAAATGCACTCAGGTGTGGGGGAATTGTGCAATCCAAGAGCCCCATGCCATAGCTATCTATGCCTCTGAGAAACGAGACCAGAAGCCAACCTTTACCTAGCGACAGGGATTGGAGCAATGGAAAGTATTCTGTCAACCTCAGCAAAGACATTTTGGAAAAGTTTAAGAAAACAAAAACCTTTTAAAAAATGTAAAACGAAGCAAAAAGACAAAAAAAATAATAATTCTGGGCTTCTATTGATGAGTTTTATCATCTCAATTTACCTGGTTAACTTAAAAAAAAACAAAAAGTTTAAAAAAAAGTTTGTGGCCTGCCATTTTAAGAGGGACACACACGTGATCACACACCCAACACTCTCTCACACACACACCGACATACACACAAACACACACACACACACAAAGGAGTGCTTGCTGGTTATACCAAACCCTAATATTACTGCCTGCAGAGATAAAAAAAGAAATAATAAAATTAAACAGAAAAAAACAAAAAAGGACAAAAATAATTGATAAAAATGAAGCATTTTCTTCTGACATTTTTGGTCCTGCTTGAAAAAAGAAAAAGAAATTACATCAAAAACTAATACTTCCTCAGCTTCTTAATTTCTTTTTTCCTACTTTGTTTGAAAAAAAAAGTTGAAAAAAACCTGTGGGATTGGGACTGTGAAATATTGCATGAAACAAAGTAAAAAGTCAAATGAAAAAAAATTAAAAATCCTTAAAAAAACAAAAATATTAAAAAAATGAATTTTTAATTGAAATGTTTTGTTGTTAATCTCATATTTTGCTCTCTTGTTCTCTCTCCTTCACCCTTACCTTTCCCCCATACTTATGATGATGTGATGCTGCATGAAGGGAAATGTACAGCTATGTATGGTTGATGAGAAGTTTTGCTGTTTGCTTTCTGAGATGAGGAATATGAACAACAAATTATTAAGCAGAAGCTGGTCAACAAGAGTGCTTGGACTGGATGGGAGTCTTCTTTTTTTCCAAATTTGTTCATTTCCCAAATACACAGATATGTTTGTATTCAACCCCGGCAAGCTTTTTATCTACCCATCTATTCTGACAAACACCCACCTGGGTACCAGTTATATTTTCATATTACTTCTAAAGCCATCATAGTTATCACCTGGAATGATATGATAAAATAACCAAACAAGCCTTTTATCTTCCACACTCTCTACCAGTTGCTGGACACCAAGCAAGGATGAATTAACAAAATGTACTGATGCTTATCTGACTTCTTAACCTACAGGCCCATTAGTTATCCTTTGATGTATCAGAAATGATCGATACTAGAATAATACTAGGAGAAAGAGAATTGTGGACTTATTTGTGTATGTCATTTTAGGGATGTCAGGTTCCCACACATGGTGCTTGCCACTGTGCATGCATGTGGTAGACAGGTATGGCCAATCCAGATCCCTGATGTGCACCCATATGGCCAAGGGCTTGTAATCAGGCAAGTGGCAAGTGTTTCATACATACAGTACATCTTTATGTAAACTGGACCTTCATGTCTTTAGGTACATGGATCCTTATGAATCATCCTTGAGGCTATTCCAGCAGTAATTCTTCTGCTATAAACTAGCATCAAAGGCATCATCAAGAACAAATTATAAAGAACACCATGGGCCTGAAACATCAATTGATATAAAGCAGCAAAGCTGTACTGGAATCAATGTGGCTATATCAGCTGATGATGGCATTACCACAAAAGGCAACACTGCAACCAAGAATCCAGCCCTCACTAAATGACTGAAGTAAAGGCATGTCTTGTCTTTGACTTGATTCAGATATATCCCACAAAAACAGAGCACATGAAGACTAGGCTGTAAAAAATGTTAATGTCTTGCAATGCAGTAGGGCCCAGTAACATTATTAGATGTTAGTACTGTGCAAGGATCCTTCTGGAGTCCCAACCATACAGCTCAGGAACAGTAACTGCCACCTGCTTCCTCACTTGTCAAAATGGAAGTCTGGATTATTTAAGAGACTGTTGCAGAGACAGTCAACATCTGTACTCTCTAGGGCCATGTTATTCTACCACCTGTGGTTCAGAGGCTGAAGGTGTACTTTGTAATATAACCCACTTTACTCAAGTGTCCTCAGGCTCTAAAAAAAAGTTGCTAACAGGCATGGCCTTATAAACAAAACACAAAGAGATGTAACATTAAGGTATGGAATCTTAACAGAGACAACGTTTAATAAATTTATTTTCCTTATGAGTTCAAGGTATCTAGGTAAATTTTACTGTACCTAGATAATGTTTAGGGGTTCAGGAAGCCAGATTAATTCAGTGGACCAAATCTGGCTCGTGACTGGCCTCCAACTGGTCATTCCGTTGCATTGGTGTAAGATGCAAATAAATAAATAAATAACCTACAGTGATCTTGGGTCTTCTGAGAATTATGGCAAGGCATGTATAATGGCTGAAGAGATCTAAGCTTGTCTTTCAAGGCCTTACTATAATTGACCATTCTTCAGTTTGCATAACTCGGGTGTAATCATGGCAACCGTAGGGTAACTGTAGTCAAGCACATTTCCAGCTTACAGCTCATGACATCATGGTTCAGAAACATGTTGAGCTGCAGCTCGCAAAATAGCTGAAGCATTCACAAGAAAGGTCATTCGCAAACAACAACAACAAAACTTATACTATCAATAAGTGGTTGTGGCCCCGGTCACACGGAAGGTTTTGCCCCGCAAGAGGGATGGATCGGGGGTGCATCAAACAGGCACGATCACACCACAACATCTGGGAAGCGGAGCACACCCGTCCCCGATCCGTCCTTTCCGGGCGAAACCGCACATTAAAAAAACCCCTAGAAGAATACTACCTACCTGAAGCTCCGCAGCAAAGGCAGCCGTGGGATCGCCGGATCGCCCGTCTTCCGCAGCATTCGAGGCTCCCAGTCAAACTGCGCATGCGCACACATGCGCAGCCGGCTGCCTCGCTCTCCGTTCCGTGGCTCCCCCCCCCCGGCATCTGATCGTGCCGGGGAGCAACTGCGCAGCGGCTCGAGGGATCTGTCTGATCCCACCGCCGCACGTCTATTTTGCTGCGGCTCAGAAAAGCCGCACTTTGGCCTTGCTTTTTCCCCTGTGTGACCGGGGCCTGTGTTAACCAAAAGGTTGCTACATGTTGAGTCATCGGAGATCACTTAAACGAGCCAAGTTAAAAGGTCATGTCAGAGGCTGTTTGCTGAGAGAGCTCACTAGAAAGGTCATAAATGCCAGTGCCTGAAAACTGTAAAAAAAATTATTCTTATATTGTATTTAACTATAACTGCCAGAATACTTTATGCTAAATATTGAAGAACAGAAACACCTTTGAGAGAAGAAATTTTAAATAAAATCTTGGAAACAGCGGAAATGGACAAACTAACTTTAATTTTGAAAGGACAACCAGAAATGACATTTGAAAATACATGGTCAAGATTATATAGGTGGTTTGAAGATTATATTAAGTAAAAAAAAACATTGAAAGTTTGCTAAGGACATATAAAGTATAAATTTGTTATTTTTGCAAGCGATATTTTAATGATATAAGGTGAAATACATAAATGTATGATAAATTAGGCATGAGTTTGTCAAAGAAGGAATTGAAAGATAAATCCCCCCCACTGTATGTTTATGTCTTTAAAAAATAAAAAATATTGAGAAAAAATAAATAAATGCCAGCATCTAGAAAGTATGAGTTCACCTTAAGAGGGGAAAGTGGCTGTGCTGGCTGTCCCCATAATAGTTGTAAGTTACCATCTGGATAAACAAAACAGCAACTTCCAAAACTAGTTGAATCCTACACAAGGTAAGTTTCACACCAGAAGCATTAGACAGTGTGGTATTGGAGCTGGTATAAAAAGTATGGTTGGAAACACACTAAAGCTGCAACCCGATGTACATTTTTCTGGGGCAAACATGCATATCAATCATTTGCATGACTGCTCAGAGGAAGTCCCACTGAGTTCTTAGGCGTCCCACTGACTTACCTCTGAGTAATCATGCAAAGGATCAATGTGTATATTTCTGTGATGCTGAAAGCAACCTTGGAGTCTGAATGCTAACTGGCCATACAAGATGCCCAGAAACTGATTACATGGAACATGAGCATTCATGAGTACACCAAAGTAAAACTTGACTAGATTTGCCCCCTCCCCCCAAAAATCAGTGATTTGCATTGCAGTATTAGCAACAACACTC
The DNA here is from genome assembly GCF_001447785.1 of Gekko japonicus. NCBI lineage: Eukaryota > Metazoa > Chordata > Lepidosauria > Squamata > Gekkonidae > Gekko > Gekko japonicus. Next base: position 832,553 of record NW_015169173.1, read on the forward strand.
TGCAATTGCTAGTCCGATGGGATGAAAACTTCATTCTGCTTGCATTAGAGCACAATCACACAGAGATCATCTCTGATTTTGCTCCATTACTATGGAAAGTGATCAGTATTTAAAACTCCAGCTAATTCCCACAGAACACATGACTGGAGAAGGTCGGAGAATAACTACTGGCTAGATAGTAAATTGTGATTTAACAACATTTCATTCATTCATTCATTCATTTGTACCCTGCCTTTCTCCCTGGCCCAAGGTCACCGAGCAAAAGCTTCCATGGCACAAGTGGGGATCCAAAGCCAAGTCTCCCAGATACTAGTCTGACATTTCTGGCTCTTGCCAGGGAGCACACACAAATCCATGTTCTTTTATTCTGGATTAATTACTCTGGCATAGCCACTGCATCTATATTGCTACTAATGTGAATATGAATTATTTGTACTGCATTGGACCTATAGGGCTATGACTTCATTTAGGTTTGTCTGTTAAGTGTAACCATAACATATGATACATTAGTGATGAATTACAAAAATGTGGTATGTAGAAAAGTGAAAGCTTCTGCTTCACAGTTTGAACATTTAAATTGATTTTGGTTTTAATTTAGAAATCTGTTCCTGACTGCCTGTACGGTTATTATGCTTAGCACCACAGCCAACCTGTAAGACCTGAAGATGCATTCGTCCTCACGGCCTCCTTTGCCTTAGTGCAGAGGTCATTTACCCAGCGATGATCCTCAGTGAGATCTGTAACAAGGAGGAACTTCCTCAGTGAAATTTGTAACAGGAGGAAATGGCGCAGCAGCATTCATCTGCCCCTGAACAGTAGTGCCTGCTTTTTCTAGTGAGGATACCCCTGCAAAGGGATATACGGAAAGGAATGACAGGATTGCCCACTGGAAATACCAGAAATTACACCATCAACTTCTTTCCATGGGAAACCAAATGTGCATACAGGAACAACCTCTGCTACGGTACCTTTTGTCAGTAGCCGATAAAGATACCAGCAGATGGTCAGCCTGCCCAGAAGAGTCCTGCAAGGCAACCTCACAGCAGAAGGCTGCATAGTGTTCTGTTGCAGCTCCAGACGATGGTATTATGTAGCTTGCCTACCAGCCACGATCAAACTGCCAACATATTTCATATGCGAACCGGTTTTGTTCAAATCAGTTTTGTTCAGTAATAAACCAGCTTCATAAAAATCTGCACGCCCAATCAAATCTCAGATGGACAATCAGAAGCCCTGCTGAAAAGCCACAGCTGGGCCCACCAATTTCGACAAACACTTGGCAGGCGTCCAGAAAGGTGCCTGAACAAAAATAGTGTATGGGTAAATTTTCATTCATGACTCCCTTCTTGCAATTGCCATAGTGAATGGTTGGGTAGGAGTGTGTGTCAAGAAGTGGAGGTCAGGGGTATCAAAGAGAAGGCAGGAAGCAGAGAACTGTTTGCCTCTGCCTGAGATACCAGCGAGCCAGAGGCAGTCAGAGCCATTGTCAAGATGGGCCAATGGCATGACGGTCTACAGAGAGATGAGATACTGAAATCTTCATATACGGAAGAACACATCACCTAGAGCAGGGGTCCCCAACACGGTGCCCATGGGTGCCATGGTGCCTGCCAACAATTCTCCTGGTGCCCTTCAAGTGTTTTTAGGAAGTGGGTGGGGCCAGATGGAACTTTTGCTAGACAAGGCTTCTGATGAGCTGTGCAGATTTTTAAAACAATTCCTTTAGCAGCAGCTGCGACATCTCAAGGATCTTCCCTGGGTGACTGAAGGTATACTGTGGTCCCGGTCACACGGGCCAGAAAATGCAGGTGGGGGGTAGCGTGGCTGTTTGCCCTGGAACAAAGTAATGCGCGGCAGCCCAATCACATGTCCTGTGGACGTCCTGTGGGTATGCCGTTAGGTGCCGATCACACGGCTATCCTGCAGCGTGGCAAAGAAGCGGCGCGATCACCCATATGGCCAAGGGATTTATTTTCCCTCACCACAGTGTGCGCATGTACTGGTGGGCGTTTGTGCGCATCCTGTGGAGACAAAAAAAAACCCCATCCAGTTTGCAACAGGACATGGGCGGGCGCCAGATGCCACGGGATTCCAGCAGAAACGTGATCAGACGCCCGCCCTTGCCCCACGTTTCCCGGAAACTAGCACATCGTATGTACTGGTTTTTTACTCCGTATCTTTGGCAAGAAGCCATGAGTTAGCCACGGGTGCACTACGCTTCCCAGATGTTGTGGTGTGATCGTGCCTGGAAAATCCGCCTATCATCCGTATCTTTAGCATGGCAAATGCTCCGTGTGAACGGGACCTGTGATTGTTTTCTGTCTGGGTCTGCCTCCTGCAGCAGTTATTTTGTGGCTGGGCTGACCACACTGTGTCAAAACTCCAAAGTTGTCCACAGGCTCAAAAAAGTTGAAGAGGTCTGACCTGGACATTCCACTGTGGGGACTGTCATTCCACTCCCAGAACACTTCCACCACTCCCAGGGGCTGTCATTCCACTCTGGGGCCTGTTATTCCAGTCCCAGAACAGTTCATCTAGGCTCAGAGGCATTATCAATTGAAAACTCACTCTGCATTTTCATTGCAACTATTTTGTGCTATCCTGTATTTCAATGAAACCCATGCAGGTCAATTGGCATTCCTGGCTCCCATGATCTCTAATGGGCCTTCAAGCCTCTCCCTTTGTTTCCAAATGGGCAATCCTGTCATTTCTTTTAATGCACACACACACCTCGCGCAGATGCAGGATGGTCGTGGATACTTGCGGATGCCACTGTGGAAAAGGTTTCCCAAGTGGAAGAAGGTTGAAATCCATTGCAAGTAGATTCTCCCTGTCCTGCTGAGGGAGCCAGACGGAAACTCGCAATTTGTTCTACTGCTTCCGACCAACACGGCTGACCACCTGGATCCATTCCGACTGGTTAACGTACAGAACTCTAACTAGCTCACGTTTCCTATTGCTCGCAGTGGAAGGCCGATCTCTCGCTTGGAGCGAGATACAAGAAGTGGGGGGAAGGGACAATGCAGACGGTTCCAGGATTGACTGCTTTTGCCATCTCACGCCTGGGACTCTTCCGCGGAGAAGTTGCGTGACACCGCGCTCGGAACACGAAAGGCGTCAACCTCCGCTTTCTGCCTTGTTTCCTTAACTGCCGCTGACCGACTCGTAGAGATGGTCCGCGAATTATTTTGCAGTCAACACGGCGATTTGAATGAGTTCAAACGCGGTCCCTCCTACGACCAATCCCTTTCGTCTCACAGTTTGAGCCACGCCCTCAAGAGGCGGGGCTTGCGGGGAATTCCGCTCTAATTGTCATGTGAGGGGCTGGTCACATGACAGGCGATGTATTGTGGCAACTGGTGGTGGGGCTGCAGTGGGGTAGTAGCGATGGAGTTTCCGGTGGTATGGGGACTGCTCTTTGGAGCAGCGCTACTGTGTGGGGGTGAGGCAGCCTGTGGTTATCAGGTAAGAGGGTCCGAGAGAGCCACATCTGGGAGGAAGGTAGAGATCGGATGAGAACTTGAGATCGGATGGTGGAGAGTGAGCGCGACTCTGTCTTAGAAGGGTGGCGGCAGTTTAATGGGTGTCTGCATGGAGCAAAGGGAGACAGTCAGGCAAAAAGCCAGATGGGATACTCTGGAGATCTGGTAGGGGGGAAACGAGGAGAGTGTAATATGTACCGATTTACAGGAATTGCTCACATCAGGGACTCACTAGTACTATCGTTTTTTCTCCCCTGTATCTAAAAAAGAGCCTTGATGAAGGTTTTAGCTATTGGCCCCTCTTGTAGGTTTTAATGGGGGGGGACCCCCGATAATGTGGCATTGGTAAGATGATCTGTAAAAACATAGGCCTTCAAGATTGCTTCAATGAAAGGAGGAATCCTGGGTGGTTCTTGATAGGTACTCTGAAAGAGGAAGTGTAATGCAGCATGCCTAGAGCCGTGCTCTTGCCTTCTGTGAGAATAACTATTTGCTGCCATGTTCTGCTGTCATAACTGCTAATGCATATCTCCCACTTTTCCTGTAAGGATCCAGTGACAAGGGCAAAAGTGCACTCCATAAACCAGACAGGCATTGCAAAAACCTGTGAAAAGGAAACAGCTCTAGGTTAAATGATCTGGTACAGGTTGCCTGAGAAGGAAGTGTTTTCAGTGGGCTCCTTGTCAGAAGTACAAAACTTCAAGACTGGGAAAGGAGTGCTGCTAGTAGGTGAGACTGAGGCTGTTCTTAAACCAAGCCCTGCAGGCTCAAAGGACAAGTCCGTACAGTTTGGCCTTTTCCTGCAGAGTAGGGCTGGAGGCAAAGTATACCAGAATTGCCCTGCTGAGTCAAACTAAAGAGCATCTAAAGCCAGGATTCTGTCCCCAGCAATGGCTACTACCTAGATATGGCTAGAAGGGCACACACATGCTTTGAGAGTCAGCATGATATCATAGTTAACATACTGGACTTTGACCAGAGAGTCTTGTGCTGAACCCCCTACTCAACCATAAAGTTCACTGGGTGACCCTAAGCCAGTCGTTCCCTCCCAGCCCAGCTTACTTCACAGGGTTGTTTTATTTATTTTCTGCTTTCTCACAGAGGCTTGTTGTGAAGGTAAAACAGAAGAAAGGGCAGAACCACGTTTGCTGCTCTTCATCTAAGGATAGATGGGATAAATGGTAGACCCAGTGTTCCCCTAAGTGAATTTCTTTTTAACATTGCTGTGTGCTGTGGCAGTGAATTTTACAAACTGCATGATTGAGTGTCTTCTGCCACTGTTTTTTCCACCACTGCTTCTGGGGCTCTCTGGGATGGCATCTGACTGTACAAATCCCTGTTCTTCCTGACACTGCACACCTTCCAGAGAGAGCTGAGTTGGACTATGGTTCCATTGTGTGTGTAAACTGATTAGAGAACAATAGGAGATGCCTTTCCCAACAACTGTGTCCTTCATCTCTACTCTGTTGCTTTGCGTTCTTTTCTGCTTCCCTTATGTCCTTGGCATTTCTTAGCCTGAAAGTCTGGCCAGTCTGACTCCAGGCAAAAGTCCCTTCCTGTCTATGTGTTCTTGGAACTGACTTCCCCAAAGAAGCCTATTTTTTTTTTACTTTTTATTATATCATACCTGCATTTGGGTAGTTCAGTTTCTCATGCTTCTCTAGCAGGAGGGCGTCCTGTGCCTTTGCTGCCTACTCGCACTGGCAGCATAACCTATCTGCTTCATGTGGGATAGGTGCAGTGTGTGTGAGATCAAGTGTTACATCAAGGCCAGATTGTACCCAGCGAGCACAAAGGCTTAAATTCGTGGCGTAGATCAACCCAGCAGCTAATGGAAATTATTGCTGTGGATTGTTGTCAAGGCTAGTAGCAAAAAGATGCAGAGCATTTGAAAACCAGGAGAGAAGCACAGCCTTGGTCTCTACCGTCACTTTGGAAAACTTCACTGTTAGTTCTATCTTTGCCTCCAGTAACACAGTAGCAACTTGCATTTAAAATTGTATCATACATACCCTCCCAGCTATTGCCGGACGCCTAAGTATTTGTAAATTGAAAACTTCCCTATGATACAGGAAGGTATTTTTTAATGGGGCCACAGAATTGTTCTCCAGAAACATGGTGTATGTGGCTGGCAGGCCTTTCCTGCTCAAGAAGCCAGAAAGCACATGCTTATACACTCCAGCCACAGCAGCGTGTGTATGTGTGTGTCTACCTTCACAGTGCACACTCCAGCAGCTTGGCTGAGGTAGATTTGTTCTCCCAGGCTGGGAAAGTGTGTAGATGCCTTTTGCCGTGTGAATGTAGAAGGTGCCACAGATGCTTTCTTGCTGTCTCTGAGCTCCTTCATACATGAGGCTTAAAGCATTTTGTGCTGTTCAACGTGAATGTAAATCTGTGTAGGCCAGGATATTTGCGTGATGAATGTTTTTCTTCTGCATTAAAGTGGTCTCAATTGTGTAAGTCTCACATATGAAAATGCTCTTGGATTGTTTGTAGCTTGTAGCATAGAAAAGAAAGCAGAAGCTGTATGGCAGTTTCTGGAAGCTGATTGCTGGCAGTCCCTTGGCTTTACCAGAATTCTGCTGTGTAAATTCTGTCCCACTAGTCCATTCTTTTGTTCCTCTGTATTTAATAACTGAATGGTTGTAGTGCAAGCAAAGCACCCTTTGGCTGTACCAAAATAAATTGGGTCCTACACCCATTTATTCAGAAGAAAGTCTCATGTTTCTGGGACAACTGCAAGTAAAGTAGACAGGATTTTGGCTTTTGAGTTGTCTGGGGGCTCTGCTAGCAATTGTATGAGCTCTTCAGGATAGAACTTAAAATAAACCACTGAAGTTTCGATAAGTCCTGGGATGAGCCTTTAAACTAAACATGACCAATACAGAAAAGTGCCTTGCTTGAAACTTTGACAGCAGTGTGTGATTGAGAATCAAGACAATGGATCTCAGCCTTCCCTGCTGTTAGTGCTAGGCCACACTACCGTCCCAACAAGAGAACCTGGAGAATTTGGGCAACCAACCTCTGCTGCTTATAATCTATCAAATCCCATTCCATCTAAGAAATGGAAGAAGTTAGTACCAAGAATGTATCCCTCCCCTTGGCTTACCCAGTAGATCAGAATTGTTTCCAGTGCATCCTATGAGCAGAATCTTAGAAGGCCTCCTGTTTGGCTGTTCTGATCTCCTTGCATTGTGCTTCTCTGCTTGCAGCTAAGATGCTCTAAAGCCACTAGGTAAGGAATGTTATAGGACAATAGAGTCCTTAACCTGCCACCAGCATCCTATGACACACTGAATCAGTAGTACAAACCAGTAGTACTGAATCAGCCCTGCTGTAAAACATCCAGTTTGGTGTAGTGATTAAGTGTGCGGACTCTAATCTGGGAGAACCGGGTTTGATTCCGTACTCTTCCACTTGCACCTGCTGATGTGACCTTGGGTCAGTCACAAGCTCTGGCACAGCTGTCCTTGAAAAAGAGCAGTTTGTGTCAGAGTTCTCTCAGCCCCACTCACCTCACAGGGTGTCTGTTGTGGGGAGGGGGAGGGAAAGGAGTTTGTAAGCCGCTCTGAGACTCCTTTGGGTAGCGAAGGGCGGGGTATAAATCCAATCTCTTCTTCTTCTTCTATTTATGTATTTATTATTTTAATTTATAGCCCGCCCTCCCCACCAGTGGGCTCAGGGCAGCTCACAGATAAGGCACATGCCAATACATAAAACAGGGTAAAAGCAACATAAAAACAGTCATTTACAATCTTTCAAAGTGCTCTAGATGTTTCAGTTGGTCTTCAATAAAAGATGGCATCTTGAAGATGGTACTCCCAGTTCTGTGGTATCAGCTCCATGCATCGCTGTCATTCACTCCTCCCAGGGCCAGTTGGCAATGATGGTGCAAGTAGGGATGGTAAAGGTGGTGGTAGTGGCGGCTCCTGCTCAAAAGCCTGGCGGAAGAGCTCCATCTTGCAGACCCTGCGGAACTGCGCAAGGTCCCGCAGAGCCCGGATCTCCTCCGGGAGCTCATTCCACCAGGTAGGAGCTGCCACCGAAAAGGCCCTGGCCCTGGTTGCAGCAAACCTGGCCTCCCTGGGGCCTGGGATCACCAGGAGATGTTGCGTCCCCACAAACTGTAGCTCTCAGTGGTGGCTTTTCTACCTCCCTCCAGGTATGCCTTTTCAGCTGACTGGTGCTCCCTTGTGGCAGTTTGTGAGGTGTTTTGTTGTGCTGTGTAACTTAGCTCAGAGAAGCACCCTGTCCCTCCCTCTCTGCTTTTTTTAGTCCTGCCCTGTGACCAAACCCAACATGCTCAATGTCCATCTTATCCCGCACACACATGATGATGTGGGCTGGCTGAAGACGGTGGATCAGTATTTCTTTGGAGGTGAGTTGCAGCAGCAGGGCAGGCTGGTGGGAGGGGTCTTAGTGTGCCCCCAGCAGTGCTGTTAGGTCCCCAAGAAGGCTACCCATTGAAGTCTGATGTCAGTGCTAAGGCTGCCTGTGCTGACTGCGCACAGGTTGGAGCAGGTGTAGTCCAGTACTGATCCCTGCTGAAACAGGGGTTGGGCTATGCTCCTTAGCTCTATGCAGATAAGTGCTGCTGGTAAAAAGGCCTTGGCGGTTTCTTCCTCCCCTGTGTGCATCTAATACCTTCCTGTTTTGAAGGTCATGCTAATGTGGGTGGATTTTGCAAGCATATTGCCTTCCAAGGGCAGAACAAGGTCACTGGGAATATAAGCCTTCCTTCTGCATCTTGCTGTTGAGGAGAGTCCTGAGGTGGTGTTGCACTGCTTCATGGATCAAAGAAGGGGTGGCGGTTCAGTCCTAGAAGACTGGCTGTGATAGCCGTTTGGCTGAGGGTGACAATAGATGAGCCAGTGGGCATTGGGCCTTACCTTTTCTGTGGAGTACTGTCTCTTCCAACCAGCCAGCAGTTGGAGGTGGTGCTCCGTAGAAAGTGGAGGGCCCTAATTCAGCCTTGGGTATTCCTGCTCAGCTGCCTCTCACTTGTTGTCTGTTGCCTTGCAGTTCGTAATGACATCCAGCACGCTGGGGTGGAGTACATCCTTGACTCGGTCATTCCTGAGCTGTTGGCTGACCCCAGCAAACGTTTCATCTATGTTGAAGTGGTGTTCTTTGCCCGCTGGTGGGGGCTGCAGACAGAAGCCACCCGCCAGGCTGTGCAGCAGCTTGTTGCCGAGGGTAAGGATGGATGAAAAGAGTCAGACTCTTTTGGTGTCTCTCTGCCTCATAACACGCAGGTGAGGAAGAGGCAGAGGTCTTTGCTGAGGGGTGAGCGTGCCTGATGGGAAAGGTAAGGCTGGAGTCCAGGCCACCTGAACACCATAACTAGTTCAAGAGAATTTCCTGCTACAAGGATGGTGAAAGACTGGCTGCCACTGCTTCTACTTGCAGCTGCATTGCCAGGCCGCAGCCTGGAGAACTCTTCGGTCTTGTGTTGATGTTGTTTTTTTTAACTGCTCCACACCCACGAACAGAAATACAAATGTGGCTTCTCCCCCTTAGCTCTTCTTGCACTGCCCTCTCCTACTTGTTGGAGGTCAAAACAAGAGTCCTGCTTCCTCTAGCAGGCAGGCAAGAGGGTTAGGTGGCAAGAGGGACAAGCCCATGGGTGCGTCCTCCTTCATGGCAGTGGAGGGCTGTGGTGGTTGCTATGATAGCAGGCTGAGTGTGGGTGGAATGTGCAGGGAGGGGCCAATAATGCATCCCTCTGCATCCTTCTTGCAGAGCTGTGTAGCTTTTGCATTGGGCTCTCTCTTGCTGCATTATGTTAGCATGTAGGTGTGAGCCTGCAGTTCCCTCCTCTTCCCCTGCTGTAGTGTAGCCTAGCGATCTCCCCCAGGTTCCCCTTTTAGCCCTGGTGGGTGTGAGGGGTTGTCTTCTAGCTTGTGTTTTACGTGCCTGCCCCCCTCTTCAGCAGAGCTGCAATGAAGTATTGCCAGCACCTTCTCCAGTCAGACGTGCTTTCCCTCTCTCTGCAGGGCGCTTGGAGTTTGTGAATGGCGGCTGGTGCATGAATGACGAGGCAGCTGTACACTACTCGTCTGTCATTGATCAGATGAGCCTTGGCCTCCACTTCCTGAAAGAGACATTTGGCGAGTGCGGCCGGCCCCGGGTGGCCTGGCACATTGACCCTTTTGGGCACAGCCGGGAGCAGGCGTCGCTGTTTGCACAGGTCAGCCCACACTTCCAGGATCAATGCACAAGGACCACCTCTCTCCTTGCCTACATGCACCTGTGTGATGTAACTGGCATCCTTGTCTTAAGCCGGTGAAGCAGTCCTTGAGCTTTGCCTGTCCTCCTGCTCCCATGGTTGGGCTTCTCCGATTCAGTTTGCATCCCTTCTTCTGCCTCTCAGACACTTTTCTTGTCTTTTCTGCCCAGATGGGCTATGATGGTTTCTTTCTGGGCCGCATCGACTATCAGGACAAGGCCCGGCGCGAGGCAGTGCGGGAGATGGAGCAGCTGTGGCGTGCGAGCGGGAGTCTAGAACCTCCAGTTGCTGACCTCTTCACTGGTGGGTTAAGGGCAAGTTCTTAAGTCTCTCTTCTTCTGGTTTGGGGTCCTCATACCTGAACATCAGCCAAATTGTCTGCTTGGCTAGTGTATATGTACATTTTGTTCCCCTAGGAAATGTGTCAATCTCTTGCCTCTAGCTATTACCAGAGGATCTTCCAGCAACTGGCTCTGGCAATATGTGGAAGCAAGAGAGGGGATTAGGCAGGTTGGTGGTTAAACTGGTTCAGGTTCAGAAGTTCATTCCTGGGTCCCTCTGCTTGAATGTCTAGAAAATTGTGGAAGAGCTTACAAAAAATAACATGAATAGATACTGCTGTTTGAGGCAACAAGCAAAGGTGGTCAGGAGAAAGGTGGAACGGGAATGCTTAGGCGTTGCTGAGTCTTGCTTAAAGGTTTGCTTCGGACTTATACATGAAAATGTACTCCTCTTAGACGGGATGTGTTCCATCAGAATGTGCAGGGAAAAGACAACTGCAAGGAGATGATGGAATTGAACTTTTGACCTGCACAATGAAAGCCGTAGAAATGTTTTTCTTCAAAAAGTGAAGTGTCAGATAAATGGGAGCTTAGAGTAATGCAGGGTAAAAATGATACCGTCCCAAGAGACCAAGCTTGCTTCTGTACTCTCCAACACTGCAGGAGGAAAGCTAGGCACAGCCCTGGGTGCTGGTTTCCTCATTATCCCTGAGAAGGCTAGGTGGGCTGTCCACCTTCAGTTGTAGTTTCCAGGTTGTCTTGAGGGGCAGTCACACACAGAGCACTTGAGAGTAATCTAGCAAAGAAGATTCAGGCGTGTGGCTCAGTATGGCCACATCTGCCAGCACCAGAAAAAGGATAATATGCGCCTGATGTAAAAGATTGCAACAGCACCACCCTGCTTTTCTCATGCCAAGACTAAGACCTGGAGCACCCTGAAATACTTTTCCTGGTTTAAAAATGGTTTATCTTTATCTCATCAAGACGTCTGCCCCTTCCAGAACATCTGTGTTTCCAGCCTGTATCCCTAGTCAGTATTCGATTGTAGCTTAGTCTCCGTTAGTCATCCGACCAGTAGATTCTTGTTCAAAACCAAAACAGGTGCCTCTGGCTGCTTAGCTGGCTGTCATCAGCATATTGGTATCACCCAGGGTCTCACGTGTATTGGTGGCAGTACTGAACCTCGAGGAACCCGTGTGTTTGATCCCAAGGAAATGTAAATAATCACAAAATTAGAAAGAAAATGGTCATCTACACCTCACAAGTCACTTTGCCTGGAGGTCTCTATTTTGAAATTCAGCATCTTGGTCTGCATTCTTGACAGACTGTTAAAGTGATGAGGGAACGTTTGATTAAGCCAGTAGTTCAATGTGCTCTTTGCTCCTCTCCAAACACCAGCACAGTTGAATCTATAGCTGTCTCACTGGGTATGTAACTCATGAATTGCATGTGTGCGCATCTGTCTGGGTTGACTTGGATTATATGGGGAGCTCTTCTTTTTAGGTGGGGAACATGGCTAGTGTAGGTGTTGCAACATAGTGAGCAGAGGACATAAATGTGCGTGCACTGTAATTGGCTCATGTTTGTACTGGTATTTCCCTAGATGGGTCCAAACCCCAGCTCACAGTCTCGCATATTGTTTTCCTACCTTGGGTCAACCGATTTCTTTCCCTTCCTGTCTACTAGGGTTGCCACCTGTGGGTTGGGAAATCCCTGGACATTTGGGGGGTGGAGCCTGGGGAGGGTGGAATTTGGGGAATGGGCTGAACAGGGATTTGAGGCTTAGAGTCCACCGTCTGAAGCTGCCATTTCCTCCAGGGGAACTGATCTTTGTAGAATGGAGACCAGTTGTACTTCTGGGAGAATTCCCGGCCATGCCTGAAGGTTGGCAACCCTGCAGACTCTCTAGTGCTGTTGTGCAGCTTGTTGGTGCCTTCTCGGCTTCCTCTAAGTGCTCCTTCTCTGTTTGTAGGTCTAATCGCTTGACCTTAACAGGGGGTGCGGTGGATGGGATGGAAGAACTAACAAGCACACATTGCCCTTTCCTTCTCTCTTGATTGTCTTTTGGTAGGTGTCCTACCAAATGGCTACAATCCTCCGATGTCTCTCTGCTGGGATCAGTCCTGCTCTGATGACCCCATTGTGGACGACGACAGCGATGAAAACAATGTTCAGAATCTAGTGGCCTATTTCCTAGGGGTTGCATCTGCCCAGGTTAGAGGAAGGAAATTGGGTTTGGGAGCCAGGACTCCTTGGTCCGGTCCTGTCAGTCAGGGTAGTGTTGGCGGAAGTGAAAGCAGGAGAGGTGAAGCAAAATCTGGGATAGCAAAGGCTGAAAGGAAAACTGTGGCCTGTTTCCAAGAGTGGCCATTTGCTGGGGAACAAGGCACGCCTTTTAGGGTAGGGGGGTCACTAGGGTAGGGGGGTCACTACTGATAAATTTATCAATTCTTCCTGCAGTCCAAGCACTATCGCACCAATCATATTGTCATGACAATGGGCTCTGATTTCCAGTATGAGAATGCCCTCCTCTGGTACAAGAACATGGACAAGCTTATCAAGCACGTCAATGCGCAGGTACTTTGGCATCACAGCCTTGGCTCTTTTCCTAGCCTGCAGGCCATCCCCACGCAAGCCTGGTTTGTTAAGACCTCCTGTTTCCTCTCCTGGAAGGGAGCCAAAGAGCTTTCTGGGCTCTGAAGGGGGGGTGTCAAAACACAGGTTCTCTCCTATAAACACTATCCTTGCAGCAATATGTTGTAAATGTCAAGTGGAGGCAAGGATCTTGTCCCTCAGGGTACCTGGAAGTGGTAAATCCGATTTTAAATGGTGCTGGTCAGTGAATAGTGCCATCAAAACTGTGTGTCCTCCCCCTTTACACCATAAGTGAACCAAAAGACTTACAGAATACACAAGGGCAGGTGTGCCTCTATCCCCTCCATTGCTCACAGATTCTCCTTCTGCAGGCAGAGACAGAGCAGGAGAAAGGCAAGGCCTTCTGTCCTTTTTCCCCTCCAGAGAGCCTTGGGGCTTGGGTTTCCTTGGGTCTCTTCCTCCTCCTCCTCCTCTTCCTTTAGAACAAGGAGAGAGAGGGTTCATCCAGTTCACACAGTAGGCTCTGTGATCCGGAGGCTCCACCCATGTTGCACGGCAGCTACTTCTGGTGCTTTTTTGTCTTGGCCTTGCCTCAGACCATCATCCCTTTCTTCCTTCCTCTCCCTTGCCCTTCTCTCTGAACTGTATTTTATTGAGGCAACCCATGTGGCATACTGCAGAGAGGTGAAGGCCGGGCTGTGCCAGGGTTCTTACTAGTAAGGGGCACAAGAGGTTGGCAGAGAGCACAGGAGGACACTCAGTGTTTCAGGCATTAGGCCTGTTCTTGTCCCGCAGTCAGAGCACCATCAGAATGCCACAGGGCAGCCCTTTAGGTCCCCAGGGTACGTTTGCCTGTTGATCTCCTCATTTCTCTCTTCCAGCAACTCCATGGGAGCCACGTCCATGTTCTCTACTCTACCCCAAGCTGCTACTTGTGGGAGCTGAATCAGGCCAACCTGTCCTGGTGAGAGGGCTGGCAGGGCTTTCAACACTATCCTTCTTGCAGTGGGCGCATTTTCTGTGACTGGGCCTAATCGCATCTCCCTCTCTCACCCTCTTCCACCACACATGTGCTTAATTTAGTTCTTCCTCTATGAAACCATATCTCTATGATCTGGGTTTCCGTGTTGCGAGAACTGGTTGTTTCAGAGGCATCTGAAAGCTGCTGTCAAAATGGAGCCCCCCAGCGCC